>NC_058083.1:122250940-122569370 GCF_014858855.1 Bufo gargarizans
TAACAAAGTATATTAGAATAATGTTTAACATCCTTGTCCCTAGACAAAAAATTAAACGTCAGTCACACTTTAAGGGTTATGCTTTAGTTCTCCATTGCAGAAATAAAACAGAAAACCATTCCTTGCAGCTTGAAGAACATGCCTGTCCATGAGTGAAATACATACTCTGTGCATAATAATATATGGTAAGATGTCTGTAGAAGCCATTTAATTGAGTCTGAATAAACTGCAGAAATTATATGGTATTTTGCTTGAATTTCTTATTAATTCATCTGCCCAAGCCCTTATTCTAGGAAACACACCTGAAATGTTCTTCACACAAGATTTCTGAAAATGCTAATTAACATAATGGTCATGTTATTCATTTTAATGTTACTGCACCATACTGTGCAAACTTAATAGGACTTTTTGTTCGAGATTCTTTCTACTATGTTCCAGCCTGTGCAGTGTTCTGCACATAGTTGCAATAAATCACTTTCTTATTGACTGATATGTTCATGTAATATACATACTGTTTCTCTTGCCTGATTGGAAATTCTGAATAACCAATTAAAAAGGACATTTAGTACTGGAACTATACAGTGCAAGGAATTGTAACTGTCAATGTAATTACAAAAAGTCCCTGTAGCCTACATCCAAATATAAGGTCACTGCAATTATTAGAGAAAAAGGATGGAAAGATATGCAGACACCGCAAATGTCATGATCAAGAACTGAAAAAATTCCAGTAGTCTTTCATAGAACTACCATGAGCAGTTACATGGACCTGTCATTTATGAACAGTGATGGCAGAAATTTTTCTAGTTAAAAGTACATTTCTGACAATCAGATATAACTGAAATAGTAATATTCCCTCATACAATATTTAAGCCCACTGATTTGTATAGGGCCATAAAGCATGAGGCCAGGTTCACCCCCCTCCCCTCCATTCCTTCCCTGATCAACACAAACATGTATTGGTAATGCAAAAAAAAAAAAACTGTAGTATATCCAAAACAGATGATACGTGAATGGAATATTTGCATGTCTTCTGTGTTTTGTACCCACTACTGCTTTTGGCTACCAAATCATAAGCCAATTCTGATGGGACCATACAGACCTTACAGCTGCTACACAGACAAGATCCGTTGTGTGTCTAATTTTTCCTTCCTTCTGACAGATTAGAAGAAGGGTCAAATAAATTATTATGTCAACCAGGCCAAAAAGGCAAAATAGTGGCAGAGTCATGAAGTGAGGAGGGTGGAAAAAGCATTAGAAGTCCACAGAGTGGCCCAATGACATAGTATGGATGTAGCAGCATCAGGAGACCACAAAGTGGCAAGGAGATATAGTGTGGAGGTGGGAGCAGCATCAGGAGAGCACAGAGTGGCACAATGGCAGAGTGTGGAGATGGTGGCAGGAGCATGAGGAGGCCACAGAGTGGCAAAGTGAAATAGTGTGGAGGTAGCAGCAGCATCAGGAGACCACAGAGTGGCAAGGTGACATAGTGTGGAGGTGGCAGAAGCATCAGGAGACCACAGAGTGGCAAGGTGACATAGTGTGGAGGTGGCAGAAGCATCAGGAGACCACAGAGTGGCAAGGTGACATAGTCTGGAGGTGGCAGAAGCATTAGGAGACGACAGAGTGGCACAATGACAGAGTGCGGCTGTGGCAGCAGCAGCATGCGGAGGCCACAGAGTGGCAAGGTGACACAGTGTGGAGGTGGCAGCAGCATCAGGAGACCTCAGAGTAGCAAGTTGATATAGTGTGGAGATGGCAGCAGCATCAGGAGACCACAGAGTGGCAAGGTGACATAGTGTAGAGGTGGCAGAAGCATTAGGAGACCACAGAGTGGCAAGGTAACATAGTGTGGAGGTGGCAGCAGCATTAGAAGACCACAGAAGGGCACAATGACAGAGTGTGGAGGTGGCAGCATAAGGAGGCAAAAGAGTGGCAAGGTGACATAGTGTAGAAGTAGAAGCAGCATGAGGAGGCCACAGAGTGGCACAAAGACAGAGTGTGGAGGTGGCAGCAGCAGCACGAGGAGGACACAGAGAGGCAAGGTGACATAGTTTTGAGGTAGCAGCAGCATGAGGAGGCCACAGAGTGGCATAATGACAGAGTGTGGAGGTGGCAGCAGCAGCATGAGGAGGTCACAGAGTGGCAAGTGGAAATAGTTTTGAGGTAGCAGCAGCATAAGGAGACCACAGAGTGGCAAGATGACATAGTGTGGAGGTGGCAGCAGCATCAGGAGACCACAGAGTGGCTAGGTGACATAGTGTAGAGGTGGCAGCAGCATGAGGAGACCAGAGAATGGAAAGGTGACATAGTGTAGAGGTAACAGCAGCATCAGGAGACCAAAGAGTGTCACATTAATAGAGTGTGGAGATGGCAGCAGCAGCATGAGGAGGACACAGAGAGGCAAGGTGACATAGTGTGGAGGTAGCAGCAGCAGCAGCATGAGGAGGCCAAAGAGTGGCATAATGACAGAGCGTGGAGGTGGCAGCAGCAGCATAAGGAAGCCACAGAGTGGCAAGTTGAAATAGTTTTGAGGTAGCAGTAGCATCAGGAGACCACAGAGTGTCAAAATAATAGAGTGTGGAGACGGCAGCAGCAGCATGAGGAAGCCACAGAGTGGTAATGTGACAGTGTTGAGGTAGCAGCAGCAGCAGTTTGAGGGGGCCACCGAGTGGCACAATGACAGAGTGTCGAGATGGCAGCAGCAGCATAAGGAGGCCAAAGAGTGGCAAGGTGGCATGGTGTTGAGGTAGCAGCAGCATCAGGAGACCACAGAGCAGCAAGGTGACATAGTGTGGAGGTGGCAGCAGCATCAGGAGACCACAGAGCAGCAAGGTGACATAGTGTGGAGGTGGCAGCAGCATCAGGAGACCACAGAGTAGCAAGGTGACATAGTGTGGAGGTGGCAGCAGCAGCATGAGGAGGCCACAGAGTGGCAAGGTGACATAGTGTTGAGGTGGCAGCAGCATCAGGAGACAAAACAGAGTGACCAGTGACAGAGTGGTGAGGTCGGTGGCAATAACAGTACCCGCTGACGATGGTGATTGTAAGAATGAGCACTTGGCATCAGATGTGTGGCATCAGGCGGGTGGCAGCATCAGAATTGTAGCTGAGGCAGGTAGCCAGAAGAAACTGGTCTCTTTTGTCAAGGTTTGGGTGAGGCCGCGTGGATGATCTAATCTGAAGCATCAGGAATTGGTGGGTGTAAATCCTGGCTTATCCATGCCTGATTCATCTTGACAAAGGTCAGTCTCTCCACATGTGACAGGCGAGTACTCCTTGGGGTAACTATGGCTTCTGCCACACTAAACACCCACTCTGATGCCATACTACTGGCCAGGCAGAACAGCTTTTTCAGGTATATCTATAAAGAAATCTTTCTTTACAGATATACCATGACCTGGATAAATGAGAACCTTCACAGACATATTGCAGCTTTTTCAGGGCAAACTCGGCCAGTTGCGTTTACAAATCCAGTTTGGCTGCCCAGTAGTCAAGCATATCTCCAATGACGGCTGGCGGGGTGCACTCCAAGTATGCCACCACCTGCTGGTTCAGGTTCTGCTCTATGCCTAGCTGCTGGTGAGTAGTTTATTCACTATGCGGGTAAAGAAAGCTGCTCATCATTGACTCTAGACTCTAGGCTGCTGCTGATGTTGCTGGTACTGCTCCTGCCACCCTCCCCCCAGCAGCCATGGCAGCAGAAAGTGAGCACAGAGGGCCCCCTGGTCAGACCTGTGAGAGGATGGACGATGGTGTAGATAGGCAGCGGCCAAATGACTACATAGGATGTCTCTATAGTAGTTCAGTTTGTCCTCCCTCTCAGTGGGTGTAAAAAAGGCCCCCATTTTGGACTGGTAGTGAGGGTCAAACATGGTGGAGAGCCAAAAGTTATCCCTCTGCCGAATGGTGACAATTCGGCTGTCACTACGCAAGCAACTGAGCATGCGTCGGGCCATTTGCACAAGTGACTCGGAGGGACTCCCTGCCTCCATCTCCACTGCATACTGCCACAGTGAGTCTGGGTGCTCTGCCTCGTCTTTCTCATCGCCCTGTTGCTCCTTTGCCTGCTTCTGCTCCTCCTCTCCTGTCACCTGTGTATATAAACCACCCATTTTGCTACACATTGCTTATGCTTCACTGTCCTCCTCCATCTACAGTTCAGCCCCCACAGGGATCTTGTGGCTGTGAGATGTAGGCGCCAAGTCTCCAGTCCCCTGATCAGCCCGATTTACCAGCATCTTTTCCAGGTTATGAATCAGTGGAATGACGTTGTTCATCCCTTAGTCCTGGCGACTGACAAATAAAGTGGCTTCCTCAAAGAGCGCAAGCAAATGGCAGGGTACCTCTGTCCGCCTTTATCATCAAGAAATCAATTATGTATTTTCTCTCATCGTACAATCGGTCCAACATATGGAGGGTGGAATTCCAAATGTGGAAATGTTGCATATCAGCCTATGTTGGGGGGCCCCATTCTGCCACTGTAGCTCAAGGAGGGTGTGCTTTGCGGTGTACGAGTGGCTGAAGTGCATGGCCATTTTTAGGATATCTTGCAGATGGGTGGAAGTCTTTAGGAAATGCTTGACAACCATATTAAACATGTGCGTCATGCAATGGGTCACCATTGTTTCGATTTTGATTTGCAGATGGAGGAGGAGGCGGTGGAGAAGTGGGGATTGGAGCCACTAACGTAGGTGGTGGAGAGAACCTCATGGAATTAGGGCCCGCAATCCTTGGTGTCTGTAGCACCTGTGCCATCCCAGTGTATGACTTACTCCCGGCCTTCACAACGTTCACCCAGTGTGCCGTCAGGGAAATGTTGTGCCCCTGGCTGAAAGCACTTGTCCATTTGTCAGTGGTTAAGTGGAAATTTCCAGTGTCTGCGTGGGTCAGGGCACTGGTGATGTTACGGGACACATTCTGGTGTAAGGCGGGCACGGCACACCATGAAAAAAAGTGTCGGCTGGGGACTGCGTAACGTGGGATGGCCGCCGACATCAGGCTGCGGAAGACCTCAGTGTCCCTTGGCAAGGGAGATTTCCACAAAAGGGTGTGCTCCAGGAAACAGTTGCGGGCCTGTTTGGTGTGGCCGGCCTTCTCCCTTTTGCCACCCTACTGCCTCTTCCAGCCTGTTGTGGTGCTGCGGATCCCTCCCCCTCTGTACTGCTGTCCTCGCTCGGCTTGCCACCTTTCCAGGTTCGGTCAGTGACTTCATCGTCCACCACCTCCTCTTCCACTTCCTCAATCTGCTCATCCTCCTGACTTGTTGACCTAACAACAACCTCAGTTATTTACAATTTTATTTGGCCATGTGCTGAGGGTTATTGTCTTGTTGGAAGGTGAAGCTTTGGCCCAGTCTAAGGTCCATAGAACACTTGATCAGGTTTCCATTAAGAATATGTACTATGCTCCATTCAGCTTTCCCTCAAATCTGACCAGTCTCTCTGTCCCAGCCACTGAAAAACACCACAACAGCATGCTGCTGCCACCACCATGCTTTACTATAGGGATAGTATTGGACAGTTCCTGGTTTCCTCCAAACATGCCACTTAGAACCATGGTCACAAATTTCAAGCTTGGCTTTATGATAGCAGAGAATCTTGTTTCTCACAGTTTGTGAGTAATTTAGGTGCTTTTTTGCTAACTTTCTTGTGTATTTAATTGAGGAGAGGCTTTTTTATGGCAACTCATAAACCCAGGTTTGTGGAATACTGCAGTGATGGCCGACCTTTTAAATATTTCCCCCATTCTGCACACAGGATCTTTGGAACTCAACCAGAGTGACCATTAGGTTTATGTTACCGCTCTTACCAAGGCCCCTCTTCTCCAATTACTTGTCTTTGGGCTATATAGGCAGTTCTTTCCTCCTCATGGTTTGGTTTTTGCTCTGATATGCATTGTCAGCTGTGAAACCTTATATAGTCAGGGGTGTCTATTTCCAAATCATGTCCAATCAACTGAATTTGCATCAGGTGGACACCAATCAGAGTTGAGAAACATCTCAAAGGTAATCAAGAAAACTGGGGGTCCCACAGAGCTAAATGTCTTTCTTTGGATACTTTTTTAACCGCTTGCCGTCACGGTAATGCCAATAGGTGTCCGGATGGCAGCGCTCTCAGGTCTCAGTGATGCCTATTGGCGTCATCTCGTGAGACCTGAGATTTCCTGTGAACGCGCGCTCACAGGAGCGCACGTTCACAGGATTGTGCAGCATTCAAGTTTAACTACAGCCTGCCAGTGCTGATCATTGGCTGGCAGGCTGTAGATTTTTAAAAGAACCAATCAAATAGGTATATTAGATGCTATTTTGAAAATAGCGTCTGATATACCTGCTACCTGCTCCTCTGGTGGTCCCTTTTGCTTGGATCGACCACCAGAGGACACAGGCAGCTCTGTAAGTAGCACCAAGCACCACACCCCGTGTCACTTATTAACCCCTGATCACCCCATATAAACTCCCTGATCACCCCCTGTCATTGATCAGCCCCCTGTAAGGGTCCCTTATCACCGCCAGTTAGTTAGCTACTTGTTAGGTAGTTAGCGCCCAGCCCACCGCACAGCAGTCACTGATTAGTCGCTGATTAGCGTCATCACTGTAGCTAATCAGCACTAGTACTATATAGTATCTGTAAGTGATCAAGACTGATCGCAATCAGATCTATATCAGTACATTAGGGTCACCTTAGGCTCTACAAAGTGTTTGCCCAATCAGGCCTGATCTTGTGCCGACACTTGCGTTCAGTCCGCCCTACCGCAGTGGCAGATTTTTTTTTCTTCTGATCACTGCACAAACACAGTTGACAGGGGGGTGATCAGGGAGTATATATGGGGTGATCAGGGGTTAATAAGGGGTTAATAAGTGACAGGGGGGTGTAATGTGTGTGTGGTGTTTGGTGCTACTTACAGAGCTGCCTGTGTCCTCTGGTGGTCGATCCAAGCAAAAGGGACCACCAGAAGAGCAGGTAGCAGGTATATCAGACGCTAGTTACAAAAAAAAATCGCTGCAGTGCTATAAAGATCACTTTTGAGGGGCATGGCGAGTCCATAGAAGATTTTTATTTTTTTTGGGCACAAGTTAGCGGAAATATTTTTTTTTGTTTTTTTTGTTTTTTCTTACAAAGTCTCATATTCCACTAACTTGTGACAAAAAATAAAATCTTACATGAACTCACCATACCCCTCACGAAATCCAAATGTGTAAAAATGCCCTGTGAAATCCTAAAGGTACTCATTGGAATTTGGGCCCCTTTGTGCACCTAGGCTGCAAAAAAGTGTCACACATGTGGTATCGCTGTACTCAGAAGAAGTAGGGCAATGTGTTTTGGGGTGTATTTTGCATATACCTGTACTGTGTGTGAGAAATATCTCTGTAACTGACAACTTTTTAATTTTTTTTATACAAAGTTGTCAATTTACAGAGATATTTCTCTCACCCAGCATGGGTATATGTAAAAATACACCCCAAAAAACTTCTTCTGAGTACGGCGATACCACATGTGTGACACTTTTTTGCAGCCCAGGTGCATAAAGGGGCCGAAAGTCCAATGAGTACCTTTAGGCTTTACAGGGTTGCTCACAATTTAGCCCCGCACAAAATGCCAGAACAGTAAACACACCCTACAAATTACCCCATTTCGGAAAGTAGACACCCCAAGGTATTCACTGAGGGGCATAGTGAGTTCGTGGGAGATTTTTTTTATTTATTTTTTACATAAGTTAGCAGAAATGGAAACTTTATTATTATTTTTTTCCTCAGAAAGTGTCATTTTCCGCTAAATTGTGAAAAAATATAAAATCATACATGAACTCACCATGCCTCTCCGCGAATACTTTGGGGTGTCTTCTTTCTAAAATGGGGTTATTTGGGGGGTATTTATACTATCCTGGCAGTCTAGCACCTCAAGAAATATGACAGGTGCTCAGAAAGTCAGAGCTGCTTCAAAATGCGGAAATTCACATTTTTGTACCATAGTTTGTAAACGCCATAACTTTTGCACAAACCAATAAAAATACTCTTATTGGATTTTTTTTATCAAAGACATGTAGCACAATAAATTCTGACACAAACTTGAATAGAAACGTAATTATATTTGAACAATTTTACCAGAAAAAGTTAAAAATACACTTTTTTAGAAAATTGCTGTCTTTTTTGACTAATATCAGAAAAACGAAAAATCTCAGCAGCAATCAAATACCACCAAAAGAAAGCTGTATTTGTGAGAAGAAAAAGAGGTAAAATTCATTTGGGTGCCAAGTTGAATGACCGAGCAATAAACCGTTAAAGTTGTGAAGTGCCGATTTGTAAAAAAGGGCCTGGTCACTAGGGGGCTATAAACCTGTGGTCCTTAAGTGGTTAAATGAGAATTTTTCATTTTTTCTTTCAAATAAATGTGCAAAAATGTCTAAAATTCTAGTTTTTATTTTTTTAAATGTGGGACAGATTGATGCAGAATGATAGTGGAAAATTTTATTTTTATTTTTTTATTTTAGCACAAAGCTGCAACATAGCAAAACGTGAAAAAGTGAAAGGGTCTGAAGACTTTCCGAATGCACTGTACATACAGGATGAAACCAAGCCAGAATTATTTATTTACTTGAAACCAGTCAGGAGAGTACAGCTTGAAAAAGTATGAGGAACATCTAGATGAGGTAAGCAATTACATGAGCATATCAGTTAAAAAATATAGGAATTGGTGAAAACAACTTTAAGGCTAAATTCATTAATTACATTAGTAAGGGTTTAAAATTCACTAAAGGCACCTGAGTTGTGCGGCAACTATATTTATTTAAAACATAAGTGCAAACTCTACAATAAATATTAACACTTTCGGGGAGTTACCAGCTAAGGGTGCGTCCTTGCACAGTCTGACACTGGTAGTACTTATTAGAACTGTCAGACTGTGCAGGAACACACCTCCAGCTGGTAACATCTATCTGTACCTATATCCATAAACTTCTAGCAAGAACAATGGAAGAACGGCACCACATAGAGTCATAAGAAAAGATGCCCTAATTGGTATTATATGGGGAAAGCAAGTAGCTGCTACAACTACTTTATTATTAGGGGCAGTGACAGGTCCTCTGTAATATCATTTGTTATGAACATTAAGGGAAGCTGGTGATACATGCTACTCAGATTGCCAGGCAATATACTTTAAGATACAGTAACAGAATACAGAATGAGATTTTAACCATACATTTCAATTGTAATAAATTCTAATGCTATTTCTTTTACATTTTAAGACTCAATCAATTTTCCCCCTGTGGAAATAACCTAGTATTATATCTGGCGTGAAACATATCATGCATGGATAAAATTATTTTTTACATTTCACTTGGTTGCCTAAGCAAAGAATTACGACACGCTTGACATTATTACAGTCTGCTTGATAAACAGCCACCAAGTTACGTTGTGACATCTCATACACAACTAATGTGTCACTTGCAGATAAACCATTTGTGCTTGTGTCTGATGAGACAGAGAGCGAATGTCTAGGCTAGCTTTCTATCCGTTAATACCTGTGGAGAAAATCCACAGAGACTTTGCCTAACTCAGGATAAATACATAAGAGGCATTAGCTCAGAAATATGTGCTTAAATTCAGGTTTCTTGGAATAATCTGATGATTACAGGGTTGAATGTAATTACTTTTACCTTACTACAAAACATATTTTTTTTCCAAATGAAAAATGGGCAAAATCAACAATTTATTGGATCAACAATTGGATTTATGTATTTTATTAATAGCCAATGAGGGTCATATACTAATGTTTCATACAAGTTTTCTCGGGGTAGAAAAGTCACACATTTTGTTGAAAATGCTGTATTGCTAAAAAATCCAACACATCGCCCTTTTCCAAAGAGAGGACCTCATTTACCAACCTGTTCCCCAGAAAACTTCTTCTGATGCAAAGACAGCAGACAATGTGACACATTTATAAAATGAGTGCACCTCTTAATAAATTGGTTGCATCTTCTGCCAGCAGGGTTACTACTAAGACTGGCATGTGAAATTATGGTCTTTAGTAAATGACCCCCAATAAATAATCAAATAACCACCGAAAAATCCTTCATATGGCTTAAAGGGGTTCTCCTCTTTTCCTATATTGATGAAATATACTCATGATAGGCAATCAATATCAGATCGGCAGGTGCCCAACTCCTGGGACCCCTGCTGATTAGATGTATGAAGAGAATGCAGAGCTCATACAAACATAGCCTTCCATTCATTGTTTACCTGCTACTATAGCTTTCGACATTGCAGTGGTGAGCAGGTGTTACTACAGCTCCTCCATTCAATCCATTTAAATGAAATGGCTCTGTCCTATTCGAGTGACATGTTTCTGGACAGCGAGAGTGGAAGTTATTTCAGTGCTATATTCAGTGTCCCTATTGCATAGATGGCATATTGTCTAACAGTGATCTGACAGATATATTCTACCATTTCTATTTCTTTCAGGAGACATGATAATTATTTGCTAACTATATATACTGAGCAAAAATATAAAAGCAACACTTTCGATTTTGCTCCCATTTTGCATGAGCTGAACTCAAAGATCTGAAACATTTTCTACATACACAAAAGATCCATTACTCTCAAATATTGTTCACAAATCTCTCTAAATCTGTGTTAGTGAGCACTTCTCATTTGCCAAGATAATCCTTTCCACCTCACAGGTGTGGCATATCAAGGTGCTGATTAGACAGCATGAATATTATAAATGTGTGCCTTAGACTGCCCACAATAATAGTCCACTCTGAAATGTGCACAGTTTTGCCTTCTTGGGGGGGTCATAAAACCAGTCAGTATCTGGTGTGCCTCACGCAGTGCAACACATCTCCGCCGCATAAAGTTGATCAGGTTGTTGATTGTGGTCTGTGGAATGTTGGTCCACCCTTATTCAATAGCTGTGCGAAGTTGCAGAATATTGGCAGGAACTGGAACACACTGTCGTATACGTTGATCCAGAGCATCCCAAACATGCTCAATGGGTGACATGTCTTGTGAGTATGCTGGCCATGCAAGAATTGGGATGTTTTCAGCTTCCAGGAATTGTGTACAGATCCTTGAAATATGGGGCCATGCATTGTCATGCTGCAACATGAGGTGATGGTTGTGGATAAATGGCACAACAATGGGCCTCAGGACCTCGTCACAGTATCTCTGTGCATTCAAAATGCCATCAATAAAATGCACCTGTGTTTGTTGTCCATAACATAAGCCTGCCCATACCATAACCTCAATCCACAATGTTGACGTCAGCAAACCGCTCAGCCACACGACGCCACACATTCTGTCTGCCATCTGCCCTGAACAGTGAAAACCAGGGACTCATCCGTGAACAGAATGCCTCTCCAATGTGCCAGATGCCATCGAATGTGAGCATTTGCCCATTCAAGTCGGTTACGACGACGAACTGCAGTCCGGTCCAGACCCCGATGAGGACTACAAGCATGCGGATGAGCCTCCCTGAGATGGTTTCGGACAGTTTGTGCAGAAATTCTTTGGTTATGCAAACCGATTGTTGCTGCAGCTGTCTGGGTGTCTGGTCTCAGACAATCATGGAGGTGAACATGCTGATTTGGAGGTCCTGGGTTTGTGTGGTTACACGTGGTCTGCGGTTGTGAGGCCGTTTGGATGTACTGCCAAATTCTCTGAAACGCCTTTGGAGACGGCTTATGGTAGAGAAATGAACATTCATTGCACGGGCAACAGCTCTGGTAGATATTCCTGTAGTCAGCATGCCAACTACACACTGCGTCAAATGTTGCAACATCTGTGGCATTGTGATGTGTGATCAAACTGCAAATTTTAGAGTGGACTTTAATTGTAGGCAGTCTAAGGCTCACATGTGCAATATTCATGCTGTCTAATCAGCACCTTGATATGCCAAACCTATGAGGTGGGATAGATTATCTTGGCAAAGGAGAAGTGCTCACTAACACAGATTTAAACAGATATGTGAACAATATTTGAGAGTAATGGGTCTTTTGTGTATGTAGAAAATGTTTCAGATCTTTGAGTTCAGCTCATGCAAAATGGGAGCAAAACTAAAAGTGTTGTGTTTATATTTTTGTTCAGTATATATGTATATATATATATATATATATATATATATATATATATATATATACAGTGCTGCCCATAATTATTCATACCCCAGGCAAATTTAGACTTAAAGTTACTTTTATTCAACCAGCAAGTAATTTTTTGACGGGAAATGACATAGGTATCTCCCAAAAGATAATAAGACAATGTACAAGAGGCATTATTGTGGGAAAAAAAAAAACATTTCTCAGCTTTTATTTACATTTGAGCAAAAAAATACAATATGTTCCGCACTGTGGAAAATCTCAGAGGACGTGGTCGGAAGCCAAAAGTGACACCTGTGCTTGCCAGGAGGATAGTTAAAGAGGTGAAAAAGAGTCCAAGGATCACCATCAAGGCCATTCTGGTGAATCTGGGCTCTGCTGGTGGCAATGTCTCAAGGTAGACAATCCAATGGACACTGCACACTGCTGGGTTCCACTTCTCCAGATAAGGCACACAAAAGCTTTCTTGGCCTGTGCAAAAGCTCATCTGGACAAAGAAGCAGACTTCTGGTCTTCTGTGTTATGGTCAGATGAAACAAAAATTGAATTGTTTGGTCACAATTATGTTTCCTTCATTTTGTGTAAAAAAGGAGAAGCCTTCAACCCAAAGAACACCATCCCCACTTTCAAACATGGTGGTGGAAACCTAATGCTTTGGGGGTGTTTTTCAGCCGATGGACCAGGGAACCTAATCACAGTAAACGGCACCATGAAAAAAGAGCAATACATGAGGATTCTCAATGACAACATCAGGCAATCTGCAGAGAAACTTGGCCTTGGGCACCAGTGGACATTTCAGCATGACAATGACCCAAAACACACAGCAAAAGTGGTGAAGAAATGGTTAGCAGACAACAACATTAATGTTTTGGAGTGGCCCAGCCAGAGTCCAGACTTGAATCCAATTGAGAATCTGGGGAGGGAGCTAAAGATCAGGGTGATGGCGAGAAGACCCTCCAACCTGAAAGATTTGGAGCTCATTGCTAAATATGAATGGGCAAAAATACCCGTGGAGACATGCAAGAAGCTGGTCTGCAATTATAGGAAGCGTTTGATTGCTGTAATAGCCAATAAATGCTTTTCTATTAATTATTAAGAAGGGTATGAATAATTTTGAACTGGACACTTTTTGCTCAAATGTAAATAAAAGCTGAGAATTTTTTATTTATTTTTTCCCCACAATAATGCCTCCTGTACATTGTCTTATTATCTTTTGGGAGACACCTATGTCATTTGCCATCAAAAAATTACTAGCTGGTTGAATAAAAGTAACTTTAAGTCTAAATTTGCCAGGGGTATGAATAATTATGGGCAGCACTGTATATATAATAATCAATATGAGATGGCTCACCTATTGTTCAGTAAATGGAAGGGTGCTCCCACTAAAAAGATTCACCCAATCTTCAAAAATGTAAGACTAAAAGATATATAAGAGGGGCACACCTACAGAAAAATCACATGGGGAGAGACAGGATGTATTGCTATAGGAATTTATTGCATATAAAACTATTACAAAACCAATTTAAAATATATAATATATATATAAACAACAAATGATAATATGTATGTCAAAAATGCAGATATGAGAAATAAATAATCACAGACTTTGGTGCTAAATAACTGGAATGAGTATATAAATATAAGTATATAAATAAATATTGTGATTATTTCAATCAGAGGATTATCAGATCACACTGCCCTACTTAGGTTTGTGCTGCTCAAACTCGGCTTCGGTGTCCCACGTGATTATGACGTCACCGATACCTTTGCTTTATTCTTTTTATGCTGAAGCGCTCCAGAGGTTATGTTATTCAAGAAATTGCTTGTTTAATTTCTTATGGAAAATAAACAAGCAATTTCTTGAATACCATAATCTCTAGAGCGCTTCAGCATAAAAAGAATAAAGTGAAGGGATCGGTGACGTCATAATCACGAGGCCCAGTTTGAGCAGCACAAAACTAAGAAAGGCAGTGTGATCTGATAATCCTCTGATAGAAATAATCGCAATCCTCGGCTGTTGTTTGAAAAATCGGCATACCATTGATGTAATATTCACTGAAGATCCCCAGTGCTACTTCAGAATTTACTCACAGGGAGAGCCAGCAAAGAGCCAGCAAAGTACAAAATACAGTCTCTAATCTTGCAACACGTGGGACGCCACAGTGTGTGCAGTGAAGTTGGCAAACTCCTACAAAACAGTGAGTACAATACGGATATATAAGGATTGCAACAAATATAGACTCTCTGTGTGCAATTATTTAATATCTCTAGGTCATTCGAGACCAACATGACTATGTATTGATAATTATTTTCGCATTATTTCTGTGCTTTCTTCCAAACAGAATAAGAGGACTACAATAACAGTGCATATTTACAGTCATGTGAAAAAATTAGGACACCCTTTGAAAGCATGTGGTTTTTTGTAACATTTTTAATAAAAGGTTATTTCATCTCCGTTTCAACAATACAGAGAGATTAAAGTAATCCGACTAAACAAAGAAAACTGAAGAAAAGTCTTTTCAAGATCTTCTGTAAATGTCATTCTACAAAAATGCCTATTCTAACTGAGGAAAAAGATAGGACACCCTTGCCCCTAATAGCGAGTGTTACCTCCTTTGGCTGAAATAACTGCAGTGAGACGGTTCTTGTAGCCATCTACCAGTCTTCGACATCGGTCTGAGGAACTTTTACCCCACTCCTCAATGCAGAACTTTTTCAGCTGTGAGATGTTTGAGGGGTTTCTTGCACGTACAGCCCTTTTCAAGTCACCCCACAGCATCTCAATGGGATTCAAATCTGGACTTTGACTTGGCCATTCCAGGACTCTCCATTTCTTCTTTTTCAGCCAATCTTTGGTTGATTTACTAGTATGTTTTGGGTCATTGTCATGTTGCATGGTCCAGTTCCGCTTCAGCTTTAATTTTCTAACTGATGGTCTCACATGTTCTTCAAGCACCTTCTGATACACAGTAGAATTTATCGTGGATTCTATGATGGTGAGCTGACCAGGTCCTGCTGCAGCAAAGCAGCCCCAAACCATGACACTTCCACCTCCATGCTTCACAGTTGGTATGAGGTTCTTTTCTTGGAATGCTGTGTTTGGTTTACGCCAAACATGTCCTCTGCTGTTGTGTCCAAATAATTCAATTTTGGACTCATCTGTCCAAAGAACATTATTCCAGAAGTCCTGGTCTTTGTCAACTTTATCTCTGGCAAATGTCAGTCTGGCCTCGATGTTTCTCTTGGAAAGCAAAGGTTTCCTCCTTGCACACCTCCCATGCAAGTTAAACTTGTACAGTCTCTTTCTGATTGTAGAGGCATGTACTTCTACATCAACAGTAGCCAGAGCCTGCTGTAGTTCTCGAGATGACACTTTAGGGTTTTTGGAGACCTCTTTTAGCATCTTGCGGTCTGCTCTTGGGGTGAACTTGCTGGGGCGACCAGTCCTGGGCATGTTGGCAGTTGTTTTGAAAGCCCTCCCTCTGAAACATTTTCTACATACACAAAAGATCCATTACTCTCAAATATTGTTCACAAATCTCTCTAAATCTGTGTTAGTGAGCACTTCTCATTTGCCAAGATAATCCTTTCCACCTCACAGGTGTGGCATATCAAGGTGCTGATTAGACAGCATGAATATTATAAATGTGTGCCTTAGACTGCCCACAATAATAGTCCACTCTGAAATGTGCACAGTTTTGCCTTCTTGGGGGGGTCATAAAACCAGTCAGTATCTGGTGTGCCTCACGCAGTGCAACACATCTCCGCCGCATAAAGTTGATCAGGTTGTTGATTGTGGTCTGTGGAATGTTGGTCCACCCTTATTCAATAGCTGTGCGAAGTTGCAGAATATTGGCAGGAACTGGAACACACTGTCGTATACGTTGATCCAGAGCATCCCAAACATGCTCAATGGGTGACATGTCTTGTGAGTATGCTGGCCATGCAAGAATTGGGATGTTTTCAGCTTCCAGGAATTGTGTACAGATCCTTGAAATATGGGGCCATGCATTGTCATGCTGCAACATGAGGTGATGGTTGTGGATAAATGGCACAACAATGGGCCTCAGGACCTCGTCACAGTATCTCTGTGCATTCAAAATGCCATCAATAAAATGCACCTGTGTTTGTTGTCCATAACATAAGCCTGCCCATACCATAACCTCAATCCACAATGTTGACGTCAGCAAACCGCTCAGCCACACGACGCCACACATTCTGTCTGCCATCTGCCCTGAACAGTGAAAACCGGGACTCATCCGTGAACAGAATGCCTCTCCAATGTGCCAGATGCCATCGAATGTGAGCATTTGCCCATTCAAGTCGGTTACGACGACGAACTGCAGTCCGGTCCAGACCCCGATGAGGACTACAAGCATGCGGATGAGCCTCCCTGAGATGGTTTCGGACAGTTTGTGCAGAAATTCTTTGGTTATGCAAACCGATTGTTGCTGCAGCTGTCTGGGTGTCTGGTCTCAGACAATCATGGAGGTGAACATGCTGATTTGGAGGTCCTGGGTTTGTGTGGTTACACGTGGTCTGCGGTTGTGAGGCCGTTTGGATGTACTGCCAAATTCTCTGAAACGCCTTTGGAGACGGCTTATGGTAGAGAAATGAACATTCATTGCACGGGCAACAGCTCTGGTAGATATTCCTGTAGTCAGCATGCCAACTACACACTGCGTCAAATGTTGCAACATCTGTGGCATTGTGATGTGTGATCAAACTGCAAATTTTAGAGTGGACTTTAATTGTAGGCAGTCTAAGGCTCACATGTGCAATATTCATGCTGTCTAATCAGCACCTTGATATGCCAAACCTATGAGGTGGGATAGATTATCTTGGCAAAGGAGAAGTGCTCACTAACACAGATTTAAACAGATATGTGAACAATATTTGAGAGTAATGGGTCTTTTGTGTATGTAGAAAATGTTTCAGATCTTTGAGTTCAGCTCATGCAAAATGGGAGCAAAACTAAAAGTGTTGTGTTTATATTTTTGTTCAGTATATATGTATATATATATATATATATATATATATATATATATATATATACAGTGCTGCCCATAATTATTCATACCCCAGGCAAATTTAGACTTAAAGTTACTTTTATTCAACCAGCAAGTAATTTTTTGACGGGAAATGACATAGGTATCTCCCAAAAGATAATAAGACAATGTACAAGAGGCATTATTGTGGGAAAAAAAAAAAACATTTCTCAGCTTTTATTTACATTTGAGCAAAAAAATACAATATGTTCCGCACTGTGGAAAATCTCAGAGGACGTGGTCGGAAGCCAAAAGTGACACCTGTGCTTGCCAGGAGGATAGTTAAAGAGGTGAAAAAGAGTCCAAGGATCACCATCAAGGCCATTCTGGTGAATCTGGGCTCTGCTGGTGGCAATGTCTCAAGGTAGACAATCCAATGGACACTGCACACTGCTGGGTTCCACTTCTCCAGATAAGGCACACAAAAGCTTTCTTGGCCTGTGCAAAAGCTCATCTGGACAAAGAAGCAGACTTCTGGTCTTCTGTGTTATGGTCAGATGAAACAAAAATTGAATTGTTTGGTCACAATTATGTTTCCTTCATTTTGTGTAAAAAAGGAGAAGCCTTCAACCCAAAGAACACCATCCCCACTTTCAAACATGGTGGTGGAAACCTAATGCTTTGGGGGTGTTTTTCAGCCAATGGACCAGGGAACCTAATCACAGTAAACGGCACCATGAAAAAAGAGCAATACATGAGGATTCTCAATGACAACATCAGGCAATCTGCAGAGAAACTTGGCCTTGGGCACCAGTGGACATTTCAGCATGACAATGACCCAAAACACACAGCAAAAGTGGTGAAGAAATGGTTAGCAGACAACAACATTAATGTTTTGGAGTGGCCCAGCCAGAGTCCAGACTTGAATCCAATTGAGAATCTGGGGAGGGAGCTAAAGATCAGGGTGATGGCGAGAAGACCCTCCAACCTGAAAGATTTGGAGCTCATTGCTAAATATGAATGGGCAAAAATACCCGTGGAGACATGCAAGAAGCTGGTCTGCAATTATAGGAAGCGTTTGATTGCTGTAATAGCCAATAAATGCTTTTCTATTAATTATTAAGAAGGGTATGAATAATTTTGAACTGGACACTTTTTGCTCAAATGTAAATAAAAGCTGAGAATTTTTTATTTATTTTTTCCCCACAATAATGCCTCCTGTACATTGTCTTATTATCTTTTGGGAGACACCTATGTCATTTGCCATCAAAAAATTACTAGCTGGTTGAATAAAAGTAACTTTAAGTCTAAATTTGCCAGGGGTATGAATAATTATGGGCAGCACTGTATATATAATAATCAATATGAGATGGCTCACCTATTGTTCAGTAAATGGAAGGGTGCTCCCACTAAAAAGATTCACCCAATCTTCAAAAATGTAAGACTAAAAGATATATAAGAGGGGCACACCTACAGAAAAATCACATGGGGAGAGACAGGATGTATTGCTATAGGAATTTATTGCATATAAAACTATTACAAAACCAATTTAAAATATATAATATATATATAAACAACAAATGATAATATGTATGTCAAAAATGCAGATATGAGAAATAAATAATCACAGACTTTGGTGCTAAATAACTGGAATGAGTATATAAATATAAGTATATAAATAAATATTGTGATTATTTCAATCAGAGGATTATCAGATCACACTGCCCTACTTAGGTTTGTGCTGCTCAAACTCGGCTTCGGTGTCCCACGTGATTATGACGTCACCGATACCTTTGCTTTATTCTTTTTATGCTGAAGCGCTCCAGAGGTTATGTTATTCAAGAAATTGCTTGTTTAATTTCTTATGGAAAATAAACAAGCAATTTCTTGAATACCATAATCTCTAGAGCGCTTCAGCATAAAAAGAATAAAGTGAAGGGATCGGTGACGTCATAATCACGAGGCCCAGTTTGAGCAGCACAAAACTAAGAAAGGCAGTGTGATCTGATAATCCTCTGATAGAAATAATCGCAATCCTCGGCTGTTGTTTGAAAAATCGGCATACCATTGATGTAATATTCACTGAAGATCCCCAGTGCTACTTCAGAATTTACTCACAGGGAGAGCCAGCAAAGAGCCAGCAAAGTACAAAATACAGTCTCTAATCTTGCAACACGTGGGACGCCACAGTGTGTGCAGTGAAGTTGGCAAACTCCTACAAAACAGTGAGTACAATACGGATATATAAGGATTGCAACAAATATAGACTCTCTGTGTGCAATTATTTAATATCTCTAGGTCATTCGAGACCAACATGACTATGTATTGATAATTATTTTCGCATTATTTCTGTGCTTTCTTCCAAACAGAATAAGAGGACTACAATAACAGTGCATATTTACAGTCATGTGAAAAAATTAGGACACCCTTTGAAAGCATGTGGTTTTTTGTAACATTTTTAATAAAAGGTTATTTCATCTCCGTTTCAACAATACAGAGAGATTAAAGTAATCCGACTAAACAAAGAAAACTGAAGAAAAGTCTTTTCAAGATCTTCTGTAAATGTCATTCTACAAAAATGCCTATTCTAACTGAGGAAAAAGATAGGACACCCTTGCCCCTAATAGCGAGTGTTACCTCCTTTGGCTGAAATAACTGCAGTGAGACGGTTCTTGTAGCCATCTACCAGTCTTCGACATCGGTCTGAGGAACTTTTACCCCACTCCTCAATGCAGAACTTTTTCAGCTGTGAGATGTTTGAGGGGTTTCTTGCACGTACAGCCCTTTTCAAGTCACCCCACAGCATCTCAATGGGATTCAAATCTGGACTTTGACTTGGCCATTCCAGGACTCTCCATTTCTTCTTTTTCAGCCAATCTTTGGTTGATTTACTAGTATGGTTTGGGTCATTGTCATGTTGCATGGTCCAGTTCCGCTTCAGCTTTAATTTTCTAACTGATGGTCTCACATGTTCTTCAAGCACCTTCTGATACACAGTAGAATTTATCGTGGATTCTATGATGGTGAGCTGACCAGGTCCTGCTGCAGCAAAGCAGCCCCAAACCATGACACTTCCACCTCCATGCTTCACAGTTGGTATGAGGTTCTTTTCTTGGAATGCTGTGTTTGGTTTACGCCAAACATGTCCTCTGCTGTTGTGTCCAAATAATTCAATTTTGGACTCATCTGTCCAAAGAACATTATTCCAGAAGTCCTGGTCTTTGTCAACTTTATCTCTGGCAAATGTCAGTCTGGCCTCGATGTTTCTCTTGGAAAGCAAAGGTTTCCTCCTTGCACACCTCCCATGCAAGTTAAACTTGTACAGTCTCTTTCTGATTGTAGAGGCATGTACTTCTACATCAACAGTAGCCAGAGCCTGCTGTAGTTCTCGAGATGACACTTTAGGGTTTTTGGAGACCTCTTTTAGCATCTTGCGGTCTGCTCTTGGGGTGAACTTGCTGGGGCGACCAGTCCTGGGCATGTTGGCAGTTGTTTTGAAAGCCCTCCACTTGTAGACTATCTTCCGGACAGTGGAATGGCTGATTTCAAAATCTTTTGAGATCTTTTTAAATCCCTTCCCAGACTCATAGGCTGCTACAATCTTTTTTCTGAAGTCCTCTGACAGCTCTTTTGCTCTCACCATGGTGCTCACTCTCACTTCAACAGTCAGGAGCACACCAAACTAAATGTCTGAGGTTTAAATAGGGCAAGCCTCATTCAACATGCAGAGTAACGATCTACTAATTATGTGCACCTGGTGTGATATACCTGTGTGAAATCTGAGCCAATTTAAGAGGGAATACATGTGAGGGTGTCCTATCTTTTTCCTCAGTTAGAATAGGCATTTTTGTAGAATGACATTTACAGAAGATCTTGAAAATACTTTTCTTCAGTTTTCTTTGTTTAGTTGGATTACTTTAATCTCTCTGTATTGTTGAAACGGAGATGAAATAACCTTTTATTAAAAATGTTACAAAAAACCACATGCTTTCAAAGGGTGTCCTAATTTTTTCACATGACTGTATATACTTATATTTATATACTTATTCCAGTTATTTAGCACCAAATGTCTGCGATTATTTACAGTACAGACCAAAAGTTTGGACACACCTTCTCATTCAAAGAGTTTTCTTTATTTTCATGACTATGAAAATTGTAGATTCACACTGAAGGCATCAAAACTATAAAGTAACACATGTGGAATTATATACATAACAAAAAAGTGTGAAACAACTGAAAATATGTCATATTCTAGGTTCTTCAAAGTAGCCACATTTTGCTTTGATTACTGCTTTGCACACTCTTGGCATTCTCTTGATGAGCTTCTAGAGGTAGTCACCTGAAATGGTCTTCCAACAGTCTTGAAGGAGTTCCCAGAGATGCTTAGCACTTGTTGGCCCTTTTGCCTTCACTCTGCGGTCCAGCTCACCCCAAACCATCTCGATTGGGTTCAGGTCCGGTGACTGTGGAGGCCAGGTCATCTGGCGCAGCACCCCATCACTCTCTCATGGTCGAATAGCCCTTACACAGCCTGGAGGTCTGTTTGGGGTCATTGTCCTGTTGAAAAATTAATGATGGTCCAACTAAACCCAAACCGGATGGAATAGCATGCCGCTGCAAGATGCTGTGGTAGCCATGCTGGTTCAATATTCCTTCAATTTTGAATAAATGCCTTCAATTTTGAATAAATCCCCAACAGTGTCACCAGCAAAGCACCCCCACACGATCACACCTCCTCCTCCATGCTTCACGGTGGGAACCAAGCATGTAGAGTCCATCCGTTCACCTTTTCTGCGTCGCACAAAGACACTGTGGTTGGAACCAAAGATCTCAAATTTGGACTCATCAGACCAAAGCACAGATTTCCACTGGTCTAATTCCTTGTGTTCTTTAGCCCAATTAAGTCTCTTCTGCTTGTTGCCTGTCCTTAGCAGTGGTTTCCTAGCAGATATTCTACCATGAAGGCCTGATTCACACAGTCTCCTCTTAACAGCTGTTCTAGAGATGTCTCTGCTGCCAGAACTCTGTTTGGCATTGACCTGGTCTCTAATCTGAGCTGCTGTTAACCTGCAATTTCTGAGGCTGGTGACTCGGATGAACTTATCCGCCGCAGCAGAGGTGACGCTTGCTCTTCCTTTCCTGGGGCGGTCCGCATGTGAGCCAGTTTCTTTGTAGCACTTGATGGTTTTTGTGACTGCACTTGGGGACACTTTCAAAGTTTTCCCAATTTTTCGGACTGACTGACCTTCATTTCTTAAAGTATTGATGGCCACTCGTTTTTCTTTACTTAGCTGCTTTTTTCTTTCCATAATACAAATTCTAACAGTCTATTCAGTAGGACTATCAGCTGTGTATCCACCTGACTTGTCCACAATGCAACTGATGGTCCCAACCCCATTTATAAGGCAAGAAATCCCACTTATTAAACCTGACAGGGCACACCTGTGAAGTGAAAACCATTTTAGGTGACTACCTCTTGAAGCTCATCAAGAGAATGCCAAGAGTGTACAAAGCAGTAATCAAAGCAAAAGGTGGCTACTTTGAAGAACCTAGAATATGACATATTTTCAGTTGTTTCACACTTTTTTGTTATGTATATAATTCCACATGTGTTAATTCATAGTTTTGATGCCTTCAGTGTGAATCTACAATTTTCCTAGTCATGAAAATAAAGAAAACTCTTTGAATGAGAAGGTCTGTCCAAACTTTTGGTCTGTAGTATATATATATATATATATATATATATCTATATATATATGTATGTATTTTTCTTTTTATTGTGAGTTGTATTTTTGTTTTCATATATATATATATATATATATATGTCTTTCTAAGGTGTTTGTTTTCATAAGATCGAGAAATTTTCCTTAATTTATGTGATTTTTTCTTTTGTCTAATTGTTTTTTTATTTTATTTTTTGTGAAAGAATAATGCAAGGCTAGCAATGACATTTATGGAGTTAAATGAGCAGGACTTGAAGCAATGAGCTCTACAGTTGTATTATATAGCCTCAATTTTCACAGTCCCTTTAAATAGCTATCAATTCCTAGCCATGCTTCTCATTTCATATTTTTTGATCTATGATTAAGACTTGTACAGGTCGAAACGCGTCAGATCTTATTCACAGGAGGGAGCTTTCTACATGCTTTTTATGGAAGAAATAAAGGTTTTATTTTATTCGCTGGATCCTACATCTGTTGCTCATCACTCTGCCTTATTTTTGGTAGGCTCTATCCCTTTTCGGAGAAGTAAAAAAAAGTGCATGCAACACTTAATAACTATGGTGCAAAGAATGTACATCAGTTTTTAGTGCAAATTACTTCATAATTCTGGCACATTTTGACTAGTAGCTAGAGATTAGCAAATAGATTTTAAAATGTCATTTGATTTAGATGAATCTCCCAAAATTGTAGCCACCATTTCATAAGTCAAAAGTCAGAGAAGAAGGCATCTACCACCAAATGACATAATTTTCTAAACTATGTTTTAATTTCAAATTGCGGGGCAAGATCCTTGTGTAGGTAGGTAGGGCGTACTAGCCCCTGTCCCCCATTTAGGGATGTCTAGGGTTAACTTACCCCGTCACCCCATTACGCAAAGGGGCACTTACGCCTGTTACCATCCAGTACGGTGATCCAACAACACAGGTCCGTCTCTATCCTCAACAACCTCTGAGAGAACCCTTGGTCTACATCTACAAACTGTTTTTCATGTTGTAAGTTACAGAGGCTCATCCTCTAGTGTCTATTTATTTTAGAATTGACCTTATTAAATGTTAAGTCTTACCCCTCTGTCCCCTAGGGGATCAGTACATATATCACATTAATTCTTGGGAGTAAATAGGTCCAGTCGCCAAACCTGGCCTTGTTGTGTTTTCTTATTTTGAGACCTCAGACTGCCATACACAACTTTTCAGGGCAACCTTTTGATTTGGGTTGAATTTATTCACAATTTCCGTTAGAAACTGGAATGGGGCAACTACAGTACCCTGAAATATTATCAACATTCTGGTTATTCACTTTAGAAAAAAGATAACTGAGGGGAGATCTAATTACTATGTATAAATATATCAGGGGACAGTACAGAGATCTCTCCCATCATCTATTCATACCAGGACTGTGACTGTGATGAGGGGACATACTCTGCGTCTGAAGGAGAGTGTCATGACCCTTGGTCATGGTCGTGACTCCTGTAACCGCATGCAGTTGCCTGCGGTCTTAGTGTTGCTGTCAATCACAGGTGAGGGCTATAGTATGTTGCCTCACCTGTGGTTGCCGCTGGCAACATTGTGTATATGGCAGCAGAGCAGCCTGAGCGGTGCTAGGCAGCTTGCTGCAATAGGCATGCGGTTGTACTTGGCAACCTCTCTTTATAGGTGTGCCTTTTATCGGTGTGCACGGGGTGTTATATGTGTTGTGGGCACTTCCCCTTTAAGTTGATGTCTTTCCTTCCCTGGTGTTGGAAGGGTTAACTTCCTTCCTAGTGTGTGTGTGCACTGGGCGTGTCTCACTGTGGGTGTGGCTACTTGGACCTATGAAGCCTCAGTGAATAGCAGTAGTCAGTGGGGGTTCTTCAGCCATGCTTGCTGGAGACATCCTCCTGGTTATTTACCATCTGCCAGTGAGGGCCATTCTGGTGGTCATAAACGTTATGTCTGGTGTTAGTTTATGGTTTATCTGTTATTGCAGCATATGATTTACTGGGTTCCCGTGTGATGTCTGTTGTGTGCTTTGTCCTTTGTGTTGGTTGTGGATAGCAGCACTTGCACATGGGTTCCAGGTTGTGTGTCTGTGACAGGTAAGTGTGGTACTAGTCTCACTTACCTGTCATTGCCATATGTCTGTTTATGTTCCCCTTTCTATGTAGCTTGGCCAGTGAGACACCTGTTCCTCCGTGTCTAGGAGGAACGGGTCGTCTTACCCTGCTCCTAGTCCAGGGCCACCCTGAGGGCGAGCTGAATATCAGGCTCCGGAGTATGAGCCCTCCTACCTTCAGGGTCAGCTCATACAGGCTAGGAGACAGGGTCAGTATTAGGGATTGTATATGAGGTGACCTGATCTCTGTCCTGGCCATGCTCTGACCGTCCATCTTCTGATACTGCACGGCTGAGGGTTTTCCCCATCCGCAGCTGTGACAGAGAGAAGGTTTGTACACAAACATAGAAGAGGATTCTTTATGGTAAGAGCAGTGAGACTATGGAACTCTCTGCCTGAGGAGGTGGTGACGGTGAGTACAATAAAAGCATTTAAGAGGAACTTGAATTAATTTCTGGAGTGTAATAATATTACAGGCTATAGCTACTAGAGATGGGTCATTGATCCGGGGAGTTATTCTGATTGCCTGAATGGAGTCTGGAAGGAATTTTTTCTCCCTTAAATGGGGAAAAAAAATTTTTTTTTGCCTTCCTCTGGGTCAACTTGCAGGATAACATGACGAACTGGATGTACAGATGCCTTTTTTCGACCTTATATACTATGTTACTATGTAAAAAGTCCTGAATTGAGTTATCAGAAATTTGCTCATTTCTGTTAGTAACTTTCCACAACATGCCCTAGTAGAGCCACAATATAAATGTGAAGTCAACACTGAGGTATTTTTCGTTTTATAAGACAATTGCAGTGTGTCTTATAAAGCCAATGGTACAATTTTTACATGGCTGACACTGATACATTGCCGGCTGCTATGCTGCACAGCGCGGTCTGCGATGTATCAGTTACAGTAAGCGTTGTGGGAGGAGGGGCTGCAGGCAGCAACTGCTGTTGCACTCGAGGCGGGGCCCGGTGCAGTCACTGTACTCCATTACACCGGACCCCGCTCACAGCAGTCTTTAGGAGGAGCATGACTGAGTGAGTGATGTTACGCTGCCGGCCTGACTGCTGCATTGAGTGAGCTAGTGAGTACTACTACAGATGATTGAACATTAAATAAATAAACTTTACATATAAAGACTGCTGTGATCGGGGCCCAGTGTAATAGGGTCACTATACACAGGGACATGAGGGGACACATTATTAATTACTGTCACACATAGGGCCATGAGGGGGACCAGCATAAGATGCTATATGTGTGTCATCCACACATCTCCCCATAACAGTGTCATCCACACATCTCCCATAACAGTGCATCATCCACAGATATCCCCCATACCACTACGTCATCCACAGATCCCCCATATCAGTGTATGATACACAGATCCCCCATAACAGTGCGTCATACACAGGTCCCCCATAACAGTGCATCATCCACAGACCCCCCATAACAGTGTGTCATCCGCAGATCCCCCATAACAGTGCATCATCCACAGATCCCCCATAACAGTGCGGCATCCACAGATCCCCCATAACAGTGCGTAATCCACAGATCCCCAATAACAATGAATCAGCCACAGATCCCACCATAACAGTGTCATCCACAGACCACCATTAGTTCAAAACTCACCAAAAGCGCACCTTTTGGTTCAAAACATATTTTTTATTATTTTCCTCCTCAAACACCTAGGTCTGTCTTATCATCAGGTGTATCTTATAAAGCAAAAAATATGGTAGTTTTTTGCTTTATAAGTATTTCACCAGCTAGCCGACATAATTGTAAAATATGCTTTTACAGCAATGTTTACTTTCATTCTATACAGGTATGACAGAGAAAATCAGGCTCAGCAATGTTTCAATCAGTAGCGTATTTGCCAACATTATAAAAACATCTCCTAGAGCACTTTGCTCTTGTAAAGATGTGACTAATGCTCTGCATCAATAAATATCAGTTTTATTAATCCACTGGCGCTGATGCTCCCTAAGTCACGGGCTGCAGTACCGCAGCAGTACCTCAATACCTGCTGCTAGGGATGCTTAGCCAAAAACACTTCAATACAAGATACCGCGCATTACCATCCCCACTACTTTTCCTGTTAATTCTGCCAGAGATAGACCACAATTATGTATCAATGCCTAAATCAAGATTACCTTGCTAGTGAAACTTCCTCCGTGAGCTCTAATCAACTCCTATTGCAGGCTTGATTTCAGGGTTTTGTGGGTCTGGTATCTTTTTCGCTGGAGTATGCCCCGGCCGGTGGTGTTGCTCCATGCTGGGTTTGAAAGCTCACGCTCACGTGGAGCAACCTAGTGATGCCACTATAAGAGCTACGGATCGCTACAGGTGCTACGGAGGAAGTTTCAATAGCAAGGTAATTTTGATTTATGTATTGATACGTAACTGTTTTCTCTCTATGGTAGGGTTAACAGGAGTGGGGAAGGTAGTGCACGGTATCTTGAATTGAAGTATCAATAAATATCAATCTTAAAAGCATTGTGAATAAAATAGTCACAAAACCATGTGTCACAAAAACCTAGGGCTACCTATTCCTGTACTCTAATGGATTAAATATACAAAAAAAACACATGGAGCTCTGCAACCACTGTGTGAACAATTATAATAGGAAATAGCATCCTAATACAGGTAATTGGGGCCAAAAAGATATTAAAGAGACCAACATTTTTATATTTGTATCAACAATAGATTCAATAGAGAAATCTTCATCACCTCACAATCAGACACTATGCGAACAAAAACAAGCTACCATTGGTTGCAAAACCATGTGGAGCTAAAAAGGTGTCAGACTTGTAAGGTCTCAAGAAGCCCTTTAGCCTCCAATGTCAATATTTTTTGAAGCTACACCCTTCCTTGGACTGTCCATAAAATGGCCACTGATGGAGGGTCATGTGACCAGGTTAATCACCTCTATGTGATGTCTCCACCATTCAAACACAGATAACACAGATACAAATGCAGATAACTGTGTATCTGAACCGAAAAGACATCATATAAAAGTGATTTGCCTGGTCACATGGCCCTCCATCAATGGCCATCTTATGGACAGGACCTCTGAATAAACATCACACAAGACTTTGTAGACAAGGGGAATAATTTATGAAATATAGAAAATTGTGCAGAAGTTCAACAAAGGCTATATTAGTAAGTGCCATATCATTATCTTACATACACATTATCAACAATAATGAGCCCCTTTAATGGGCACATAATTTGGTCACTTATGGAAAAGGGGACCATTTGAATAATAAGACAGAAAATTGTAATGCTGTGTGCTGCCATTATAATGAATGCCAGATAGATCCAAATCAAATCTCAACATTTTGGCAGGTTTCTAAAAGATACATACTTTAGATCTTGGACTACTATGAGGATAGGTCATCAATATATATATATATATATATATATATATATATATATATATTAGTATATATTAGTGTAGTCCTCTCTTTTTCCCCCAGGTTAACATTAGATTTAATTCTTCAGGTGAATCCAAAACATTCTCCGGATAAACAGACCTTGTAAACAGTATTTACTGAAGTAAAAAACATTTCATGAGGCACAACCACTTTTCTACTTATAGTAAAGACTACTTTTTTAAATTGCATTTTCTCTTTTATGATTTTTTTTTTTAATGTATAATATGGCCTTGAATATGGCGCAGACTAGATGGGCCTAATGGTTCTTGTCTGCCGATTCTATGTTGAATATTAGCATTATTAAACGGTGAAAAGAAATAGGATGTTTTTACTGTCTGTATCATTTCTCTATACAGACAAAAAGAACAGCTGCTCCTGGATTGTAGGCTCTTTTAAATAACAAGAAGTCTTGAGTACAACTAATACAGTCAAGGTCCTCTCACCAGTGATAAATGATGCCGGTCTTGATTTATGTTTTCTCATAAACTACACATTTATGATCTGCAAGGCTCCTGTTCACTGCCCCCTCAATACATTTATATTCACTACATTATACTTCATTATTAAAGACATCATTGGATTGTATTTACTGGTAACATGTTAAGATGACTAAACCATGTAGAGTGGTATAAGACTGTTCCTGTCAAGGCTGGAGAAATATCTTATACTATCACATGACACAAAGTAAATTAAGACTTTTTTCTTTCTGATGTACAGTACATGGTAACATGCTCTATAATTAACTATCCTATGGACAATATCCGGTATGGTGAATGTGAGTTCTACCAGAGATATGCAAGTGCATCTGAATAGGGTATTCAAATAAATTCAAGTTCAGGTTAGGGGATATTAGATGGGTTCCACTTCCTACTACTGGCACCCCCACAAAAACAAATGCCCTGCTACTGTACCCTCGAAATGAATAGAATGACAGGTTGAGCATGTGCACAGCCAATTCATTCACTCTACAGGAGGGAAAGAGATAGCCCAGTACAGCACTAATATATATATATATATATATATACTGTGTTTTAAAAACACTGCTCTAAGTTAAGACATCATAATTGACCATTAGAGAATGTAGACTACGCAATAATAAAGTAACAGAGCAAATATGTGACACAAATTGGACAACTACAATAAAGTTTGCATACCATCTATGTAATCAGATGGTTACTTAAACATATACAGTATGCCAACACTAAAGGCAGAAGTCAACTTCTTTTATTACATATTTTTTTACTTTTTCTGCTTAATAAATAAAATTTAAAATGCATCAGAAATCTGGAGAGTTTTTGTTGCCTGGGAGTGTTTGACACACACATAATGGAATATTTGTTGGGAAGGTGGACCTATATTGGGTTTTGCTATGGGGCCTATGAGATTATCCAGTGGAGGTAACCATGAAGTTCCTTATTGAATGACTACAAACAGAGAACTCGAAAACAGTTAATAATTGATAGAGAAAGTATAAGTTGAAATTGTATTGTTGGCTTTTTAGTAATGTGCTGCATTATACATTATAAGTACAACTATCACAATGTGCAAGCAATGGGTGTACTTCAAGACATTAACAAACACCAAGATATGAAAATACATTTAATGAGAGGTATAATAATTACTTTACAAAGTGTTCTATAATACTGTATAGCTAGACGCGCGCCTACTACATAATCCCACTGCTGTCTCATTCAGCTAATCATACCACTGACTCCAGTAGATAACTTACTGCTTGTTTGAAGTAGTATCCTGCATAGAGTACATTTGGGATGGATACGCAAGAAGTCATTAAAAATAAGTCAAAAAGATAATCACTTTCATAGAGTGGTGCAATTATACGGGCATACGAAATTGTAAATTTGTGTCTAATGAATGTCTTTTAACTTTCTAATGAAAGCTGCTACTCTGTGCCCTTTCTGTATCTTAACATTTAGACTATCCAGTATTCGGTTTTTACCCCATATTTTATGTAATTTAAATGATTAAATCAGTTTTAGGATTCTCTCTCTAATTGTAACAATAGTGAATAATAAAGAAGTCCCCCAAAAGACAAAAGCTGACAATCAATATTATTTTCATTAAGTCACAGCCTGGCAAAATCTAGACTCCTGGTAAGTAAAGCTCAATCCAAATTAAAGAGGGCATTCTTGTTTCTTACAGAATTTGTCCAGGATTTTGATAAAGATGGCTTATCCTCAGCAAAGGCCATCAATATCAGATTGGAAGGGTCTGACATCCTGTGCTCCTGAAATCATCTGGTCAGCTGAAAGTTAACAGTTGTTCAACAAGGGTGGGAGATGAGGAGAGGCCATCAATACCAAAATCCAGAACAGCGCATGGGATAAAAGTCAGCCAAATGGCATCTTGTGGAAACTTCCCCTGACCATCATTAAAAAAATATATAGTTTATGATGCCCAGCACTACACTACTGTCTCTAGAAAATGTGATTGGCCAGGTTGAAAAATGTATTGTTATTGAAAGCTCAAATAAAGTAGTGCAAGGATAAATTCTTGAAAATCTGGACATTAATGATGAATAAATCCTCATTGTATAGATTACAAAATCCCTAACCCTATATTTCCACCATGATACTGCATCATCGTGCACAAGATGATATAGTGGGCAAACATCTTGTTGACTACACAAATACCTTCCTCAGTTATCCAGTCATAAAACATTAAAGCCTTGTTCCTAATAGTTCTACACCTCACCACATTGGGAATTAAGACACTTTCAGAAAAGTTGAGATAGTCCCAATAAGGCCTCTTTCACACTAGCGTGTCCGTATTAAATCCCGGTGCATTGTGGCAAACCTGCGCAAGTAGGTACGCAATTGCAGTTAGTTTTGACTGCGATTGCGTTCCGTTGTTCAGTTTTTATCGCGTGGGTGCAATGTGTTTTGCACGCGCGTGATAAAAAACCGACTGTGGTACCCAGACCCGAACTTCTTCACAGAAGTTCAGGTTTGGGTTCAAGGTTGTGTAGATTGTATTATTTTCGCTTATAACATGGTTATAAGGGAAAATAATAGCATTCTGAATATAGAATGCATAGTAAAATAGGGCTAAAAGGGTAAAAAAATAAATAAATTTAACTCACCTTAATCCGCTTGTTCGCACAGGCGGCATCTCTTCTGTCTTCATCTGTGAGGAAAAGGACCTTTGATGACATCACTACGCTCATCACATGGTCATTCACATGATCCATCACCATGGGGATGGTTCATGTGATGGACCATGTGATGAGCGTAGTGACGTCACCACAGGTCCTTTACCCAGGTCCTGAAGAAAGAAGACAGAAGAGATGCCAGCTGCGTGAACAAGTGGATTAAGGTGAGTTAAAATATATATTTTTTTTTTAACCCCTCCAGCCTTATTTTACTATGCATTCTGTATTCAGAGTACTATTATTTTCCCTTATAACCATGTTATAAGGGAAAATAATAATTATCGGTCCCCATCCTGATCGTCACCTAGCAACCGTGCGTGAAAATCGCCTGCGTTACGTGAAAAAAATGGACAAAGAGGAGCATGCTGCGATTTTCACGCAACGCACAAGTGATGCGTGAAAATCACCACTCATGTGCACAGCCCCATAGAAATGAATGGGTCCGGATTCAGTGCGGGTGCAATGCATTCACCTCACGCTTTGCACCCACACAGAAATCTCGCCAGTGTGAAAGGGGCCTAAGTACCCTTTCATACGAGCAAGTTTTTCGCGCGGGTGCAATGCGTGACGTGTACATGAGCGTTGTTTTTCACGCATCAGTTCTGCATTGCGTCAAAATCGCAGCATGTTCTATATTCTGCGTTTTTCATGCAGCCCTCGCTCCATAGAAGTGAATGGGGCTGCTTGAAAAACTCATTGCATCCGCAAGCAAGTGTGGGTGAAATGCGTTTTTCACTGATGGTTGCTAAGAGATGTTGTTTGTAAACCTTCAGTTTTTTATCACCTGTGTGGAAAAAACTGAACAACTAAACACAATCGCAGACAAAACTAACTGAACTTGCTTGCAAAATAGTGCGAGTTTCACTGAATGCACCCTGAACGCATCTGGACCTAATCCGTCACGCTCGTGTGAAAGAGGCCTCAAGGCCTCTTTCACACGGGCGATTATTCAGCGCGGGTGCAATGCGTGATGTGAACGCATTGCACCCGCACTGAATCCGGACCCATTAATTTCTATGGGGCTGTGCACGTGAGCTGTGATTTTCACACATCACTTATGCTTTGCGTGAAAATCACAGCATGCTCTATATTCTGCGTTTTTCACGCAACGCAGGCACCATAGAAGTGAATGGGGCTGCGTGAAAATCGCAAGCATCCGCAAGCAAGTGCGGATGCGGTGTGATTTTCAAGCATGGTTGCTAGGTGACAATCTGGCTGGGGACCCGATCTGTATTATTTTCCCTTATAACATGGTTAAAAGGGGAAATAATAGCATTCTAAATACAGAATGCAAAGTAAAATAGTGATGGAGGGGTTAAAAAAATAAATTAACTCACAAGTCCACTTGATCGCGTAGTTGCGGATCTCTGTCTTCTTCTGTAATGTTGAGCTGCCGGCTAAGGACCTGTGGTGACGTCACATCACATGGTCCAATCACACGGTCCCTCACCATGGTGATGAACCATGTGATTGGACCATGTGATGAGCACAGTGACATCACCACAGGTCTTTTGCCAGGTCCTGAAGATAGAACAGAGACCGGCAGCTATGGAGCAGGTAAGTTAACTTTTTTTTTTTACCCCTCCATCCCTAATTTACTTTGCATTCTGTATAAAGAATGCTATTATTTTCCCTTATAACCATGTTATAAGGGAAAATAATAAAATCTACACAACACCTAACCCAAACCTGAACTTCAGTGATGAAGTCCGGGTTTGGGTCTGGGTACCAAACATGGCGATTTTTCTCAAGCACGTGCAAAATGCATTAAAACATTTTGCACTCGCGCAGAAAAATTGCGCATTTTACCGCAACACACCCGCATCTTATCGGGCCCTCACATGCCACGCTCATGTGAAAGAGGCCTAAGCCCTCTTTCACATGAGTGTTTCTGGATAAGGTCCGGATGCGTTGCGGCAAACCCGCGTGAGTAGGTACCCAATTGCAGTCAGTTTTGACTGCGATTGCGTTCCGTTGTTCAGTTTTTATCGCGCGAGTGCAATGCGTTTTGCACGCAAGTGATAAAAAACTGAATGTAGTACCTAGACCCGAACTTCTTCACAGAGGTTGTGTAGATTATATTATTTTCCCTAAAACATGGTTATAAGGGGAAATAATAGCATTCTGAACACAGAATGCATAGTACAATAGGGCTGGAGGGGTTAAAAAAATTAAATAAAAATTTAACTCACCTTAATCCACTTGTTCGTGCAGCCAACATCTCTTCTGTCTTCATCTGTAAGGAATAGGACATTTGATGACGTCACTATGCTCATCACATGGTCCGTCACATGATCCATCACCATAGTGACGTCATCAAAGGTCCTATTCCTCACAGAACAAGACAGAAGAGATGCCGGCTGCACGAACAAGTGGATTAAGGTGAGCTAATTTTTTAAAATATTTTTTTAACCCCTCCAGCCCTATTGTACTATGCATTCTGTATTCAGAATGCTATTATTTTCCCTTATAACCATATTATAAGGGAAAATAATAAAGATTGGGTCCCCATACCGATCGTCTCCTAGCAACCGCGCATGAAATAGCACCGCATCCGCACTTGCTTGCGGATGCTTGCGATTTTCACGCAGCCCCATTCACTTCTATGGGGCCTGCTTTGTGTGAAAAACGCACAAAATAGAGCATGCTGTGATTTTCACGCAACACACAAATGATGCGTGAAAATCGGCGCTCATGTGCACAGCCCCATAGAAATGAATGGGTCCGGTTTCAGTGCGGGTGCAACTCACGCATTGCACCCGCGCGGAAAACTCGCCCGCGTGAAAGGGGCCTAAGAGTTTGGTCTGGATGCAGAAATGTGCAAGTCGATGCGATGGACTGTGTCATCACTATTTCACAAGTATCTTCTGGGAGAAACAGTGAGGCATAGATAATAAGGTTAATTGTCACCAATATGAGAGTGCAGATAGTACATTTACATTGCCTATTGGAGCTTGTTTGGATATGCAACTAGTATGCCAGAGGTCTAAGAGGATTACTTTGTGCTAGAAGTCGGAGTAGGCTGGGACATTGGGAGTGATGGCGGAATGGAGGCCGAAAGGCAAGATAGTGGTCTGAGGAAAGGTATGCAGAGAGTTACCTGGTACACTGGGTTGGACCTCTTCAAGGGAGCTGTTCAGCTGTTTCAGTAAGTAAGGTTTGGTTTTTAGAGAGCAGTTAATTGTAAAATGCTAGGAAAGCTAGCCAGAAAGACATGTTTGCATGGTGTTTGTAGTGTATTGTGCAGACTGCCGCTGAAGCAATGTAAGCAAAGTATGCTGTCAGTCTGGATAGAGTCAGTTCTGCGGAAATCTGCTATGGATAAGGAGATAATGTCAGACGAAGAAAGCCAGGAAGGAGTAAGTGTTGCTGAGCTCCAACCAAGGGAGACTATAGCCGCTACGATACATGGCAGCTTTGTGAGGACTAGAAAAGAGTTATAGTGGAGGCCTGGTTACCAGGAAATCTAAGATATAACGCCTAGTGTCTTCAGTTGTGAGGTGTTCCTACCTGAATGGGGATGTCCCTAAAGAGGTGGTAGCATAATTAGGGGCCTTAAGGGCAAAATCTAAGTAAGCAAAGGTGCTCTGGAGAGTTGTATCTGGAATGGAGAGAGGTGGACCCCAGAAGAGATATCCACCTGTTATTCACTGGAGGGTGATTAGACAGTTTTGCTTCTGTGACACAGTTCTTGTATGTGGCTCATCTGAAGTGAACTGAAACCTCAGACAAAGGGTTATAACATTGTTCATTGTTATAGTCTGTTGAGTTAAATTCTGCAATTTTTAATCAATGTCACATCCTTGCGTGTAACAAAAACCAATTTCATTATTTGCCTCATTTCTGTATTGAAATTGAGTGTACAGTGCCCATTAAAGTGACTGCAACCATTAAACTTTTGTACCACTGTATCCACAGTCAAGTTCATTAAAGTTGAACTGTTGAACTTAATCTGGTCTGCAATTTTCTTCTTTTAAATAGAAACGACTCGATTAACATCACCCTACATATATCTAGGCTTTACATCTAGAATTCAGGAGACACCAGTTGAAACATCAGTAAAGATGCCTCCAATAGTATAATACATTTAGGAAGTCTTCAGACCCTTTCACTTTTTTCACATTTTGCTAGGCTACTTTCACACTCGCGTTTTGGCTTTCCATTTGTGAGATCCGTCATGGGCTTTCACAAGCGGTCCAAAACTGATCAGTTTTGTCCTAATGCATTCTGAATGGAAAATAATCCACCCAGAATGCATCAGTTTGCCTCCGATCAGTCTCCATTCCGCTCTGTACACGGACACCAAAAAGCTGCCTGCAGCGTTTTGCTGTCTGCTTCTTTAAACTGAGCCAAACGGATCAGTCCTGGCACACAATGTAAGTCAATGGGGATGGATCAGTTTTCTCTGACACAATCTTGCACAACAGAAAACAGATCCGTCTCCCATTGACTTTCAATAGAGTTCATGACGGATCCGTCTTGGCTATGTTACAGACAGGGCCGGCGTCAACACCTGGCAAACCCGGGCAAATGCAGGAGCCCACTGCTCCTAAGGGGGCCCACTGAGCTGCTATGAGCACTTCCATCAATATAGATGGAAGCACTCATTGCTGTAATTTCACTAACGCAGTACCCCTCTGGTGGGCCCTCTGAGTCACATGAGGCCAGCTGCTACAGAGCTTCAGACACGCCCTATCTTCACTCAGTTCAGCAGAGCAGCAGGTTACCTTATCAGCTTCAGACATGCAGAGTTTGTCAGTGAGTCTGCACTGTGACTGTCTCTTCTCTGTGGGATTGACTCTTCGAGCTGCTGCTGGATGCTGCTTCATGCTATTTAGTTGTTTTACTGCTCCATTAAGCAGTTTGCCTCCATGACACCTACCCCGCATATCCTATCTCATCCTAATGGATCCTCTTCTGTCGCCTTTCCTCCCTCATGTATCAGGAGCTCATATTACACCCTCCTGCAGTATCTCCTGTTGCTGCATTGCACAGACCTACTGCCACTACTTCTTGTATGAATCCCCCTCAGAGCCCCTTTCACCTACTTTCTGTGTTCACCCATCCTGTCCATCCAGGGCCCGGGCACCTGTCTGACTCCTCTGCCTCTTATTATGGTGGCGTCTGAACTGCATTTACCATTAGGACCTTCTAACGTCACAGGGTCATGTGACTGTGCACCCCACCCTGTACTGTGCCACTCACCCCGTACTGTGCCCCTCACCACGTACTATGCCCCCTTATACCCCGCATTGTGCCCTCTTACCACACCCTGTACAGTGCCCCTAGTCATTCCCTGTACTGTTCCCTCTTATACCCTTTTATCCGGTCACTTTATGGCAGGGTTATCTGGTCACTGTACAGAGGTGTTATCCGGTCACTGTATGGCAGTGGTAACCCTTTCCCTGCCCACGCCACCTTTTTTAGACCTGGCATGAGAGGGAAAAAGAAGCAGATTGCGGTGCTAAGGACCTTTGCGCCACAATGTGTGTCAGAAATATGCCTAATATAGACGTATTTCTATTTAACAAATGACCCTCTAATGGTATTATTATTCGGGGGTAGGGCTAATATCTTTATAGTATATAGATTCTAGTGTATTATACTGTGTCCTGTATTTCCCACCAGAAAAATGATCCTTGGGAAACACAGTCCTCACCCCTGACCACCAGGACCAGGTAGCGCTCTGTCAGTACATGGCAGCCTCCCCTCTCTGCCCCGCTTCCCCCTGTGTATTGGTGCTTATTCAGACACTAAGGCTGGGTTCACATCCCATTTTTGCTATTCATTTAATGCATCCCAAAAATATATACTTTAACTGATGCCTCAGACTGATACCGAACAGTGGCGTCTGTTCACCATACAGTTCCATTGTAAAATATATATATATATATATATATATATATATATATACATTTACGTATGTATTTTTTCCTGGACTCTGCAGGATACAAAAATGTGAAGTGCTGCACATTTGTATACATCAAATGATAGGAAAATCATGATGTGAACCCACTGGGGGGGGCAGGGGGCATACTAGAATTTTCTGTGGGACCCAGTCAGTTCTAGCTACATCACTGCACAGCTCCTTCTCTCCTCCAGGCCCGGACCAACAGTGACATCATGACATGTATCTCACTGCTGCAGTGGGCTGGAGGATAGAAGGAGCGCAGGGAGCTGCGGTTAGCAAATGACAGGACCGCCGGATCCCCTGCGTTCCAGCAATGATAGGTATGCGCGAGGGGGTCACTGGGGGGGGGGGGTCATTACACTGTGAGGGCCCCTTACTCAGTATTATGACCCCCAGTGCCCCCCATTTAGTATAATGATTCCCAATGTCCCTCTATTCAGTATGATGACCACCAGAGCCCCCATTCAATATAATGATCCCCAGTGACCACCATACAGTATAATGACCCCCAGTGCTCCCTCCATACAGTATAAACCCCAGTGTGGGGACATCTAGGGATCTTTATTCTGAATGGGGGCAACTGGGGGTTATTATTTTGAATGGAGGGCCTCTGTGGGGTCATTATACTGTGTTTGGGGACATTGGGGGGTCATTATACTGTGTGAAGGGCCACTAGTGGTCATTATACTGTATAGGGGTCACTGGTGGTCATTATACCGTGTAGGAGCCACAAATGTAAATATACAAAAATGCCTCAAGGGGGCCCACTGGGATTTATTGCCCATGGGCCCACATGAACCTGGAGCTGACGGATGCATGCGGTTGTATTGTAACAGATCCATTTTTGCAGATCCATGCTAGTGTGAAAGTAGCCTTATGCTGCAGCCTTGTGCTAAAAAAATCTAGATATTAATGTTTTTCCCCATCAATCTGCCCTCAATACATATGAGAAAGTGAAAACAGAATTTTAGAATTAAAGTTGCTAATTTATCAAAAAGGAAACACTAACATTTTGCATAGATATACGTACTCAACTTTTTACTATGTATGAAACTTAAAATTTAGCTCTAGAGGCTTCCCATATCTCCTGATGATCTTTGAGATGTTTCTACACATTGAGTGGAGTCCACCTGTGGTTAATTCAGTTGATAGGACATGGTTTGGCAAGAAACATTCCTGTCTATATATGGTCTCACAGCTGACAATGCATATTAGAGCAAAATCAAAGCCATGGTGAGGAAAGAACTGCATGTAGAGGCCAAAGATGGAACTGTGTGGAGCCAAATATCTGGAAAAGGGTACAAAAATGTCTGCAGCATTAAAAAGTATCCAAGGGCACAATGACCTCCATAATATTACATTAGAGTTTGAAACAAGCAGGACTTTTCCTAGATCTGGCCGCCCCATCAAACTAAGGAATCGAGGGAGAAGGCCCTTGGTAACAGACGTAACTAAGAACCTAATTGTCATTTGCAGAAGGTTTTGGGAAAAAAGTACTGACATCAGACAGTGATGACAACATTATGCTGTTGGGGTGTTTTTGAGTGGCTTGGACACGGAGACTAGTCAGGGTTGAGGAAATCTAAGTGGAGCAAAGTACAAAAATATACTTAATGATCCACACTCCTCTGGATGTCAGACATTGGCCCTAATCACACAGTCAAGACAAAACAGAAGTATTTTTGGGACAACTCTGTAAATATCCTTCAGTGGTCCAGCCAGAGCAATGATTTGAACCCAATCTATGGAGAGTCTTGAAAATGGATGTCACCAGACAGTCCTTTTCCAACCTGACAGAGCTTGAGAGGTTGCAGAGAAGAATGTCAGAAAATCCCCAAATCCAGGTGTGAAAACATTCTGGTATCAAACCCAAGAAGTCTTGAGAACATAATCACTGCAAAAGGTGCTTTAAACTTCAAGTACTGAGTAAAGGTCTGAATACTTATGTCAATGAATTCTTTCAGTTTTTCCTTTTTTTAATAAATTGGCAAAGATTTTGAATGTTGTGTTTTCCCTTTGTCATTTTGGGGTATTAAATGCAGAATGATGGGGAAAAAACTTTTTTTTATTTTAGCACAAGGCCATAACATAACAAAATGTGAAAGGGTCTAAAAACATTGTAAAGTCTCTGAAGGCATGGACATTGTCCTGCAGTTTTAAGCTTTGAAAAATCCAGTTTAATGGCAGATTTCCTCTACATTATAACTGTGCTTCTTTCAGTACATAATATTTCCAAAAGCTGTATTAGCAAAAGGGGAAACAATCTCATAATATAGCACTGAAATGTTTTTCATGTATTTCTTTAAAATTGAATTGTAAATTATGCTGCAGATACAAAATGCTCTACAATGTTGCAAATTGGATAATTACCTTATAACAAGCACACAGTAAATGGATTATGCATTATATTAGCAACTACACACACTATATACTTAACAGTCATTCTGCTCTGCATACATTTTCATTTTTAACACATTTACACATCCACTAAACTTTTCTATAGTGTTGTAAATGCTAAAAAAGGAATTTTGCCTGTCAAAAGAACTAGTATATTAAATAGTGATAGTTTGTTTATTAAAGGGATTCTCCAAAATTTGTAAAAATGTGTCCGGGAGCAGGGGGAAGTATATATTAAATTAAATAATAATAATAAAAAAAAACCTGAATGACATTTAAATTGAACCGCCAGTCCTGCACATAACACAGCTGAGGACTAGTGTTGGTCAACACCAAAGTGCTTGTGTGCTCTGGTGCTCGAGTAGAGCACTTTGCGATGCTTGGATGCTCTATAGAGCACCCGAGCAAAATGGAAGTCAATGAGAACCCAAGCATTAAATCAGGCACCCCCTGCTATGAAGAGGGGAGGGTGTCAGGACTGTAGTTCGGCTCTGACTCCATATGTAGCTATGTCCATATATGGAGTCAGTGCTTTGGGACACCCAGTGTATTTAAATCTAATTTATTCTCTATTTCTGAAAAGTTTCTGGTGGGATTTGAATTCACAACCATCTACATTACAGCCAAGAACCTTAACCACTATACTATGGAGGTACATGGCCAGTTATAAAAAAATATATTAAAAATATATATATATATTTCATATATTTTTATTTTATTTTAAGTAACTGGCAATGCAGCTCTCTAGTGTAGTGGTTAAGGTTCTTGGATATAATGTAGAAGGTTGTCAGTTCAAATCCCTTCAGAAATAGAGGCTAAATTTTATTTAAATCTATATATATATATATATATATATATATATATATATACGTTTTTAGCCATAATATATTTACATATATTATTACATATTTAGAATATATTATATATTATAATATATGTAAATATATTATGGCTAAAACATCAGTAGTAGTTTCCCACATATTATGCATTCATATACAGGGAGTGCAGAATTATTAGGCAAATGAGTATTTTGACCACATCATCCTCTTTATGCATGTTGTCTTACTCCAAGCTGTATAGGCTCGAAAGCCTACTACCAATTAAGCATATTAGGTGATGTGCATCTCTGTAATGAGAAGGGGTGTGGTCTAATGACATCAACACCCTATATCAGGTGTGCATAATTATTAGGCAACTTCCTTTCCTTTGGCAAAATGGGTCAAAAGAAGGACTTGACAGGCTCAGAAAAGTCAAAAATAGTGAGATATCTTGCAGAGGGATGCAGCACTCTTAAAATTGCAAAGCTTCTGAAGCGTGATCATCGAACAATCAAGCGTTTCATTCAAAATAGTCAACAGGGTCGCAAGAAGCGTGTGGAAAAACCAAGGCGCAAAATAACTGCCCATGAACTGAGAAAAGTCAAGCGTGCAGCTGCCAAGATGCCACTTGCCACCAGTTTGGCCATATTTCAGAGCTGCAACATCACTGGAGTGCCCAAAAGCACAAGGTGTGCAATACTCAGAGACATGGCCAAGGTAAGAAAGGCTGAAAGACGACCACCACTGAACAAGACACACAAGCTGAAACGTCAAGACTGGGCCAAGAAATATCTCAAGACTGATTTTTCAAAGGTTTTATGGACTGATGAAATGAGAGTGAGTCTTGATGGGCCAGATGGATGGGCCCGTGGCTGGAATGGTAAAGGGCAGAGAGCTCCAGTCCAACTCAGACGCCAGCAAAGTGGAGGTGGAGTACTGGTTTGGGCTGGTATCATCAAAGATGAGCTTGTGGGGCCTTTTCGGGTTGAGGATGGAGTCAAGCTCAACTCCCAATCCTACTGCCAGTTTCTGGAAGACACCTTCTTCAAGCAGTGGTACAGGAAGAAGTCTGCATCCGTCAAGAAAAACATGATTTTCATGCAGGACAATGCTCCATCACACGCGTCCAAGTACTCCACAGCGTGGCTGGCAAGAAAGGGTATAAAAGAAGAAAATCTAATGACATGGCCTCCTTGTTCACCTGATCTGAACCCCATTGAGAACCTGTGGTCCATCATCAAATGTGAGATTTACAAGGAGGGAAAACAGTACACCTCTTTGAACAGTGTCTGGGAGGCTGTGGTTGCTGCTGCACGCAATGTTGATGGTGAACAGATCAAAACACTGACAGAATCCATGGATGGCAGGCTTTTGAGTGTCCTTGCAAAGAAAGGTGGCTATATTGGTCACTAATTTGTTTTTGTTTTGTTTTTGAATGTCAGAAATGTATATTTGTGAATGTTGAGATGTTATATTGGTTTCACTGGTAAAAATAAATAATTAAAATGGGTATATATTTGTTTTTTGTTAAGTTGCCTAATAATTATGCACAGTAATAGTCACCTGCACACACAGATATCCCCCTAAAATAGCTAAAACTAAAAACAAACTAAAAACTACTTCCAAAAATATTCAGCTTTGATATTAATGAGTTTTTTGGGTTCATTGAGAACATGGTTGTTGTTCAATAATACAATTAATCCTCAAAAATACAACTTGCCTAATAATTCTGCTCTCCCTGTATATCAGAAGTATGATTTCATATATATATATATATATATATATATATATATATATATATTATTTTTTTATTATTATTATTATTTTTGTAAATACATTTATTTTGTGCCATACATAAAAAAAAAATATATATATATATTTATATATATATATATATATATATATATATATATACATTTACTTTAGCCTCTATTTCTGGAGGGATTTGAACTCACACCCTTGAGGCTCTACATGAGGCTTGCTGTACCAAGCGGCTTCTGATTAAGTGGAGTTTAAAGAACCAGACTTCTGGTGCTGAGTATGATTTTGTGGAAAAATTAAGTACTTGCATTTTAGTACTGCCATTTAAATCCATTATTTTTTTTCTCTGCTTGGTTAAGGGGAGTGGATTGTGCTTTTAGGTGCTATAAATTAAACCACTGAACTCTCCCAGAGGTTGCTCTACATGAGGCTGCTGTCTTAAAGTGGCTGCTGATTAAGTGGAGTTTAAAGAACCGGAGTTTAAGACAAGAAGCAAGAAACTAAGGTTTGATAGAATTTCCTTGTGTGTTGTTGGCTTAATTCTAGCTAGTACTCCAACTACAGCAGACAGGGTCTAATTCTAACTCAGAATTACTGTTTTCCTACTTTACTGTTAAGCCCCATTTAAACATGTGCTCCATTAACAATGCCACTAAGTGTGTGTCCTGTGCAATGTATGCATGCCTTGAAGGGCCTTTCAAGGGTGACTACAATTGCACTAGATGCAATCATGTTGCATATTTAGAAGCCCAGATCTTGGATCTAAATAAGCAGCTTTAAAATTATTTAGGGGCATTGCAGACCTGGAGAGAGGCTTAGACCTCACTGTGAAGGCACTGACGGCGGTCAGTGAAATGGAAGTGGGAGAAGGAGGGCAAAATCAGGAATATCAGGTGAGCAGTTGGGTTAATGTAGGAAGAAGGGGTAGAGGGAAAAGTGCGAGGGAGGCTAGTCCTTAGCTGGAACGCTCTAGTAAATATGCCTGTTTGGTTGATATTAGGGATAAAAACCCAGGGCCAGCAACACTGCAGAAGTGTGTTTCTCCTAGCAACCAGGAGGATGACCACTGCAGGAAGGATGGGAAAAGGTCAGGCAGATGCTGGTGGTAGGGGACTCTATTATTAGGCAGACAGACAGGGTCATCTGTCGCCGAGATCGTGAATGCCGAACATTGTGTTGTCTGCCTGGTGCTCGGGTTCCGCATATTGCGGATCAGATTTATAGATTGCTGGGTGGGGCTGGAGAAGACCCGGCGGCATGGTACACATTGGCACCAATGACAAAGTCAGTGGGAGATGGGAGGTCCTTAAAAACTATTTTAGGGAACTATGTGAGAAGCTCAAGTCAAGGACCTCCAAGGTAGTGTTTTCAGAAATACTACCAGTGCCACGAGCGTCACCAGAGAGACAACTGGAGCTTAGGGTGTTATAAAAGTGGCTCAGAAGCTGGTGCAGGAAGGAAGGTCTGCACCTTAATGGGGAGGGTGCAACTGACCTGGGGGAAAAAAATGGTTAGACGGCTGGAGGAGCTTTTAAACTCGGATCTGGGGGGGGTGGAGGTCATACTAATAAGGGGGTAGATAGTGTAGATAGATAGTGGATAATAGAAGGAGACAGTGGGGATTAAGTGGGGGCTGGGGTTAGCGAGCAGAATAGGGAGAAGACTGGGCATAACTATACAATTCTGAAAAATAGAACTGCTGGTAACAAGAACCGGTTACATATTGTACAAAAATCAACCAAGGTAACCAAAAAATCCTGAATATTCACTTTACAGGTAATAGTAATTTTAAAGATATTTTCACAAATGCCAGAAGTCTAGCTAGCAAAATGGGGCAACTAGAGGCTATGGTACTAGAAGAACACATTGATGTAGTTGGTGTGGCTGAGACATGGTTGGACTCTTCGCATGACTGGGCTGTTAATATTGAGTGTTTTACACTATTTAGGAAAGACCGGGTCAATAGAAAAATAGAAAAGGTGGTGGTGTGTGCCTGTATGTGAGGAGTGATCTGAAGACAAGTGTGAAAGAGGCAATTGTGCGGATGGTGAGGATACGGAAACCTTATGGGTGGAAATTCAAAGGTATATAAACACTGAAAAAATAATACTTGGTGTAATCTTTAGACCCCTAACATCACAGAAAAGATAGAAACGCAACTGCATAACCAAATAGAGTGGGCAGCACAGGCTGGTACAGTGGTCAAAATGGGAGATTTTAACTTCCCAGATATTGACTGGGGTCATGGTTCTGCCTTAACCACAAATGGGAGAAAATTCCTGAACTTGCTGCAGGACCACTTTATGGGTCAGTTTGTAGAAGCTCCCACTAAGGGTGATGTTTTGTTGGATCTGGTAATTTCTAATGATGCAGAGCTTGTTGGTAATGTTACTGTTCGAGAAACACTAGATAATAGTGACCACAATATAATTATATTCCCCCTAAACTATAAAAAGCAAACTCTGTCATGCAGAGCGAAGACCGTGAATTTCAAAAAGGCTAATTTCACTGGGTTGAGGGCAGCATTTCAGCACATTGACTGGAAGCAGCTACTGTCACAAAATAATACTGAGGATAAATGAGAGAGCATCAAATTCACATTGAGTAATTGCACAATTTTTTTTTATCCCAGCTAAAATTAAACCCCCCATGGCATACAGCCACTGTAAAAAGGGTGATACAAGACAAAAAAAAGGGCATTTAAAAAATACAAATCTGAGAGTGTAGCGTTTGAAGATTACAAAGGGCTTAATAAAAGCTGTAATATACTCAATTGGCTAACTGTATATATGGTCCAAGAGAAGTTAAATAAGGTAAATGTGAACAAGGCTCCGGGTCTAGATGGATTACACCCAAGAGTGCTTAAAGAGCTCAGTTCAGTCATTGCTGTGCCCCTGTTTATAATTTTTTAAGATTCTCTAGGTACTGGTATAGTACCAAGTGACTGTTGCAAGGCAAACATGGTGCCCATATTCAAAAAAGGATCAAGGTCCTTCACAGGTAATTATAGACCTATAGGCTTGGAAAGTATAGTTTGTAATTGGATTGAAAACTGGCTGAAGGACCGTGTCCAGAGAGTTGTGGTCAATGATTCCTATTCAGAATGGTCCCAGGTTATGAGTGGTGTACCCCAAGGTTCAGTGCTGCACCCTTTAATATTTAATTTATTTATTAATGATATTGAGGGAGGGGATTAATAGCATCATATCTATTTTTGCAGATTACACTAAGCTGTGTAGAACTGTACAGTCTATAGAAGATGTCCATAAGGCTTCATGCACACGGACGTTGTTTTGGTCTGCATCCGAGCCGCAGTTCGGATGCGGACCCATTCACTTCAATGCTCCGTTCCGTGGCCCCGCAAAAAAAATAACCTGTCCTATTCTTGTCCGCACCTTGTGGATGGTAGATTTAATTACAGCATACAATGTCAGCTGCTTCTAAGGCAACCAGGATATTGTCATGCATTAAACGAGGGGCAGGGATGTAATATTACCACTTTACAAAGCGTTGGTGCGGCCTCATCTGGAATATGCAGTTCAGTTCTGGGCACCAGTACATAGAAAGGACACACTGAAGCTGGAAAAAGTACAGAGGAGAGCAACTAAACTGACAAGGGGAATGGAGGGTCTTAGTTATGAAGAAAGATTAAAATAATTTAATTTATTTAGTCTTGAGAAGAGACGTTTTAGGGGGGACATGATTAACCTATACAATTATATAAATGGGCCATACAAAAAATATGGTGAAAAACTATTCCATGTAAAATGCGCTCAAAAGACAAGGGGGCACTGCCTCCGACTGGAGAAGAAAACGTTCAGTCTCCAGAAGCATCAAAGCTTCTTTACTGTAAGAACTGTGAAGCTGTGGAATAGACTTCCTCAGGACGTGGTCACATTAGGAACAGAGGACAGTTTCAAAAAGGGTTTAGATAAATTCCCCACCTATCCCTTGGTTGAACTCGATGGACTCCCTATCCAATATTCTACAATTAAAGTTTGCTAAAGTTTGCTAAGTTTGCTAAAATACTGTCCCTAACACTTGCCACGTCTCTCTATGGAGAGTGGGAGAGTAAAATGCCTGCTCAGGATGAGTCTTTTATATGACTGAGTGGCTGGCTGCACAGCATTATGGGTGATATTTTGCTCTCGCGATTCTTACTTTCACTTAGTAACACATGTAGCTGCCATTAAAAAAATAAATAAAAATTGTTAAAAGGATTTGGATTTGTGCCGAATCAATTTTTTCCAGAAATTCTGATCGAATTCAGTTTGTTTCACTAATTATCACTTTTTTAAACTATAACTCTCACTGGCCTAGAAAGATCATAAACTCTTTTTAGGTTGTATTGCTACAGAAGACAATAGTATGACAAGTAGTGATGAAAGCATTTCTAGCAATTTGATTTGAGTCTGGTTGAATTGGACCCGAGCTGATTCTCCCTAAATCAATAGTGCTAAAATCTCCCTGCAAAGCTGTGAATGACAATCTCTCTCTCTCTCTCTCTCTCTCTCTCTCTCTCTCTCTCTTCTCTCTCTCCAAAAATTTTCCAGAATCAAATCAGATAAAATTCTAATTCTATAGAATCTGAATTTTGGGAAGTATTTGGGTCAAATGTTGATTTTATTGAATCAATGTGCTAAACTCTAGTGAAAAGCCAGCACAAGACTTATTTGTTGGTGTTTTCCTACCAAATGGTGTCTGCCTTTAATTTAATATAGTCACTACCTTATTATTAACCTTAGAACTCAAAATAATTGCTAAATGTAAATTACTTCTTAATACAACTGCAGATGAAAATAATTGCAAGATTATAGCTAACAACATTTCATTGTTAACAACATAATTAAAAGGAAATGACACACTGTTAATATATGAATGTACAAACTGTGTAATAGAGTAACAAAATAATGGGACTAATTGGAAAGTGTTATTTTATTTTCTGCAAATATTTTTCTATCCTGCTGCTAAATTTATGAAGTGATGATATTTTAGACGTGAAATATCAGTTAGTACTTGTGATTCTTTCACACTTTTAACCAAACCTACAATATGAAACTTATGTCAGAACAAAATGTATGTTTTTCCACTGGTTGACTTAGTGATATAAAAATATGCAGTTATATTCATCACTGCCCAACAGCCAAACAATGGCATTAGAAGAGTGCCATTTTAGGGGGGCAGTGATGACTTTTTTCTGGTGTTTTTCTTAATGGGCTTCCATGTAGAACTTAGAAAATGGCAGAAAAGTAAATATGGTAGAATGGTAACGTCACTAATTAAAATATTACATCCAAAAACACATACAAAATGTTATCAAACTGCAAGACTTGTTTTTCAATATACATTATGAAATACAGAATAAACTGTAGAAAGGTCTACTTGTTCAGTGCAGAAAAAAGGAACATTCTTTTTAGAATGGTTTGCAAATAATCTAGTGATTTTACAAACCTTTGTGCAGAAAATCCGCAGCATTTTACAGTAGTAGTAAACTGGATGAGATTTGTAAAACAAAATATGATCGGCAAGCATTGGAAAATTCTTTCAAATAATCTGCACATCCCCTCATGTACGCCGTGGTTTTAAAATCTGCAGACTGCCATTTTATTCTGGAAACTACTCGGGCAGATTTCAATCTTTGCAATGAAGAGGGTAAAATTCATGGAAAATGCTGAAAAATCTGCATGAAACTCAAGTACAAATCAGATTTGTATATAATATAAGCTTTCTGTAAGGTAATAATTTGTTGTCTATGTTGCTACAGGCATTGTGCAGCTCATCAAGTCACTAATTATATATGGCCATTAGAGTTGGCTGAGCAACAAAGTGCTTGTGTGCTCTGGTGCTCGAATAGAACACTTTCCGATGCTCGGGTGCTCTATACAGCACCCGAGCACAATGTAAGTCAATGGGAGAACCCAAGCATTAAACCAGGGACACCCTGCTCTGAAGAGGGGAGGGTGTCAGGACTCTAGTTCAGCTTATGAGTCCCTGCTCTGACTCCATATATAGCTATGTCCATATATGGAGTCAGTGCTTGGGGACACCCAGTTTGTTTAAATCTAATTTAGCCTCTATTTCTGAAAAGTTTCTGGTGGGATTCAAACTCACAACCTTCTACAGTACAGCCAAGAATATTAACTACTACACTATAGAGCTGCATGGCCAGTTACAAAATAAATAGAAAAAATTAGTATTTTTTTTTTTTTATATATATACAGTTGCAAGAAAAAGTCTTTGAAATGATATGGATTTCTGCACTAATTGGTCATAAAATGTGATCTGATCTTCATCTAAGTCACAACAATAGACAATCACAGTCTGCTTAAACTAATAGCACACAAAGAATTAAATGTTACCATGTTTTTATTGAACACACCATGTAAACATTCACAGTGCAGGTGGAAAAAGTATGTGAACCCAACACTAATGATTAGAGTTGAGCGAACACCTGGATGTTCGGGTTCGAGAAGTTCGGCCGAACATCCCGGAAATGTTCGGGTTCGGGATCCGAACCCGATCCGAACTTCGTCCCGAACCCGAACCCCATTGAAGTCAATGGGGACCCGAACTTTTCGGCACTAAAAAGGCTGTAAAACAGCCCAGGAAAGAGCTAGAGGGCTGCAAAAGGCAGCAACATGTAGGTAAATCCCCTGCAAACAAATGTGGATAGGGAAATGAATTAAAATAAAAATTAAATAAATAAAAATTAACCAAAATCAATTGGAGAGAGGTTCCATAGCAGAGAATCTGGCTTCCCGTCACCCACCACTGGAACAGTCCATTCTCAGATATTTAGGCCCCGGCACCCAGGCAGAGGAGAGAGGTCCCGTAACAGAGAATCTGTCTTCATGTCAGCAGAGAATTAGTCTGCATGTCATAGCAGAGAATGAGGCTTCACGTCAGCCACCACTGCAACAGTCCATTGGCATATATTTAGGCCCAGCACACACACAGGCAGAGGAGAGAGGTCCCGTAACAGAGAATCTGGCTTCATGTCAGCAGAGAATCAGTCTGCATGTCATAGCAGAGAATCAGGCTTCACGTCAGCCACCACTGCAACAGTCCATTGTCATAAATTTAGGCCCAGCACCCAGGCAGAGGAGAGAGGTCCCGTAACAGAGAATCTGGCTTCATGTCAGCAGAGAATCAGTCTTCATATCATAGCAGAGAATCAGGCTTCACGTCACCCACCACTGTAAGAGTCAATTTTCATAAATTTAGGCCCAGAACCCAGGCAGAGGAGAAAGGTCCCGTAACAGACAATCTGGCTTCATGTCAGCAGAGAATCAGTCTTCATATCATAGCAGAGAATCAGGCTTCACGTCACCCACCACTGTAAGAGTCAATTTTCATAAATTTAGGCCCAGAACCCAGGCAGAGGAGAAAGGTCCCGTAACAGACAATCTGGCTTCATGTCAGCAGAGAATCAGTCTTCATATCATAGCAGAGAATCAGGCTTCACGTCACCCACCACTGTAAGAGTCAATTTTCATAAATTTAGGCCCAGAACCCAGGCAGAGGAGAAAGGTCCCGTAACAGACAATCTGGCTTCATGTCAGCAGAGAATCAGTCTTCATATCATAGCAGAGAATCAGGCTTCACGTCACCCACCACTGTAAGAGTCAATTTTCATAAATTTAGGCCCAGAACCCAGGCAGAGGAGAAAGGTCCCGTAACAGACAATCTGGCTTCATGTCAGCAGAGAATCAGTCTTCATATCATAGCAGAGAATCAGGCTTCACGTCACCCACCACTGTAAGAGTCAATTTTCATAAATTTAGGCCCAGAACCCAGGCAGAGGAGAAAGGTCCCGTAACAGACAATCTGGCTTCATGTCAGCAGAGAATCAGTCTTCATATCATAGCAGAGAATCAGGCTTCACGTCACCCACCACTGTAAGAGTCAATTTTCATAAATTTAGGCCCAGAACCCAGGCAGAGGAGAAAGGTCCCGTAACAGACAATCTGGCTTCATGTCAGCAGAGAATTAGTCTGCATGTCATAGCAGAGAATCAGGCTTCATGTCAGCCACCACTGCAACAGTCCATTGGCATATATTTAGGCCTAGCACACAGGCAGAGGAGAGGTTCATTCAACTTTGGGTAGCATCGCAATATAATGGTAAAATGAAAATAAAAATAGGATTGAATGAGGAAGTGCCCTGGAGTCCAATAATATATGGTTATGGGGAGGTAGTTAATGTCTAATCTGGACAAGGGACGGACAGGTCCTGTGGGATCCATGCCTGGTTCATTTTTATGAACGTCAGCTTGTCCACATTGGCTGTAGACAGGCGGCTGCGTTTGTCTGTAATGACGCCCCCTGCCGTGCTGAATACACGTTCAGACAAAACGCTGGCTGCCGGGCAGGCCAGCACCTCCAAGGCATAAAAGGCTAGCTCTGGCCACGTGGACAATTTAGAGACCCAGAAGTTGAATGGGGCCGAACCATCAGTCAGTACGTGGAGGGGTGTGCACACGTACTGTTCCACCATGTTAGTGAAATGTTGCCTCCTGCTAACACGTTGCGTATCAGGTGGTGGTGCAGTTAGCTGTGGCGTGTTGACAAAAGTTTTCCACATCTCTGCCATGCTAACCCTGCCCTCAGAGGAGCTGGCCGTGACACAGCTGCCTTGGCGACCTCTTGCTCCTCCTCTGCCTTGGCCTTGGGCTTCCACTTGTTCCCCTGTGACATTTGGGAATGCTCTCAGTAGCGCGTCTACCAACGTGCGCTTGTACTCGCGCATCTTCCTATCACGCTCCAGTGCAGGAAGTAAGGTGGGCACATTGTCTTTGTAGCGTGGATCCAGCAGGGTGGCAACCCAGTAGTCCGCACAGGTTAAAATGTGGGCAACTCTGCTGTCGTTGCGCAGGCACTGCAGCATGTAGTCGCTCATGTGTGCCAGGCTGCCCAGGGGTAAGGACAAGCTGTCCTCTGTGGGAGGCGTATCGTCATCGTCCTGCCTTTCCCCCCAGCCACGCACCAGTGATGGACCCGAGCTGCGTTGGGTGCCACCCCGCTGTGACCATGCTTCATCCTCATCCTCCTCCACCTCCTCCTCATCCTCGTCCTCCTCGTCCTCCAGTAGTGGGCCCTGGCTGGCCACATTTGTACCTGGCCTCTGCTGTTGCAAAAAACCTTCCTCTGAGTCACTTCGAAGAGACTGGCCTGAAAGTGCTAAAAATGACCCCTCTTCCTCCTCCTCCTCCTCCTCCTCCTGGGCCACCTCCTGTTCCATCATCGCCCTAAGTGTTTTCTCAAGGAGACATAGAAGTGGTATTGTAACGCTGATAACGGTGTCATCGCCACTGGCCATGTTGGTGGAGTACTCGAAACAGCGCAACAGGGCACACAGGTCTCGCATGGAGGCCCAGTCATTGGTGGTGAAGTGGTGCTGTTCTGTAGTGCGACTGACCCGTGCGTGCTGCAGCTGAAACTCCACTATGGCCTGCTGCTGCTCGCACAGTCTGTCCAGCATGTGCAAGGTGGAGTTCCACCTGGTGGGCACGTCGCATATGAGGCGGTGAGCGGGAAGGCCGAAGTTACGCTGTAGCGCAGACAGGCGAGCAGCGGCAGGATGTGAACGCCGGAAGCGCGAACAGACGGCCCGCACTTTATGCAGCAGCTCTGACATGTCGGGGTAGTTGTGAATGAACTTCTGCACCACCAAATTCAGCACATGCGCCAAGCAAGGGATGTGCGTCAAATTGGCTAGTCCCAGAGCTGCAACGAGATTTCGCCCATTATCACACACCACCAGGCCGGGCTTGAGGCTCACCGGCAGCAACCACTCGTCGGTCTGTTGTTCAATACCCCGCCACAACTCCTGTGCGGTGTGGGGCCTGTCCCCCAAACATATGAGTTTCAGAATGGCCTGCTGACGTTTACCCCGGGCTGTGCTGAAGTTGGTGGTGAAGGTGTGTGGCTGACTGGATGAGCAGGTGGAAGAAGAGGAGGAGGAAGCCGAGAAGGAGGAGGTGGCAACAGGAGGCAAAGAATGTTGCCCTGCGATCCTTGGCGGCGGCAGGACGTGCGCCAAACAGCTCTCCGCCTGGGGCCCAGCTGCCACTACATTTACCCAGTGTGCAGTTAGGGAGATATAGCGTCCCTGGCCGTGCTTACTGGTCCACGTATCTGTGGTTAGGTGGACCTTGCTACAGATGGCGTTGCGCAGTGCACACTTGATTTTATCGGATACTTGGTTGTGCAGGGAAGGCACGGCTCTCTTGGAGAAGTAGTGCCGGCTGGGAACAACATACTGTGGGACAGCAAGCGACATGAGCTGTTTGAAGCTGTCTGTGTCCACCAGCCTAAATGACAGCATTTCATAGGCCAGTAGTTTAGAAATGCTGGCATTCAGGGCCAGGGATCGAGGGTGGCTAGGTGGGAATTTACGCTTTCTATCAAATGTTTGTGAGATGGAGAGCTGAACGCTGGCGTGTGACATGGTTGAGACGCTTGGTGACGGAGGTGGTGGTGGTGGTGTTGGTGGTACATCCCCTGTTTGCTGGGCGGCAGGTGCCAACGTTCCTCCAGAGGCGGAGGAAGAGGCCGAGGCGGCAGCAGCAGAATAGGCCGAGGCGGCAGCAGCAGAAGAGGTAGCAGGGGGAGCCTGAGTGACTTCCTTGGTTTTAAGGTGTTTACTCCACTGCAGTTCATGCTTTGCATGCAGGTGCCTGGTCATGCAGGTTGTGCTCAGGTTCAGAACGTTAATGCCTCGCTTCAGGCTCTGATGGCACAGCGTGCAAACCACTCGGGTCTTGTCGTCAGCACATTGTTTGAAGAAGTGCCATGCCAGGGAACTCCTTGAAGCTGCCTTTGGGGTGCTCGGTCCCAGATGGCGGCGGTCAGTAGCAGGCGGAGTCTCTTGGCGGCGGGTGTTCTGCTTTTGCCCACTGCTCCCTCTTTTGCTACGCTGTTGGCTCGGTCTCACCACTGCCTCTTCCTCCGAACTGTGAAAGTCAGTGGCACGACCTTCATTCCATGTGGGGTCTAGGACCTCATCGTCCCCTGCATCGTCTTCCACCCAGTCTTGATCCCTGACCTCCTGTTCAGTCTGCACACTGCAGAAAGACGCAGCAGTTGGCACCTGTGTTTCGTCATCATCAGAGACATACTGAGGTGGTATTCCCATGTCCTCATCATCAGGAAACATAAGTGGTTGTGCGTCAGTGCATTCTATGTCTTTCACCGCTGGGGAAGGGCTAGGTGGATGCCCTTGGGAAACCCTGCCAGCGGAGTCTTCAAACAGCATAAGAGACTGCTGCATAACTTGAGGCTGAGACAGTTTCCCTGGTATGCATGGGGGTGATGTGACAGACTGATGGGGTTGGTTTTCAGGCGCCATCTGTGCGCTTTCTGCAGAAGACTGGGTGGGAGATAATGTGAACGTGCTGGATCCACTGTCGGCCACCCAATTGACTAATGCCTGTACCTGCTCAGGCCTTACCATCCTTAGAACGGCATTGGGCCCCACCATATATCGCTGTAAATTCTGGCGGCTACTGGGACCTGAGGTAGTTGGTACACTAGGACGTGTGGATGTGGCAGAACGGCCACGTCCTCTCCCAGCACCAGAGGGTCCACTAACACCACCACGACCATGTCCACGTCCGCGTCCCTTACTAGATGTTTTTCTCATTGTTATGGTTCACCACAACAACAAATATATTATTTGGCCCAATGTATTGTATTCAAATTCAGCGGGATATAAATTTGAGGCCTAGTATTTAGGCGCTGGGTGACCGGTATGGATTTAGTGACAGAATTAGACTTGGAAATGCACAGAAGCGTGTGTGTGAAGTTATTCTGAATGACCCAATGTGCACCTTGAATATTATATACCCTTTTTGGGATAGATTTCAAATAGCTCTGATATAGCAGGAACCACTAAATTATGAAATTGCTAAATTGGGAATTGTACTTCAACCCAGAACAAAAAATGTGCTTTGACGGGCACTAAATAACTTTCCCAGCTACAACAGGACAGCGGTAACGAGAGATTTAGAGGGATTTAAATTTGAGGCCTAGTATTTAGGCGCTGGGTGACAGGTATGGGTTTAGTGACAGAATTAGACTTGGAAATACACAGTAGCGGGTGTGTGTGAAGTTATTCTGAATGACCCAATGTGCACCTTCAATATTATATACCCTTTTTGGGATAGATTTCAAATAGCTCTGATATAGCAGGAACCACTAAATTATGAAATTGCTAAATTGGGAATTGTACTTCAACCCAGAACAAAAAATGTGCTTTGACGGACACTAAATATCTTGCCCAGCAACAACAGTACAGCGGTAACGAGAGATTTAGCGGGATATAAATTTGAGGCCTAGTATTTAGGCGCTGGGTCACCGGTATGGATTTAGTGACAGAATTAGACTTGGAAATGCACAGAAGCGTGTGTGTGAAGTTATTCTGAATGACCCTATGTGCACCTTCAATATTATATACCCTTTTAGGGATAGATTTCAAATAGCTCTGATATAGCAGAAACCACTAAATTATGAAATTGCTAAATTGGGAATTGTACTTCAACCCAGAACAAAAAATGTGCTTTGACGGACACTAAATATCTTGCCCAGCAACAACAGTACAGCGGTGGGTAACGAGAGATTTAGAGGGATTTAAATTTGAGGCCTAGTATTTAGGCGCTGGGTCACCGGTATGGATTTAGTGACAGAATTAGACTTGGAAATGCACAGAAGCGTGTGTGTGAAGTTATTCTGAATGACCCAATGTGCACCTTCAATATTATATACCCTTTTAGGGATAGATTTCAAATAGCTCTGATATAGCAGAAACCACTAAATTATGAAATTGCTAAATTGGGAATTGTACTTCAACCCAGAACAAAAAATGTGCTTTGACGGACACTAAATATCTTGCCCAGCAACAACAGTACAGCGGTAACGAGAGATTTAGAGGGATTTAAATTTGAGGCCTAGTATTTAGGCGCTGGGTGACAGGTATGGGTTTAGTGACAGAATTAGACTTGGAAATACACAGTAGCGGGTGTGTGTGAAGTTATTCTGAATGACCCTATGTGCACCTTCAATATTATATACCCTTTTAGGGATAGATTTCAAATAGCTCTGATATAGCAGAAACCACTAAATTATGAAATTGCTAAATTGGGAATTGTACTTCAACCCAGAACAAAAAATGTGCTTTGACGGACACTAAATATCTTGCCCAGCAACAACAGTACAGCGGTGGGTAACGAGAGATTTAGAGGGATTTAAATTTGAGGCCTAGTATTTAGGCGCTGGGTCACCGGTATGGATTTAGTGACAGAATTAGACTTGGAAATGCACAGAAGCGTGTGTGTGAAGTTATTCTGAATGACCCAATGTGCACCTTCAATATTATATACCCTTTTAGGGATAGATTTCAAATAGCTCTGATATAGCAGAAACCACTAAATTATGAAATTGCTAAATTGGGAATTGTACTTCAACCCAGAACAAAAAATGTGCTTTGACGGACACTAAATATCTTGCCCAGCAACAACAGTACAGCGGTAACGAGAGATTTAGAGGGATTTAAATTTGAGGCCTAGTATTTAGGCGCTGGGTGACAGGTATGGGTTTAGTGACAGAATTAGACTTGGAAATACACAGTAGCGGGTGTGTGTGAAGTTATTCTGAATGACCCAATGTGCACCTTCAATATTATATACCCTTTTAGGGATAGATTCCAAATAGCTCTGATATAGCAGGAACCACTAAATTATGAAATTGCTAAATTGGGAATTGTACTTCAACCCAGAACAAAAAATGTGCTTTGACGGACACTAAATATCTTGCCCAGCAACAACAGTACAGCGGTAACGAGAGATTTAGAGGGATTTAAATTTGAGGCCTAGTATTTAGGCGCTGGGTGACAGGTATGGGTTTAGTGACAGAATTAGACTTGGAAATACACAGTAGCGGGTGTGTGTGAAGTTATTCTGAATGACCCAATGTGCACCTTCAATATTATATACCCTTTTTGGGATAGATTTCAAATAGCTCTGATATAGCAGGAACCACTAAATTATGAAATTGCTAAATTGGGAATTGTATTTCAACCCAGAACAAGAAATGTGCTTGAACGGACACTAAATAACTCGCCCAGCTACAGCACTAGGGACAGATTTAGCTGGATATAAATTTGAGGCCTAGTATTTAGGCGCTGGGTGACCGGTATGGATTTAGTGACAGAATTAGACTGGGATATGGCCAAAAAATAAACAGACTATTGCTGGTTAAATGCACTTGGTGTGACAGCTTCACCCTGATGTAGGCTTTAGCCAAAAAACAACCACACCATTGAGGGTTAAATGCACTTGGTGACAGGCGCAGCTTGCCCCTGATTTTGTATATGGCCAAAAAATGAACAGACTATTGCTGGTTAAATGCACTTGGTGTGACAGCTTCACCCTGATGTAGGCTTTAGCCAAAAAACAACCACACCATTGAGGGTTAAATGCACTTGGTGACAGGCGCAGCTTGCCCCTGATTTTGTATATGGCCAAAAAATGAACAGACTATTGCTGGTTAAATGCACTTGGTGTCACAGCTTCACCCTGATGTAGGCTTTAGCCAAAAATCAACCACACCATTGAGGGTTAAATGCACTTGGTGACAGGCGCAGCTTGCCCCTGATTTTGTATATGGCCAAAAAATGAACAGACTATTGCTGGTTAAATGCACTTGGTGTGACAGCTTCACCCTGATGTAGGCTTTAGCCAAAAAACAACCACACCATTGAGGGTTAAATGCACTTGGTCGCAGCTTGTGCTGGCGCACCACAAGACACAAAATGGCCGCCGATCACCCCAGAAAAATGACACTGACAAACGGTCTGTGCAGCCTAAAAACAGTGAGCAATTGAGGATCAGCAGCTCAATGATCCACAGCTGCAGATCGATCAGTTAATCAAGTCCTTTGGAGGAGTTAATCTGCCTAATCTCGCCCTACTGTCGCAGCCGCAACCTCTCCCTACGCTAATCAGAGCAGAGTGACGGGCGGCGCTATGTGACTCCAGCTTAAATAGAGGCTGGGTCACATGGTGCTCTGGCCAATCACAGCCATGCCAATAGTAGGCATGGCTGTGATGGCCTCTTGGGGCAAGTAGTATGACGCTTGTTGATTGGCTGCTTTGCAGCCTTTCAAAAAGCGCCAAGAAAGCGTCACAAAAGCGCCAAGAAAGCGACGAACACCGAACCCGAACCCGGACTTTTACGAAAATGTCCGGGTTCGGGTCCGTGTCACGGACACCCCAAAATTCGGTACGAACCCGAACTATACAGTTCGAGTTCGCTCATCCCTACTAATGATCATGTCTTCCCTGACCAGCGTTTGATGACAAGACAGCCTTTGCTGTCAAATCTCAGCATTAAAATGTGTTCTAAAGTGTTTGTTTTAAAGAGGAATATCTGTGTTCATTATAACAATATGTGAGAGGTATGAAAACCTGTCCTGTATCACTAACAGTGAAATGTCTTCTTATTTTAGATGGTAGAGAAATAAGATACTGGCAATATCTTTCTCAGAGATACCAGGATAGGCCTTGCTTATGGTAAAGTGGAAAATGGAAATGTTCATAGGTTAGAATAGGGATACCTGCGGCCCTCCAGCTGTTGCAAAACTACAACTCCTTGCATGCTTGGACAGCCTACAGCAGGGAAGGCCTACCTATGGCTCTCTAGCTGTTGTAAAACTACAATTCCCACCATGCCCTGCTGTAGGCTAATAGCTGTAGGCTTTGCATGCTCAGAGTTGTAGTTTTGCAACAGCTGGAGAGCCGCATGTAGGCCATCCCTGGCCTACAGTTATCAGCCTACAACAGGGCATGATGGGAGTTATAGTTTTACAACAATTGGAGGGCTGCAGGTTGGGCATCACTGGCTTAGAAAATGGAAAACAATTTGAAGTAATTAATACCCATTTTCTAAGCTGTGAAAATCAGCAAGAACTCAATATGGCAGGTTCTTAATGGAACACTTCAGTAAAAAAATATAAAATGGATGGCACACTAATATCTGATGTCAAATAGATTCCTGGTTGGGATAACAATATAGTTAATTAGCACATATGATTGCATTCAAATATTCACAGGTATGTGTTAGTGCCAGTGTTAATAGTAATTTAACTGTCCTACATAGGGGTGTCAATTATGGTGATATTACTGGTAGTGACAGTAGTAGTCTTGTAGTAGTCTCAGTGCCCCCTGTGTAGGCTCAACAAGGAAAAGTGGTGTTCATAAGTGGTAATTAACACAACTGTCTATAGGTGGCAGCAATAGACCAGTGACAAAGGTGCTTAGATATACTCAGAATGTATTATGATTTAATCCTCAGATCTTAATCCACATTCAATACTCCGGTGAGTGGTGCCTTATAATCAGGCCTTAATCAAAACCGCACCCATCCAGTGGTAGTAGCTAATTGCGCTACTTTTGGTATTACTTATTCGGGTATATAATTAGTTACTGTCATATATATTATTCTACATTACCGCTCGTTGATCCGTCGGTGTCTTCTTGAATATGCCTCCCTCTATCTGTACTCCTTACCCCCCGTCAGCAGCGCGGCTGTATCATAAGTGCCGCAGCCCTCGGCATCCCACGTGGTAGCTGGTTTGGAGGTGTATTGGGCTTGTGTGGAGATGCAGCTTCCTGATTGGGTTGCATAGTAGATGGGTGGAGGCTCCTTGGGATGTCCTGAATCGCTGTTTCAGCTTTTATCCATGTGCGGAAAAAAGAGGATATTTTCAGGTCACGTATGATGAATTTGTCTATCTTATTCCCCCCAGACGCGTACAGGCTCCTTCCTCAGTGGGTAGTTAATAGCCGTCTCATTAAGTGGCTATATATAGGGATATAGAGCCGGAAATGAATGGTCATTTGTAGATATAACAAAAAGCTGGACCGGAGTTAGTTGAGTTGGTGGATCGGAACATCCTGTCCTGATCATATCAAAAATACTTTCAATAAAATATACACAGAGATGTAGAGAGATTAAAAATATGAAAATGGGAATAGATTATATGTCATAAAAAAGTGGTATATCTATATGATACAGAAATATATATATATATAGATAGATAGATAGATAGATAGATAGATAGATAGATATTATATACAGTATATAGATATGCATGTACCCCAAAGGATATAAAATTAATAAGTATATGATTCTGTTATGCATTATGCATGCGCTTTGTGTGCGTTTCTTTTTAAAAACATTTGAGGCAATGTGGACACAGTGGAGGATATTATAATGTCTTATTAAGGTCTATAGTTGCAGTGTTCCTCGACTATATCCAAATTTATTTATGCAGGATGTAAATATAGTGTGTACATGATGAAGGGAAGGAACAGGGGTGGGGGCCCTCCAAGGAGGGGAGATCGAGGGGCTGATAAACAGCCAGACACTTGAAGTCCCATTCTCAAAGGGCACCCACCCCGAGTACAAATTTTGTAAGTATATGATTGCATTATACATGCGGTTTATGTGCACATCTTTTCAAAGACATAGTAGAGGTTAATGTAATGTCTTCACAGGGTCGACAATTGCTGCGTTCCTCGACTATTTCCACTTCATTTTTGTAGAATGTATATAATGCATACATGATAAAGGAGAGGAATGTGGTTGGGGGCCATCCAAGGAGGGGAGATCGAGGTGCTGGTAGACAGCCGGACACTCGATGTCCCATCCTCAAAGGGATCTATAAGAAACCAAAAAGTTACATCTCCGCATTCAAATCTTTAGGGATCATGGTATCAAATTCTAAGATTCTCCTAGATTCAATTCTAGACATATCTGTTTCCACCTCTCCAATATTGTCTAATTTTTTCGAAAGCCACAAATATAAGTCCTGTTGGGTCTTGGTTGTGGAAATCTTTGAAATGTTTTGATACTGAATGTTGTTTTCTGATGTTTGTGATATGTTCTGCTACCCTTTTCTTGAAAGGTCTCTTGGTTCTTGCTATTTACTGTTTATGACATGGACATTGTAACAGATAAATGATGTCAGATGTGTTACAAGATAGATGGTCTTTTATACGGTGTGTGTGTGAGTTACATGTCGATTTAATTATGGGTGTTTTATTTGGAAAGTTTGTGGTCTTTCATGTACGTGATTGAGGGGTTTGTTGGTAGTAGAGGGCCTATCAGTTTGTCTCCCAAATGGTGATGCCAATGTTTTTAATGATCTTTTCTATGGTCTTATATTGAGCATTAAATAACAATATTAGGCTGATTGTGTCTTCTTTTTTGGTCTCCAGCTTTTTAGTCCCTGAAGTTGGTAAAAGTATAACACATTGTTTTCTGGAATGTTCCTTAATAGGATTGTCCCACAAAATATATTCTAGTTTTCTCAGCATCCAGACCTTAATACTGTTATAATTGCATATAATAAAAAAAATTGAATAGCCATAGAGTTTTTCAATAAAATCTATCTGTATAGTGCTACCTACTGTGTGTTTTCCCTAATTTCTCTGTACACCTAGCCGAGGTGGGCGCACATGCTCAGTTCAACTGTCACCAGCTCTACTTTCTGTTAAAAGATGTGAAAGGACACAGTCCCTGAGCTGTGATAGGGAGAGAGCTTCACAGAACGGACACACCAGAGCTATAATACGGAAAGAGATGTAGCAGCTACTAGCTTGAAATATATCTTGCAGAGCAATTGGAGTAATGAATTGGGAGCTTTCTGGATCCATGTACCGTATGATACAAGGCTTTTTCTAGATTCATTAGAAACAGATTGCCATGACATGTATGATGTCTGAATATCATTTTGCATTACTGATTAGATAAACCCTTTAAAAGGAAGTTCAATTGGGTTTTGAGGAAGAAAAAATACAGTTTCAATTTTCTAGAAGCACAGCTTTGATATGTGTCTTCTTCTCAACCTTTTGACAATTTCTATTTACACTTGCAGTTTCAGTGCCAACTGGCACTTAGAATATTCTCCAAATCTAAGGCAAGAGCAATATTCTGCAGCTAAATTACCAATAGCAAAAAGGGCAATGTAACAACAAAATCTGCTTTTCTCGTTGTTTTCCTGTTAAACACATTACCCAAACAGAGCAACTCAGTTTACTTATTATTGCAAGAATTTGCTAACAGCAGTATTAACATTTGGACAGAGATATTAATCTGAAATATTTCCTTGGAATTAGAACGTGGTTATTTGATGAAAATAGAGAAATACATTTAAAGAATCCACTTCCAGAGAGATACAATCTCAACACATTACAAACTTTCATCCTCTAATTGTTTAAGTGAGTTCTCGTAGCCTTCTCCAACTCACAGTTCAAATATATAATTGGTAGAAATTTATAAAAATCCTTCTCTATTTTACAAAGTGCTGGCAGAGCAGCTATAAACATATGCCTATAGCAATAGTAATTTTCAGTTAGCGTATTTAAAAGTATTACAGCTATTAGAAAAGGAGTCTTCAACTAATTTTGGATGTTTGTATCCAGGCCAAAATCTTGTAGCCTGGAAGCATGTACGACAGAGGAAGTAATCCAAACATTAGGTTGCACCATCCCTTTTTCTGATGTAAGCTTCTCTCCACAAGCATCAGATAATTAGATAGATTCATAAACTTAGTGGGGCATGCAGTTACAGCAAAGTTTAGCTTAAATCAGCTAAGTCAGGTCTATCATACTACCCTTTTTTTCATCTAAAAAAGTTGTTTAAATGCTGCCGATACTCATGGAGAATACCTGCAAGTCTTGCTTTGGCCCACACATACATTGTCCTGACAAGCAGTACAGTAAGAGACTTCAAGCTCCTCATTGATATGATATGAAGACCTATCAAAAGACATATAGCCTGCAGTCTGAAAAATTGAAATCAATTGTTAAAAAAACAATACACTGACAAATTAAATATTTCTTTATTTCACTCCATTTGCCTTGACAAAGTGATTTATTCTACTTTGTTAGTTACTCATAATTAAGTTTACCATAAACAGCAAACCATGTGGACAAATGTGGTATTGCAAGTAATTTAAGGGAGAGTTCACATATCTGTTTGATTTTCCGTTCTTCTGATCCGTCAGAAGAACATAAAAAAAGAAGATCCTTTAAAATAAATGGATCCCATTGCACATTTGGCATCTGTTTGAGCCACATACAGCTGAGATTCTTTTTTTTAGATGGGCAAAAAAATACTGCATAAAATATTTATTTCCCATTGGATCCTGTTGCTCAAATGGAAGTCAAATGTGCAACAGGATTCATTTTTTTTTCTGTTCTTTTGATGGCTCAGAAGAACGGAAAATAAACCGGAGATGGGAACTCTCCCTAACTCAGATTTGGGTCAATAGTTTATGCTTAAACATATTCAAGTGGATGCAAAAATACACCTAATTCTTTTGATACAGCACTTTGCCCCTATCTTAATAAAATATTGCTGACGTTTTATTGTCCTATTTCTTTTCCAACTGAGTCATATACAATGTTTATTATCTGATCCAAACATTGCCTTCTAGGTTCACCTAAGAAGGATCTCACAAATAATCTTCAAATATTAAACTTCATTAGCCAATCAGTGCAATGAACGGGTTACATGACTGTAAGTCACTGGCTACAAAAGGATTAAAAGGGTTTTCTGATATTCAGATATTGATAACCTATTCTTAGGATAAGTCATCAATATCAGATTGTATGGCGTCCACCAATCGGGACCCTTGCTAAGCAGCTGCTAAAGGAGGACTCACTGGAGAACCGCAGCATACTAATCACAGTGCTGTCCATCAGATAGGACTATGACTTAGCTGCACCAATGCCATATGACCAATGAACATGATGATACTGGGCTAGGAAGAGGTCACAGCACCCACCAGAGCAGTCTCTTCAAACAGCTGATCAGTGGGGGTCCTAGGTGTCAAACCTCCACTGATCTGATTCTGGTGACCTACCCTAAAAATAAGCCATCAATATCTGAATCTTGAAAAACCCATATAATTTCTGGGCAGTCTCTGATGTGCAATCCAAGGGGGAAGGTGGGATGTAATGGCGCTTGTCGGGTCTTTGGGGTCCTCTGTTAGATCAGACCAGTGAATAAGTAGAGTTCAAAGAACTGGAGTTTAATACAAGGAGCAAGAAACTAAGGTTAGCTAGATTTTCCTTGTGTATTGTTGGCTTGATTCTAGCTAGTCCTCCAACTACAGCAGACAGGGTCTAATTCTAACTCATATTTACTGTTTTCCTTCTTTACTGTTCATCCCCATTTAAACATGTGCTCCTTGGACAATGCTACTGTGTGTCTTGTGCAATGTATGCGTGCCTTGAAGAGCCATTCAAGGGTGAATATATTTGCACTAGATGCAAGCATGTTGCATATTTAGAAACCCAGATCTTGGATCTAAATAAGCAGCTTGAAATACTTAGGGGCATTGCAGACCTGGAGAGATGCTTAGACCTCACTGTGCAGGCACTGACTGGGGTCAGTGAAATGGAGGTGGGAGGCGATCAGGTGAGCAGTTTGGTTAATGTAGGAAGAAGGGGTAGAGGGAAAAGTGCCAGGGAGGCTAGTCCTTAGCTGGAATGCCCTAGTAAATATGCCTGTAAGGCCTCATGCACACGACAGTATTTTTTTGCGGTCCGCAAAAAAGGGTTCCGTTGTTCTGTGATCCGTGTCCGTTTTTGTTTCCGTGTGTCTTCCTTTATTTTTGGAGAATCTCCAGACATGAAGGAAAGTAAAAAAAATCTAAGTCAAGTTTGCCATGCAAATGATAGGAAAAAAACAGACCCGGACGAGCGGACGCGGATGACAATCTTGTGTGCTTTTGTGTTTTTTCACGGACCCATTGACTTGAATGGGTCTGAGAACCATTGTCCGTGAAAAAAATAGGACAGGTCCTATTTTTTTCATGGACTAGAAACACGGATCACGGACGCGGATGACAAATGGTGCATTAGCCGAGTTTTCCACAGACCCATTGAAAGTCAATGGGTCCGCAGAAAATCACGGAAAATGGAACAACGGACACGGGACACAACAACGGTCGTGTGCATGAGGCCTTTGGCTGATATTAGGGATGAAAGCCCAGAGCCAGCAACAGTGCAGCAGGGCATTTCTTCTAGCAACCAGGAGGATGCCCCCTGCGGTAAGGATGGGAAATGGAGTGCAGAAAAGGTCAGACAGATGCTGGTGGTAGGGGACTCTATTATTAGGAGGACAGACAGGGTCATCTATCACCGAGACCGTGAATGCCAAACAGTGTGTTGTCTTCCGGTTGCTCAGGTATGGCATATTGTGGATCAGATTGCTGGGTGGGGCTGGGGAAGACCCGGCGGTCATGGTACACATTGGCACCAATTACAAAGTCAGGAGGAGAGGGAAGGTCCTTCAAAATGATTTTAGGGAACTAGGAGAGAAGCTCAAGTCTAGGACCTGCAAGGTAGTGTTTTCAGAAAACAACGGGAGCTTAAGGAGTTAAGTGGCTCAGAAGCTGGTGCAGGAAGGAAAGGTTTGGGTTCATGGAGAACTGGGCTGACTTCTCTGTCGGTTACAGGCTCTACAGTAGGGACGGGCTGCACCTTAATGGGGAGGGTGCAACTGCTCTGGGGGAAAAATGGTTAGAAGGCTGGAGGAGCTTTTAAACTAGGATCTGGGGGGATGGTGGGAGGGCATACTAATAAAGGGGTAGATAGTGGGATATAGGAGGGGACAGTGGGGATTTAGTGGGGGCTGGGATTAGTAAGGAAAATAGGGAGAAGACTGGGCAGAACTATACACCAATGAAATATAGAACTGCTGGTAACAAGAACCGGTACATATAAACATCAACCAAGGTAACCCAAAAATCCCAGATATTCACTTTACAGGTGATAGTAATTTAAAATGTATTTTCACAAATTACAAAAGTCTAGGTAGCAAAATGGGGGAGCTGTTGTTGTGGCTGAGACATTGTAGAATTTTTCGCATGGCTGGGCTATAAATATTCAGGGTTTTACACTATTTAAGAAAGACACGGTCAAAAGAAAAGGTGGTGGTATGTGCCTGTATGTGAGGAGTGATCTGAAGACAAGTGTGAAAGAGTCAATTGTGAGTGCGGATGGTGAGGATGTGTGAACCTTATGGGTGGAAGTTCAAAGGGATATAAACCTAAAAAAAAAATACTTGGTGTAATCTATAGACCCCTTAACATTACAGAGGAGATAAAAACGCAACTGAATAGCCTAATAGAGTCGGCTGCACAGGCTGGTACAGTGATCATAATGGGAGATTTTATCTTCCTAGACATTGCCTGGGAAGTCATGGTTCTGCCTCAACTGCAAAGGGGAGAAAATTCCTTAACTTGCTGCAGGACCACTTGATGGGCCAGTTTGTAGAAGCTCCCACTAGGGGAAATGCTCTGTTGAATCTGGTAATTTCTAATGATGCAGAGCTTGTTGGAAATGTTACTGTCCAAGAAACACTAGGTAATAGTGATCACAATATCCTTATATTCCCCCTACACTATAAGAATCAAACTCTGTCAGGCGGAGCAAAGACACTGAATTTTAAAAAGGCTAATTACCCTGGGCTGAGGGCAACATTTCAGGGCATAGACTGGGAGCAACTACTGTCACAAATAATACTGAGGATAAATGGGAGAGCTTTAAATCCACATTGAGTAATTGCACTAAAAAATTTATTCATTTAGGTAACAAGTATAAATTGCTAAAATAAAAACCCCCATGACTTACAGCTACTGTAAGAAGGGCAAAAAAAAAGACAAAAAAAGGGCATTTAAAAAATACAAATCTGAGGGGTCAGCTATAGCGTTTGAAGATAACATAGGGCTTAATAAAATCAGCAAAAAGAAGATAAAATTAGCAAAAATACAAAACAAACATCAGGTGGCAAAAGAGAACAAACCAAATCCCCAAAACATTTTAAATATCTAAATGCTAAAAAAACAAGGTACAAGCAGATAGGTCCCCTAAAAGATGGTAAGGGGGGGGGGGAGGGGGTAATCATTAAAGATGAGGAAAAGACAGAGTTTTTTTTTTAGCTCTGTATATACAAAAGTAGAGAAAGGAGCTGATATCTGTGGTGCCGGGGTTGCTAGTATATCCAGTAATATACTCAATTGGCTAACTCTAGATATGGTCCAAGTAATTGGCGCAAGGCAAATGTGGTGCCCATATTCCAAAAATAATCTAGGTCCTTCATAAGTATTTATAGACCAGTTAGTTTAACTACTGTTGAGGGAAAAATGTTTGAAGGACTCTTAAGGGACTATATACAGGAGTATGTGACTGTAAATAATATTATAAGTGATAACCAGCATGGGTTTACCAAGGACAGAAATTGTCAGACTAACCTGATTTGTTTTTATGAGGAGGTGATTTGTAGCCTGGACAGAAGGGGTGGCTGTGAATGTAGTGTTTCTGGATTTTGCAAAGTCTTTTGATACTGTCCCTCATAGATATTTAATAGGTAAAGTAAGGTCTATAGGCTTTGAAAGTATAGTTTGTAATTGGATTGAAAACTGGCTGAAGGACCGTGTCCAGAGAGTTGTGGTCAAAGATTCCTATTCAGAATTATCCCGGGTTATAAGTGGTGTACCCCAAGGTTCAGTGCTGGGTCCTCTATTAATTTATTTATTAATGATATCAAGGATGGGATTAATAGCACCATTTCTATTTTTGCAGATAACACCAAGCTATGTAGTACTGTACAGTCTATGGAAGATGTCCATAAACTACAAACTGACTTGAACACTCTGAGTGATTGGGCATCAACTTGGCAAATGAGGTTCAATGTGGATAAATGTAAAGTTATGCATTTTGATAATAGTAATAATCTCCATGCTTCTTATGTCCTAGGTGAGAGTCACTGGGAGAGTCACTTATAGAGAAGGATTTTGGTCTTGTAGATGGTAGATTAAATAATAGCATACAATGTCAATCAGCTGCTTCTAAAGCCACCATGATATTGTCATGCATTAAACGAGGCATGGACTTGCGGGGCAGGGGTGTAATATTACCACTTTACAAAGCGTTGGTTGTGGCCTCATCTAGATTATGCAGTTAAGTTCTGGGCACCAGTCCATAGAAAGGACACACTGCAGCTGGAAAAAGTACAGAGGAGAGCAACTAAACTGATAAGGGGCCCGGAGGTTCTTAGTTATGAAGAAAGATTAAAATAATTGAATTTATTTAGTCTTGAGAAGAGAGGTCTAAGGGGGGGACATGATTAACCTATACAAGTATATAAATGGGCCATACAAAAAATAAGGTGAAAAACTGTTCCATGTAAAATGCTGTCAAAATACAAGGGGGCACTGCCTCCGACTGGAGAAGAAAAAGTTCAGTATCCAGAAGCATCAAAGCTTCTTTACGGTTATACTGTGAGAATAGACTTCCTCAGGATGTGGTCACAGCAGGAACAGTGGACAGTTTTAAAAAGGGTTTAGATGAATTCTTAAAAGTAAACAACATTAATACTTATGAAAACATGTAGAAATCTGAGTCTCACTTCCTTCTGGAATTTGCGTCCCCACTTATCTTTTGGTTGAACTTGATGGACCTATGTCTTTTTTCAACCGTATTAACTATGTAAGACCTGGGGCTTTTTTTTTTATTTCTTCAGGTACTCTAGTGAGTTAACAGGACTGTGAGGAATATGGATTAATATTTACTGTCAGCCATGTCCTCACACCCCCATTTGCTGACAGATAGCAGAGGTATTGAACTCCCCACGAGGGCCCTGCTTCAATGCCCCAGCCCTGATTGTCATTTGATTCACCTCTTGGCATGTTCATCAGTGTACATGCAAACTAATTTTCCACCCCCAGCCATCTGAGTGTCAGTTGTCAAGGAAGAAAGCCCCAACAAAAAGGTGTTGAGATCCCCATCCTTGTCCAGTTGGGGAAAGTCCTCCGCCCGCAGTTTGGGAATCCGGACCTCTGGAGACTCACATCGGGCTGGGGAGGGCTGCTGGAATTGGAGCTTCAGCTGGAGCATTTGTAGCTGATGCTCACGCTCGGCCTGCTCGCATCGTTCTGCAGTCTGCTCATGGCGCTCTGCAGCCTCTTCTTGCTCGCGAGCTCTGCAGCCTCTGCTTCCTTGCGACGCTCTGCAGCCACCAGGAGGAGCTCAGAGGCTGCCTGGTCTCCGGCCTGGAGACAGTCCATGGCAGCTTGTAGGAGAGCAGCTGAGCCAGCTTGGCTGGGGGGATGGGCAGGTGGAGTGAGGCCCACCGCGGACCTCACCTCTGGCAACTGGCTCCTTGGGGAGCTTTGGCTGTGCTCCCCCTCGCCTTCCACCTCCTCTCCGCCCCCATCTGGACTGCATCCTCCCTGCCACTATTCAAAGCATCGGCCATCTCCTTAGCTTTTCTCCTTGTGATACTGGCCGTCATTGCAACGGATGGTCACTGACACAGACTGCAACCTGATGCCCACACACCTTATTGTATTTGCACTCAGACTGTCTAGTGTTGAGCTGATCTTAAGACTCCAACGGCAAAAGCTACTGCTAGTCGTCTTTAGTGTCTGAAAGTATGGGTTTCACACTCACACACACACTAGTATCTCGATCCCACTTTGCTGCCACTAATATGTGACGAATACCACACCTCGTGCCTGCTTGACGTCGCCTATGTCGAGCTCACGAGACACGGTATGGTCATGGGTTACCAAAAACGTGATGTTACGCCCTCCAGAGGAGCAGGTAAGATCAGCTTGGTACAGGTTACACACCCACCTCCTGTCCACGTGGGCACAGAGAGGCAACAAGCTGAAAGAGCCTTTTCACTGCCGCAGTGAAAACAGCGCTGTCTCAGCCTGGGAAATCTGCCACCAGCTTCTCATTTGATATAAGCCCGGTCCGCTAACGGGATTATATAGGGTGAGAAACCAACCCGCGGTAGGTTATAACTAGGCCAAAACATGGACGTGGGGATTCGTGATCGAGATACAAGATAGCACAAGATTAAATTATATATTTAATCACAGTAAGTGCACACTAGATTTAACACAATATGCACAGAGAATATAGACAGCGGTCTGAGGTTACAGATACAGATAATTTGGGTTCAACAGGGTTAAGCAGAGTAAAAGTCAGTTACCGGGTAAGATGAAAGTTCCTTTGGGTGGTGAGGTGTTCTTTGCTGCAGTCCACATAAAGGGCCGTGAGCTCAGCTAGTTCCTGGGTCCCTTTAAACACATTACACAATGTGACCCTTCTTTAGAGAAAGACACGCCCGCTTGCTGGCACAAGCCTTTTAACCTGTAGCCGGCCCCTCCCAGCCTCAGGGAGGGGTCCACTCCCCCTCCTCTAGGCTGGCAGCAAATGACCCACAAAACCCTTTAGGGTTCATAGCTCCAGATCACAGGGAGATGGTTCTGGGACCAGCGGACCTACCTGGGTTCTGGCTACAAGTAGAGTCCAAACCTGGTACCGCTATGTGGTTTCTGTGTGGAGATATGGATATCTTCTTCCCCTGGCATGCCCCCATTAAACAAAGCCCTTAGGCACGTACATCGTGGCCACCGGGACACAAATATGTCTCCGGTTTGCACCTGCGATGGCCGGGCTTTTCATAATTCCTTATGAAATGTAGGTGCCAACATGTCTGGAAGGTATGCTTGATCCTGGAAAAGGCTGATACCTCCTGCTGGGGGTTTTTCCTGCAGGATTTATCTTGCGTCCAAACTGGTGGATGGAGGTGTGACATTCTCCACCTGGGGCCTCCTTGAAGCCTAGACCCCCGGGGGTTTCTTCCTTGCCAGCTGACACTCAGATGGCTGGGGGTAGAAACTTATTTTGCATGTACACTGATGAACATGCCAAGAGGTGAATCAAATGACAATCAGGGCTGGGGCATTGAAGCAGGGCCCTCGTGGGGAGTTCACTACCTCTGCTATCTGTCAGCAAATGGGGGTGTGAGGACATGGCTGACAGTAAATATTAATCCATATTCCTCACAGACCATATAGTCAATATACTGTATCTATATCTCTTACTCCCCCATGCACATATACATTCCATTCAGTATGTGTGGTCAATAGGAAGGGAGGACAGAGCCTCCGCAAGACAATTCTGGTGTCTGGAGGTGGTTTATCTCTTGGACGAAGAAAAGGATCAGGCAAAATAATTCATTTCTGCCAATCCTGCTCTCCCCCCTTCATCTATCAGAAGAGGATCAGTAGCACTCCATACACATTACATTTTTGGGCAAACCTGTTATTCTTGGTAGGATCAGTTGACAATATACAGGTGAAACTCAAAAAATGTGAATATCGTGCAAAGTTCATTTATTTCAGTAATGCAACTTAAAAGGTGAAACTAATATATGAGATAGACTCATTACATGCAAAGCAAGATATCTCAAGCCTTTATTTGTTATAATTTGGATGATTATGGCTTACAGCTTATTAAACCCCAAAGTCTCAATTTTGAGGTCCCCTTTGCTCAGGGGGTATGGATTAATCAGCTGACTAGAATGTGACACTTTGAGTCTAGAATATTGAACCTTTTCGCAAAATTCTAATTTAAAGCTGCATTAATGCAACTCCTTTTAATTTGCATTACTGAAATAAATGAACTTTTGCACGATATTCTCATTTTTCGAGTTTTACCTGTACTAATGTGTATTGGGGCCTTTGGTCTGACCATAGTGACAAATAACCGTATCTATATGTTCAACATTCCATAGAAAATTATACATGTATCATAGTATATGATTGTATGACGGAAATAAGCGAGCAACGTCTCATTCATTGCAAGTATAGAAAAGGTAGAGACCCCCATTATCTGTTACTTATAGCTGTTTCTTCCTTGTTTGCAAATTTGCTCAGTGTCTTTGGCAGTTTGCCCGCACAGCAATCAGCTCATTTCAGGGGACAGACGAGCAGCTTGTCTCATAAAGCAAAGGGCCGATTGAAAACAAAATCACAGACGATGAAGCAGGTGCCTCTACAGACCATTTATTTTTCTTTCTTGCACCTGCATTACTGGAAAAAAAAAATCCAGAAACCCACAGGACTTCTGGTAAACTATTCATTTGGTGTATGCTGAAATCGTGACTTTAGATTAAATGAGAAAAATGAAAACATAATTGGAAAGACTCTTTGCACAAGGGTAAACATATATTTATTATATACACAATAAGAGATACAAGTCAACATTCATCTATATGTAGCAGCATAATGAATTACATATGGCTAGAATGAACTCTGCAGAGGCACTAGCAATTTCTTTCAGTAGAAAGCAATACTAATACTCTATAGACATATGGTTAAGGAGTAAAGAGTATTCACCTTTTCAAAAAATAAAAACATACATCAGAACAGAAACAACAGATTTTCAGGGCAATAAATATTGTATGTAGACCAAAAGCTAAATATTATTCAGAAATAGAATACATACACCACAACAGGTGATGAAGCCAACATCTATCAAGCTACTGATGGCCTTCAAGCTGACTTGAGACATAAGATAGCAACAGTTATCCCACTTCAGTACATAATATGGCACAATAAATACACAACATACTTTTATCTCATCTAAGTCACTGTTATGGAAGTTGCCTGGGTGCCAGTCCAGTACCGCCCTGTCCATGGAAAACAAAATGGCAGCGGTCACTATGATGACCATTTTCATAACCCCCAAAATGATTACACTGTACCCGGGCAGTGGGTGAAGATTCGATACACAGCATCTGAGGACATCACAGGGAGGAGATATAAGAGGAGACAACAACAACTTTCAGCATGTCAATGTCAGTATTATGGGATATCAGATAATATTTCAGCTAGGAAGTATAGGAGAAAATGACTAGAACACTCTACATTTCCAGGCTAAGATAATATAATAGCTAAGCACATTACAGGGAGGAGGTACAGTATAAGAGGAGATGACTACAACTCCCAGCATGTCCAGGCCATTATTATGAGATGTCAGAGGATATTTCAGGGAGGGAGTATAAGAGGAGAGGACTACAACTCTTAGCATATCCAGGCCATTATTATAGGGTAACAAAGGATATTTAAGGGAGGGTGTATTAGAGGAGAGCAATGCAACTCCCAGCATGTTCAGGCCATTATTATGGGATATCAAAGGACAATTCAGAGAGGGAGTATAAGAGAAGATGAGTACAACCTCTAAAGTTTCTCAGGCTTATCAATTCTTTATTGCTGAACTCTGCCCCTGCCTTCTCTGATCACCTCACAGTGACATCTTCACAGGTCCTTCAGTTCTTGCACTGTAGCAGATTACAGTGCCCGCCTAGTGGTGCCAACCACTCCCCCCCAGACTTTTTTTTTAAATGTATAAAGCCCAGCCGGGCAATTTTTTTTAAATCAAAGAAAGAGGACATGTCCGTTGAAAAGAGTAAATATAGTCAACCTAGTGGTCATGTACTTTACTCATTCAATGGCATTTTTTTTTTGGCCATCGACAGCTCCATCCTCTTCTGCACAGGTGCTGGACTGGTAAAAAATAAGCAGTTGTGTGAGTACACCACACAAAAGCTGACACTTTGGTTCACAAGGACCGGACAGCTGCAACACTGCACTCTTTACATAGACCATGGACTGTTAGTCAAGGAACTTTGTAATAGGAGCTCAGGTAACATACAAGTAGGTTGTGAGCTTATTGTGCCATGGCACATACCAGATCTCAAATATTCTTATGAAGTAGCCAACCCCTTTAACTCCTTTGAATGGGCATGTCACAATAATGACAGGCTGTAGGTGTAACTGAAACAGAGAATACTACCTGGCCAAAATGCAGTTTCACCTAATGGGTCAGGCTGTACCCATGGATATTAGATAATTGGAATTTTTTTGTTAAATTTGGTAGGATTTAATATCTTAAAGGGAATCTATCACCACATGTCTGAACGATTATCTGCAGTAATATGCCAGTATTACTACACATTAGTCCAGGATCACCATTTTTTTTCCCTAGTGCCCCCCATTCGCCTGCAGTCTGGACTGCTGTGCCATGCTAACATAATGGAGCAGTCATGAGCGTATGCACGGCGGTCCTGAAAATGTACTTTAGCTCAGAGAAATGAGGGTAATAAGAATATTAAAAATCTGAACTCTTTATCTGCCGTACTAGTCGTGTATTACTATAGATTATAGTCCAAGATCACGGTGACAGATATCTTTTAAACATAGTGTATATATATTGCTAAAATTATTAAGAAAGAGCAACACTATCAAGAAGGCTGCAGCACTCATGGTTTCTGGGCAAGAATTATAATATGTGGGTCCATTCAGACGTCCGTAAGTGTTTTGCTGTCCGCAAATTGCAGATCTGCAAGACACAGATACCGCATTTTGTGGCCGACCCTGTGATAGAAATGCCTATGCTTGTCGGTTATTGCGCATCTTTTGTGGCCCCGTTGAAATGAATGGGTCCGCACCCGTTCCACCAAATTGCAGAACGGATGCAGAGCCAGAATTACAGACACGTGAATGGACCCTAAGGGTAATTTCACACATGCACTGTGAACTTCAGCAGACTGTTCTGGTAGAACAGACTCATGGAGTTCACCTTATCTAGCATAGTTGGACACCGCTGCACAACACTGGATCCCAATTTGCTATAATGGGATCTGGAGGAGATTCGGCTGGCTTTCGGACAGACAAAAAGTTCTGTACTTATGCTGGAAAGTGGGCAGTTCCCAGTTGGATTCCATTATAATCAATGGGAATCTGGTGATGCGCAGCATTGTCTGGTTATGCCGGATACAGCGACCTCAGGTAGTCTGTTCTAGAAAAGATTGCCGGAGTTTACAACTCATATATGAACCTAGCCTAAGAGTTTTGGCATCAAATCTATATATACACTACCACTAAGTCAATGGAATAAAATTATAAAATGGTGCACCTTAAGCCAGTGGTAGTTGGAAATTTGGCCTTACTGACTCTTGGTGTCAAAAAATATACTGTGTAAGTAAGTCCAGATTTGTAAGGTAGACTCATATTAGCCAAGGTATAGGATACCAACTTATTACTAGCCTTAGCTATAGTGACATATCTACTCCAAAAGGGTGGGTTTACAACGGATCACCTTTATTAATTCCCAATGACCCATTGTAACAAACACTGCTCTGGTCCCAACACCATTATCAGGGGTTGTGGTTTACCAAAGGCCTTACTAGTAAAAGGCACCTATTTTCATTCCACAAAATTCCCACACACTGATTGGTGGCAAACAGGGTATTCGGTGACTATAGTTAATCCATCTTCATCATCACGTATGTTGATTCTGCAAGAAAAGTCTTAAAGCGGTTGTGTCACTTCAGCAAATAGCATTTATCACATTGAGAAAGTTAATATTTATTAATGTATTGTTATTATCCATATTGCCTCCTAGGCCGGCACTTTTTTCTATAGTGTGTAAGCACGGCCACCGCTGCTGGATTACAAGGTGGTCGTAACTATGGAAACAAGCAGTGTATATTGTGAAAAAAGAATCAAGCAAGCAAAGGAGACAATATGAACAATCACAATACATTAGTAAGTGACTTGTATTAACTTTCTCTACATGATAAATGCCACTTGCTGAAGTGACAAAAGCCCTTGAACTGTAACAGCTGTGGAGTAAGACATTGCAAATTAAATATACATATTGTTTGCACTTATGAAATACTTCACCGTACATTAGTGAAAAAAATGGTATGCAGTGGCCTGAAGTGACTGCTGCTATTTACAGAGCATCTTACTGTAAGAAAGAGGCAGAGCACACGCACAGATGGACATAATGCCAATTAATGCAATTCTACTTAACCACCTATGTGACACGAAGCACTTAAATACAAATGAAGTTCAATTAATTTCAATTACAATAGTTTTGTCACATTTAAATAAACAAGTGCTGCATTTTGTGCGGAAAGCTGTTAGGGCTTGTTCATGCATACGGCGGGTCCGCAATACACGGGGCACCGGTCGTTGGCATTCCACATTCACAAATCCGGAGATGCTGTGCGAAACAGAACGGAACCCTATGGAAGCACTACGGAGTGCTTCCGTGGGTTCCGTTCCGTGCCTCCGCACCCCAAAAGGATAGAAATTGCTCTATCTTTTTGCGGAATGGACGGATCACGGACCCCATTCAAGCAGCCCCACGGCCGGTGCCGTGCATTGCAGATAGCAATTTGCGGTCCACAGCACGGGCACGGAGGGGCAATGGTCGTGTGAGCAAGCCCTTATGCCGTGGTCTCACCGCTATCAATTTCATCCTGACTTTTTTAACCTCTAATATTTGTTCTCTTTTTAGCTTTTTAGAGCTGAACCCAGACATACCCATATTTACACCCAGCCAGCCCCCCTGATGTTAGAATTGGAGCATCTTATCGCACAGGGCACGGGCTCTTTTGTTTACAATAACACACTGCAGTGTGTTTGGTGACGTCACTGGCTCTGATGGGAATGCTTTAGCACTGCCCTAGTCGTTTTACTGGCAAGGGCAGCGCTAAAGCTTCCTGGTAGCCCCATGGAGAGCCCAGTTCGTCACCGGAACTCCTGAAAATGCCTTCTTGCAAAGGAGAGCATCGGAGCATGAACTGCTCCGATGCGCAAGTCAGGGGGGCTGCCTGGGTTAAAATGGAGGTATGTCCGGGTTCAGCTCTGAACCCAGAGAACCGCTTTAACTTTTTAATTGCTCCATCCAATTCTTGCTGCATGCATATTAAAAACAACCATCAACCCCCTTCATCATGTCATCAACACAAAAAGGGGGAGCTTCCTCTAATTCTGGGACTACACAAGGGGTGGGGAGTCTGATATTGGCCTGGCTGTACAGTTTTTAGAATTAATTATATTACTAAGCTGCATAGTTCGGGCACATACATACAAACGTATTTCCTTTCCGTGTCTGTTTCTTTTGCGGACCATATGAGGAACCATTAATTTCAATGGGTCCGTCTAATAAAAAAGGAAGTTACTCTGTGTGCATTCTGTTTCTATATGTCCGTTCTGCTAAAAAATAGAACATGACCTATTATTGTCCGCATTATGGACAAAGATAGTAGTGAACTATTAGGGGCCAGCTGTTCCGTTCCGCAAAATACGGAATGCACACGGACGTCGTCTGTATTTTTTGCGGATCAGTTTTTTGCAGACCGCAGAATACATACGTCGTGTGCATGAGCCCTAACACTTACAAACCACTCACTGAGTATTACTGTTGCAAAGAAGTATTTGCACCTGGCCCATTTTCTTCTATTTTTGCTAATTCGTCACATTTAAATGTTTCCGATCATCCAATTAATATAAGACAAAGACAACACGAGTAAACACAAAATGAAGCCGCTAAATAATCATTCCATTTACTAAATAAAGATAAAAATAATAAAGATTTAATAAAGATTTAAATCAGAATCAAAACCTACATCACCAATGTGGAACTAGTTGTGCAACTTTAACTTTGACAACTGTAGTTAAGCATTCTTCATAACTGGAGAGTTATCCATTGCTGTGGATGCATTTTGACCCCTTCTTTGTAGAAATATTTGAATTTGGCTACGCTAAGTCTTTCTTCCAACAATATCTCACCAACATGCACCTATATTAGGTTTATTTCTGGTGCAGGTTGGGGTGCAAAGGTTATTACGTGGGCATGGTGTGAACGGGGAAGTGGACAGGCCAGGAGGCCTTATTCATTCATAATTTTCTACTCCTGTTTAGAAAATGGTCTATGGGTAAGCCAGCAAGGAAGCTGTCTTACATTTAGACTGGCGCTGGATGCCTCAAAGTTATGGAGAGGTTGGTGCCTTTTCAGAACTTTGGCAGATCCACCACCAGATATAGGAGTTATTAAGACCAAAGTCTAAAATGCTGGTCTTACTAAATGACCCCCAACTTCTTGAGGCTCCTTGATGTAACTGTATGTCAGCGGTGGAAGAGGTGTATGGATCAGGCACATGAGCTAAACCCCCCTGGTTAGGGCCAGTTGTGTAATATAGTTGACATGATATTTGGGATAACTCAGAACCCCGTAATGTTACCCCTCAAATGCCCCGCTATTTAAACTCATGTCAATACTGACTGTGACATCTGATTGGTTAGACAGATCAGATAAATTGCTGGGTTTTATATCAGTTGCTATGCAGCCTGGGGCTCGTGATCTCCAGTCATTATTTTCGTGATTGCAAAAATCGTCAATGGGAAAATTTGCGATACGAAAACTCGCGATCAACACTACTCCTAAAGTCATAAAGATATTGCAGCCTTCTCATTGGCCCACAAGCAAGAAGCAGTGAGGGATCATGGGTACTGATGAAAAAATCTCGAATATTTGTGGTTATGAAGATAAAGCACTATGTTCTAGATATTTGCAAATTCTTTAAAGTGCCAATATTCACAATAAAAATTTGCAATTAGAATATTCGCGATCAACACTATATATCACTGTATTGTGGAGAATACATAATGTCCCTTTCTAAAGGACCAACAGTGCAGATACTTTATATAGTAGGTGCATGTATAGTACAGTGATTAGCTGCAGTTATAAAAACCTCCTGACTCACAGTGCCTGTCTGTACTATCTGTGTAGTCTCCAGTGTAGTTCTATGGGATGTGGCTTCACACTGGTCTCCCTGCCTTCTGTATGTAACAACTATCAGAGGAAAGAGAGAGATGACAATGCACAGAGGGCAGACAGGCTCAAGCTGCATCACATAGGAATGCATGGAGACCCTGTAGTGTGAGGGGATAGCAGCTGTCACTGATCTCTTATGGTTACACAGGGCTTAGAGCGGTGCAGTGTGGTGAGACTCTGCCACCTCTTTTTATGCAACGCCAGGCATGATGGGAAATGTAGGATTCATTCTGAGGGGATGAAGGAACCAAGATGGCAGACAAAAATTTGACAGATAAAACAGGTATACACAAGACATACAAGCCTCTATCTTATTCTTTAATAATGGCCTATCCTACAGTATATAAGCCCAAAAAATTACCATAAAGGTAATATTTAAAGTCAGTTTTGCTTGAGTCTACACTGGTATACCCTGCACCAAATGTATTAAATATTGCACATTGTGTATTAAATCTAGTCCATGTTTAAACACTTTTGTCTAGAAATGCTACTCCAGTTTTATTACACCACCCTACTAGAACCCTAACCCTACTAGAGAGTGTTTGCAACTTCTTTTGCAACTTTTTAAAAAGGTGCAGTAATAAATCTAATTAACAAAGTTGGAATGAGTGGTGTTAAAATGCCAAAAGTTGCATAGTAAGCCCAGCATTTTAAAGCCCCTATATGCGACTTTTGAAACCAGGACATGATAAATGCCCCCATTGTATGAAGCTCTTTCGCTAACCGGTCACCCCTCAAAAACCTAGAGGCTCTTCTTTGGAAATGGACCAAATGTTCATTGAGCTTTTATGTCAACATTCCGAAATTGTAAAAACTGTCTAGAAGGCAATAGTCAATTCTAACATTTCTTTACTGTTTTATATATTTTGTTATTGTTATTTTCTTTTTCTTTGGTCGTAACAGAGGGAAACTATTAATAGTGTTCATTAGCTCAGTACACAGCAAAGTCCATTTAGTATAAGGATGCTTCAATACCTTAGTGTCAATTAGAGGACAAGTGGCAATCTGGACAAGTGGGAGTAGAAATAGCAGTGTCTGTCTGGATGTAGAAATGGGACTTTTGTATGACCCTACTGAAGTCAATTAGTACCATAGTGGTACATTGTCTGAACATTACCATAAATATCTTTAATTGTGACTCTCTAATGCATTGCTTTTCTAATTCCTTTATCTTAGATGATCCGTCAGTTTATATTTTACTGTTCAAAATTGCATTGAGGTAGCAAAGTTTTACAAAGTTCAGAAAGAATGAATCACATTGTACAACTGTATACAAGTATAATCTGTTATTCACCTGCAGCTAATGTATCCTGAGTCCCTCATATAGGTTTAAAACAAAAGAAGTAAAAAAGAAACATTAAATGATTCACCTTTAATTTAAGGCACTAGTAAACAAAGATAATTACTGGAGATCAATGAAAAAAACTTTGGGGGAAAAAAAATCACATTTTATCATTTAGGAAAGTTCAGTCTAGACTGAAAATGGTGACTAAATACTGACTACTGAATTACTGCAGGAAAATGTACAGTACTATTCCATTCCGGAGAATACTGAGGTCAGCCATCAATTTTCATATGTGAATGCTGTCACTTTTGCAAAGTAATAATTTTGTGTACCCGCAATATAAAGTCCTTGATGTATTGCCAGTACAAGAGCCATTTGTACTTTATAACTGAACTAAACACAGAAAACACTAAAGGCTGGATTTAATCAAGTACTGCATTTCTGAATTAAGGGATCAAAAATATGGCTTTGTAACTTTTGTTCGGATTTGTGCAAACTTTTTGTTGCATTTTTACATCACTCACTCCAGTTTTGAAAACTGGGTGGGAAAGGGTGCATGGTTAACCTGTTGGACTTATAATAGATTTATCAACTGAGACTAAAAGATTAAAAGTCACCAAAATTTTTTGCAATATTACTCTACTAAGGAGACTGCATAGAGAGTGGAGTAATATCTCAAAGTCGAAGTGATAGACTTAAAGATAAACTAAATTTATCAAACAAATTTAACACAGACTCCTGAAAAACTGACTTGAAATATTTCCCTCATGATAAATTTCTCCCTAAGCCTGGATTTCTAGGTTTAGGTTTTTTGATGCAGTTTTTGGAGGCAAAACCAGGAATGGATCAAAAACGGAGAACATTTCACCTATTCCATTTTTTCTGTCCCAGTTTCAGGACTTTTCAAACACCATTGCGACTAAATGTAGTTGCTACTGGTTACTTTACTCCACTTTCACTGGTTTTGAAAAGGAGCATGGCAAGGACACAGTTTGGAAGTGGCCATCGCAACTGCAGATGTAACACACAAACTCTTAACTTAAATTTCTTAACTCTTCATGTTATCTTGAAATAAAAGCCATTGAAAAGCAATTGAAGGTGTTTGCTTAACGCATTTAGTTTAGATAACAAGTCTCATAAAGCATGTGTGTTAAGTCTACTAGATCTGTACCCCCGCACATTTATCATCACTAAGCCAGAAACTGGCATAACGATGACTGAAATCTTTGCCAGCTATGATCTGGAGCAGAGTTCAGTCTGGATCACAGACTTATAGAAGAGGTATTTAATTTATGACAAGGCCTACACTTTATCATAAGTTAACTGCCTCCACCAATGTTACAAGCCCTATCAAGCCTGGCATAGCACACACAGGCCTTGATAAATCAGTTTTCTGTTTTTGAAACAACTCCTGGCTTGGCCTCAAAAATATTATTAAAAAACCTGAAACCATACATCAGCTAATTTCCCCCCAAAAAATTTGTGTCCACTTTGGTCGAACTGGCAATAAGATTTGATTTGGTCCAACTCTAAATCAAAAGTGCCCCAATTACAACAAAAAAAAATCCATGTGTAACATCCTGAAATCTCCTAGGACTGAATCCAATCGATTTCAAGCTTTTTAGCATGTATGTCTATGGGTACATAGATGGTAGTGAGTGTTAACAAACAGCCTGTTTAATAACACACTGCACTATCAGCTTTTTTTTTTATGCAAAAATGGTTTTATTCAAAAATTATCCATTTGTGGTTGAAGATGCCTTTGTTTCTGGTTTTTTTTAATGTAAAATAGTTAGGAACAGAATTTTGGGGAAATTCAAAACAAATTTGATTTGTTAAGAATCAGTTTGCTCATCTCTACATACAACCTCTTTGAGTTAAAGGAGTTGCATTATACAGGGTGGGCCATGTATATGGATACACCTTAATAAAATGGGAATGATTGGTGATAATAACTTCCTGTTTGTGGCACATTAGTATATGTAAGGGGGGAAACTTTTCAAGATGGGTAGTGACCATGGCGGCCATTTTGAAGGTGGACATTTTGAATCCAACTTTTGTTTTTTCAAAAGGGAGAGGGTCATGTGACTTATCAAACTTATTGGGAATTTCACAAGAAAAACAATGGGACCCTCTTCCTATTGAAAAAACTAAAGTTGGATTAAAAATGGCCGACTTCAAAATGTTATTTATTCTTTTTTAGTTTTTTCAATAGGAAGAGGGTCCCATTGTTTTTCTTGTGAAATTCCCAATAAGTTTGATAAGTCACATGACCCTCTCCCTTTTGAAAAAACAAAAGTTGGATTCAAAATGTCCACCTTCAAAATGGCCGCCATGGTCACTACCCATCTTGAAAAGTTTCCCCCCTTACATATACTAATGTGCCACAAACAGGAAGTTATTATCACCAATCATTCCCATTTTATTAAGGTGTATCCATATAAATGGCCCACCCTGTAGAATAAAACTTGGGAGCCGATGGGCTCTGTGTGAGATTGAAACAGTCTGGATCATGGGAAGCTGTGCAATATCGCACATAACTCATGGACAACTAACTGTAGTAATGTTTCTGAAAGAAAGAGGTCATGTTTTTCTTCTGTCAAATAACATAGTTTGCAAGGCTGAAAAAAGACATCTGTCCATCCAATTATGCCTGTTGTCCCGCAAGTTGATCCATAGGAAAGCAATAAATCTTAATAAAAAAAACATAGCTAGAATACTGTGCTTATTATAATGACAATGGGACAGACACCAACAGGACCCAACAGAGCACATTGTTGATTATGTGATCCATTGTATTTCTATCATGATGCCCATTAAGATATTGTGCCATCAGCTTTACTCCCCCAGTGCCATCATCTCTCCACCTCGTGCAATCAGCTCTCTCCCTTGTGCCATCAGCTCTCCCCTCTATGTGCACCTGTGTTCATGTATGAAGCAAAGCTATGTGTATAGACTAGTGTTGGACAAGCATGCTCGGCTGAACACCATTTTCACTCGAGCATCGCGATGCTCGGCACATCGCGGTGTTCAGCCGAACACCGCATGTGCTCGAGCGCGATGCTCGGTTCCCCTCCCCGCAAATTTGTTGGCTGCGTAGCAGCCAATAAACATGTGGGGAAGTACTGCCACTCACTGTAATGCCGTTGTCATGTTGGTTACTGGCATTACAGTGATTGGCTGTCTGGAACGCGTCATTGGGTGCTATATAGCACTTGATGACACGTAGTTCGGTTAAGTCATAGTCAGGGAGAGCTGCAGCAGAAGGGTCAGATAGTGTAGGGACAGGAATTGTGTTTTTTTTAGGACAAGAAATAAACTCATCCACGATACCTAGCTTCATGTCCCAGTTTGCAGGGCGGCACAGGACACCACTCTCGAAGTCACACCAGTGCGACCAGGTGGCAGGTGGTTGGTTGGATTGCAATAGATAATTCTTCCAGTCAGTTAAGCACCACGATGTCTTCCACAAAGTCCGGTCAACAGAATCCTTACCCTGATCCTCCTTCCTCCCAAAATGGAGAGTCTTGCCAAACAAGTGATACCATACTCGGATATTCAGAGGATCTCTTTTTAGCGCCATTCCTTGATTTGGGCCTCTCGACAAGCCCGCTTGAAGAGGGACATGAGGAGATATTGTGCCCTGATTCTCAAACTCTTGAGCATCTACAGTCACAAGAAAATGACGGTGGGGAACGGCAATTAGTGTTTCACGAGGTGGATGATGATGATGATGAGACACATTTGCCAATAAGTCAAACATAATTAGTGTCCCAAAAGGTTCATGATGAGGATGAGACACAGTTGTCAATAACTGAGGTTGTTGTTAGGTCAACAAGTCAGGAGGATGACCAGAGTGAGGATGTGGAAGAGGAGGTCGTGGATGATGAAATCACTGACCCAACCTGGGAAGGTGGCAAGCCGAGCGAGGACAGCAGTAGAGAGGGGGAGAGATCAGCAGCAGCGCAACAGGCTGGAAGAGGAAGTGGGGTGGCAAAAGGGAGAAGGTGGGTCACACCAAACAGCTCCACAATGGTTCCCCAGAGCACCCCCTTGCGGCAATCTTAATTGCCAAGGGGTAGGTGTTCCGCAGTCTGGCGCTTTTTTGAGGAAAGTGCAGACGATAAAAGAATTGTCATTTGCAACCTTTGCCGTACCAAAATGAGTAGGGGCATTAACACTAGCAACCTTACCACCACCAGCATGATCCGCCACATGGCATCAAAGCACCCTAATAGGTGGAACGAACACCTGGGTCCACAATCAGTGTCTGCGGATCACACCACTGCCTCCTCTTCCCGTGTGTTACGTGCTGGCCCGGATGCCTCCCGCCCTGCATCTAGACCTTCGCAAGCACCATCAGCGACCACATCCACTTCCATATTCCAGCACAGCGTACAAATGTCCTTACCCCAGGCATTTGAACTCAAGCGCAAATAATGGCAGCAGCTGTCCCTCGTTACTCAGTCCCCAGCCGCCACTATTTTTCCCGGTGTGCCATCCCTGCCTTACACCAGCATGTGTTCCGTAACATCACCCGTGCCCTGACCAACGCAGTTATTGGGTAGGTCCACTTAACGACTTACACATGTGCTTTTGGCCAGGGACGCTACATTTCCCTGACGGCACACTGGGTGTACATTGTGGAGGCCAGGAGCGAGTCGTACCCTGGGATGGCACAGGTGCTACCAATGCCAAGGATTTCAGGCCCTACTTCCGTCAGGATTTCCGCCACCACCAACATTAGTGGCTGCATCCCCCCCTTCTCCTCCTCCACTTCCACCTCTAAATTCTCATCTTGTAACACCAGTCAGCCATCAGTTAGTAGCTGGAAGCGGTGTAGCACTGCAGTGAGGAAGCGGAAACAGGCCGTGCTGAAACTAATTTGCTTAGGTGACAAACAGCACACCACCGCACAGCACACCACCGCAGAGCTGTGGCAGGGTATAAGGGACCAGACTGAGCTGTGGCTCTCACCACCCAACCTACAACTAGGCATGGTTGTGTCTAAAAATGGCCATAACTTGGTGGTGGCTTTGGAGCTCGGCAAGCTCACACACATACTATGCCTAGGCCACGTGTTCAGCTTAGTGGTTCAGTGGTTTCTCAAAACCTACCCCAATTTAAGCTACTGGTGAAGGTGCGCCGCGTGTATGCTCATATCCGAAAGTCATTGACAGCTTTCACAGGTCTGGCAATGCTGCAGCAATTGCTAGATCACCGACTGTGGTGCGACGTCAACACACCCTGGAACTCGACGTTCCACATGTTTGCCAGATGTAGTGGAACACCAGCTGCAACATGGTTATCGCCTTTCCAGTCAGCTTCCGCTCTTCATAAGCGAGGAGTGGGAATGGATGTCTGACCTCTGAGAGGTTTTAAGAATCTTTTAGTAATCAACACAGATGGTGAGCGGCGATGCTGCTATTATCAGCGTAATCATCCCACTTCTGTGTCTACTGAAACGCTCGCTACTCACAATGAAGGAGGACGCTTTGCATGTAAGAGAGGCGGAAATGGGGGAAGACAGTACACAGGGTGATAGCCAGACCACCCTCCGTTCACCCTCTCAGTGCGAATTCAGGGGATGATGAGGAGGAGGAGGAGCAGGAGATGGTTGCCTCAGCTACAGAGGGTAGTACCCATAGCAGGTTTATTCCATCTGTTCAGTCTGGTTGGGCCGAAGAGGAGGAAGAGGATGAGGAGATTGAGAGTCATCCTCCTGATGAGGACAGCAAAGTTTTGTCTGTGGGGAATCTGGCACATGGCTGACTTTATGTTATGCTGCCTTTCCCGTAGCCCTCACGTTATACGCATTTAGGCCAAAACCAATTACTGGTTGTTCACCCTTCTCGACCCCGGATACAAAGATAACTTCTCATCTCTTATTCCTGAGGTTGAGAGGACTAGCAAAATGGTGCAATACCAGAAGGTACTTGTGGAAAAATTGCTCCAAAAATTTTCAGCTGACAACGCGGGCGGCAGAGTACGTAGTTCCTTGGGCAACCAAGGAGGGGAGACGAGGGAAACACACAGCAGTTCCAACAGAGTCAGGGCAACACTCTCCAAGGCCTGGGACAGTTTCATGACACCCCGCCAGCACCCTCACCCTGATAGTCAGCCTAGTGTCACAAGGAGGGAAAAGTTTTGGAAAATGGGTATTTAGTGCTGCTGGGTTCATAATAACTGGTAAGCACATCCACATGCTGACAGGTTGACTCTTATCAAAATGAACAAGGCCTCGATTGCTCCTGACTTCTGTACTCCACCAGAGGAAAGCGGCTGAACATAAAGGCACTTAAATGTGGCTTTTATGTTGTTTGAATACACTGTATTCCCATGCACCCCTTCCACCACAAAAAAAAAAATATATGCTTCAATCTTCCTTTTCTATTCCTACTCATCTTCCTCTTCCATCATATCAACATGTTTATTAGGCTGCCCTCGCTCCTAATGTTTTAGAGGGTCAGCGCAGCAGCAAACCCTTACCCCAAATGTTTTAGAGGTTCACCAACAGGCCCTCACCCATAATGTTTTAGATGGTCAGCACAGCAGCAGGCACTTGCCCCTAATGTTTTAGAGGGTCATCAGCAGGCCCTTGCTACTAATGTTTGTGAAGGTCACCAGCAGGCCATCAATCATAATTTTTCAAGGGTGTGTATGATGCCCTTATTTATGGGTAATAAAGGGTGTATTGGAGTGCCGGTTCCTTGTCATTTTTGGCAGCCTGTTCACAGTGCATAGGCTTTATAAGTTTAGGAGTCCAACTACCTGAACAATTGTACCACAATGTGAATGAGGCCCTCCTTTATGTGATATACTGGTTGTATTGGAGTGCCTCTTCCTTGTAATTTTTCGCAGCACTTTATATACCAGTAAATAACTAGGAAAGAACGTTTCCTAACAATTTTTCCTCTAAAATCGATTTTTTTCCTTCGGTTTTGTGCGTATTATTGTCAGCCTGTAAAAGTGGTGTACTACTCGGACAACATTTTTCCCAGCAGCAACCTGGGAGTCCAAGATGCATCCAGACATCCTCCCCATGCTGTTCCCGGACCATTTCAGTGGTGTTTCCATCCATTTCTGACCTTTTCCTGTGAACCAGACACCATCCTCTCTTCAGAGCAGTGGGTGCCTGGTTTAATGCTCGAGTTCTCCCATTGACTTCCATTGTGCTCTGGTGCTCTGTAGAGCACCCAAGCATCCCAAAGTGTTCTACTCGAGCAACCGAGCACTTTGGTTCTCGAACAACACTAGTATAGATCCTTGGGCAGCTGCTGAAATGTATGTATAACTGACACTATGAGACACCTCCTTTCTCATAGGTTATGTGAATAGAGCCCCATTCAAACAATTATGATGATTTGATGATTTAATTTGACAAAAACAGAAATGGTTCCGCTAAATGTTAAATATCAGATCTGAAAACTCTTAAATTCCAGACATGATATGATAAGAAATGACATGGAGATAACAACATGACTTTGTATGTAGTCGAACAACACTTAATGAGCTCCCAATGGACTATTTAATGTTACCATGCAAGAAAACAAGGACTTGCTGTCTTATTTTTCCTTTTGCTAAACTGTTTATGCTGTGGGCAGATAGCGAACTTTATATCACCCGTGAAAAGGTATAACGAATGAGTACACTGACTATCTCAATGGTCTTTTTGATCTCCAAATTCTTAAATTATCTTTAGGACCTTTAAATTTTAGAATATATTCATGAAGGTGTACTATATTTAGAATCACACATTTTTATAATTCAATGAAAAGTCACATATGACACTCTGAAGTCTCCTAGGACTATATCCAGAAAATAAAGTGCAAGGTTCCATCACCATTCCAGCATATAACGTCCTTTACTAAATCATGCCATGATTAAGAGTGGGTGCCCACTCGAAACGTGTAGTTGACTCTTGCTTATGCTTTTACTGTTTCATCTTCCATTTTGTGGACTATAGCAGGTAGCTGGCCCTGCATTTTCTCCGTGCACCTGGAGATTTGGAGAAGGTGATTACAAAGCTCGGTGAGCAGTCCTTCACAATTTTTTTTATTAGGACTTTATCCCATCCCTTTCAAGCTTGTTAATGCCAAGACAGCATAGTAATCTAAAAGTAAGGCCTCATGCACACGGCCGTTGTTTTGATCTGCATCCGAGCCGCAGTTTTGGTGGCTCAGATGCGGACCCATTCACTTCAATGGGGCCGCAAAAGATGCAGACAGCACTCCGTGTGATGTCCGCATCCGTTGCTCCGTTCCGTGGCTCCGCAAAATAAATATAACCTGTCCTATTCTTGTCCGCGCTTTGCGGATAAGAATAGGCAGTTATATTAAAGGCTGTCCGTGCCTTTCTGCAAATTGCGGAACGCACGCGGATGCCATCTGTGTTTTGCGGATACGCCGATTGCGGACCGCAAAAAAAAACTGAACGGTCGTGTGCATGAGGCCTAACAGTAACATATATGGCTGTGGGTAAATGCATGGTAACTAGTGGTAACAAATAGCCCATTTAATAACACACAACACTGAAAATATTAACTCTTTTTGGTGGCAGATGCTTTCTTCTCTGTCTTCTGACCTCTAAAATGGTTAACACAATTTTAAATGAGTTGTATGATATGAATAATAAATCACTAAGATCTGATTTTTTTTATTTTTTTATTTGGGATGAATTTGATTAGTTTTGAATCAATTTGCTCATTTCTAATAGTTTTATTAGAAACAATTCAACATAAGTTATAATCATTTATTTAAATGGTGATCTTAGCCTCAGTAATGTAATGCATGAATAGTATAGAAGGGTGAGTTCACGTCTGTAACTTTATCTATACTCACTCCAATTTCTACCTGCAAACCGGCCATACAATGCACAGAAAACTAGCCCTGGAGTAAGTCTCCTTTAAGTGCACATGCTCAGGAGTCCTCTCTATGTAAATATACATCTGATAAATACATTTCCTAAAAAGTGTGGGCCACTGGACATCTGAATATGCATCTAAAGAGACCTAAACTATACCATAATAGCAACATGAACTATTCAGCCAGTCATCACAATTTTCAGAACTCCCCTGTCCTTATCATGATAAACATGAAGAGGGAGAATTGTCAAACTGGTGTAAAGTAGAACTGGCTTAGTTGCCCATAGCAACCAATCAGATTCCACCTTCCATTTTGCACAGCTCCTTTGGAAAATGAAAGCTGGAATCTGATTGGCTGCTATGGGCAACTGTGCCAGCTCTAATTTACACCAGTTTGACAATTCTCCCTCTTCATGTTTATCATGTTTATCATGACCAGTTTGATAAATCTCCCCTATTATAGTACCTTTTCCTTTCACCTGATCTTCTCTTTTGCGTCATTCTTCGCACTCATCTATTCCTCCCCTTTTCTTGGATATTTTTGTTACCTTTACAAGTTATTCATTGGCAAATGTCATAAAATAATAATTTTTTAAATTGTTGCAAAAAAAAGAGAAAGGAAAAAAGAATAAAAAGGGGAAAAAAGAAAGAAATCAAAGCTTCTTGTTGTGATACCGATATACAATAGAATTGAATAGACCTGCTAGGCCAATGGTTCAAATTCATTAGCAAAATGGGGAATCAGCAGTTTGCCTATTATATTGTCATGTTCTGATATAACACGTAACTACAAAAAAAAATGCCACATCAAAAATATTTCAAATATTCTAAACTATTTTTTCATACCTATCAAGGACTATTGTGTCAGTCCATTAAAAGGAAATAGACTGTAATGAAATTATTGTACCTAGGTCCATAGTTTCATTCCACAATAGGTTTGAAATCACTTAGCTGTAACCTATGGTCACTTGTACTGTGTTTTTTCCTCACTTGTTTTCCTTTTCAACATTTCTAAGTCGCTTTCTTTCAAACACTGTCATTTTGGAGGCAAAGAGTAACAATAGAACTGATCAGGGATGTCTACTAAGTAAGGAGACGCACAATTATAGGCAGATTTAACAGACACATATGTCATTTTAATTCCATTATTTTTTAGTTGAACAAAACATTATCAAGAGTTCGCATTCAGAACATCATTCATTTCAAAAGGTGAAGTAGATGAAAAAGAATTACAAGGATACAATTTATCATTCAGAGGATGAAAAATGCTTCCTTGAACAGAGATTCACAATGGCCAGTGCGTTCGCAGGCAAATTGCTACTCATCATTATGTCTCTCAGACATGGTATTTATTGAAAAATCTACTAATGTCACGACTCCAGGGCTGCTCTTTTCTACACATTGTGGCTCCAGGACTGCTACAGGTTTAACATATGGATGGTCCATGGCTGACTACCACAGTATTCAAGGAATGCACAGTAAGCATACATGAATCATTTAACAGAAAACAGGTAATAATAATTGGCATATTATCTAACTAGGAACAATACTGGGTAGTAATAACTGGAATGGATGGACTACAGTACCCTAAAAGACTATCAACATTAGAAAAAAGACGACTAAGGGGAGATCTAATAACTATGTATAAATATATCAGGGGTCAGTACAGAGATCTATCCCATCATCTATTTATCCCCAGGACTCTGACTGTGACGAGGGGACATCCTCTGCGTCTGGAGGAAAGAAGGTTTGTACACAAACATAGAAGAGGATTCTTTACGGTAAGAGCAGTGAGACTATGCCTGAGGAGGTGGTGATGGTGAGTACAATAAATGAACTCAAGAGGGGCCTGGATGTATTTCTGGAGCGTAACAATATTGCAGGATATAGCTACTAGAGAGGGGTCGTTGATCCAGGGAGTTATTTTGATTGCCAGATTGGAGTCAGGAAGGAATTTTTTCCCCTTAAGTGGGGAAAATTGGCTTCTTTTCCTCACATTAGATTTTTTTTGCCGTCCTCTGGATCAACTTGCTGGATAACAGGCCGAACTGGATGGACAAATGTATTTTTAAGGCCTTATATACTATGTAATACAGACAAATGTATAAGGCAATGTAGGGTTACACCGTTCTCAATTTGCAGATCAAGGAGTGTGTGTTTTGCGGGGTAAGAGTGGCTAAAGTGTTTGCACAGTCTCCTGGATTTTTTAACAGCTCTATTAGTTTGGTAGAAGAACTTAGGAACTGTGTAACAATCAGAATGAAGATGTGCGGCATGCAGGGGGCAAGGGTCAGCCCTCCTTGATGCAGCGCAGGCAGAATGCTCTTCTGTGTTCTTTCCATTATCGGTGACCATTGTTTCTATTTCCAGTTGGTGAGGAGACAGCCAGGATTTGATTTCTTAGTTGATGATTAGTGATGAGCGGCAGGGGTCATATTCGATTTCGCGATAGTTCGCGAATATTTTGTAGAATATTCAGCGAATATTCGCAAATTCGAATATTCGTGATTTTTTTTTTACTTGAAAAATCGGCAAGGTAATGATTGTGTAATATGCGAATTTTCATCATTCGAATTTTCTGATTCAAATTTTTTATTGCGAATTTTTCAACTTACAACTATTAGACAAAGAGGATTATAGCAGTATATTAGCTAAATTGCTCTATATTCGATTTTTTTTTGAATATTCACTATATTGCTATAACTTTGTTTTTTCGAATATTCGTAATATTCTAAAACAAGAATATATAGCAATATAGTGAATATTAGAAAAAAACGAATATAGAGCAAAATTTGCAAACACTACTACTCCTAAAGTCAAGTATATTGCAGCCTTCTTATTGGCCCACAAGCTAGAAGCAGGAAGGGATCATGTGTACTGATAAAAAATAAAAAAATCAAATAAAAAAAAGGGAAAAAAAATTTGAATATTCGAAATTACGAATATATATAACTATATTCTATATTCTATAACTATATTCAAAATATTCACAAATTTTCAAAGTACCTATATTCGCGATAAAAATTTGAAATTCGAATATTCGTGATCAACACTATTGATGATGCGGATCAGTTCCTCCCTGGTGTGACTCCATTCGATCCAGGCTGGTCAGGTGCAGAACTATGTGACACATTGTATGCTGAACTGTGCTTACAGTGGAGGCTTAGGACAAGGTGGAGGATGAGGAGGACATTGGCACAGAAATCCCATAATTACAATGTGGAGGCATCATTGCCATCACCTGGTCAAGTTGCTGGTTTGCCAGGGCCATAACCACATTTACCCAGTGGGCTGTAAAGGACATATATTTTCCTTGACCATAGTTACAGCTTCACACGTCAGCACTGGCATTAACTGTATCAGACACCGAAAGGCTCAAGGACTGGCCAAGCTTTTGCTCAACATATGTGTGCAGGGCTGATACAGATTTTTTGGAGAAGTGATGACAGCTTTGGACTTTTTTATCTTAGCTGCGCACAAGCCATCAGTTCTCAGAAATTTTCAGCGTTCGCAATATTGTTGGGGAGGGACTGTAGTAGCAGCAACTTGGCCAGGTGCATGTTAAGCTTGGGTGAATGCATACTGTTGTCTCTTTGCAATCGCTTCAGTGATCGATTACTGGCAAAAGATGTGAAGAGGAGTTGAAGGAGGAGGAGCATCAGGACCAATAGCTGAAAGCTGAGGTTGACCAATAGATGAAAGCTGATGTTCTGCTGAGGTTGAGGCATCCTGAATGCTGGAGAAGGGATGCAGGCTGCTGGGAGATGCAGCGGTTGCTGTGTCTGTCAGGCTACACCACTTATATTAGAGTCACAGTTTTCCCAGGCCACTTTATGGTGATGCTCCATGTGTTGACGCAGGGCCATTGTGCCAATATTAGCACCCTGACTGCACTTCAACTTCTACCCACACATCCTGCATACTGCTACGCTAACGTCCTCTAGGGACTTGCCAAAAAATTCACACATTGCCAAGTAGGGCATTTTACCCCCACCAATCCATTATGTCTGCCTGACACTGCCTTTATGAACCCGTGCACCGCTAGTTGTTTCCTGACAGGTAGGCTCCTGCATAGTGAACGGTCTACCCAGGTGTAATTGGCTGCAGATATCCCACAGTTTCCACTCTGCTGGCTCATCAACATGCTGTCACGCTGCTTCTGCCTCATGGGCCTGCAGCCATCCTCACCTTCAGATGATGATGCCCCCTCTTCACCTGGCTCTCACATGCGATCTACTACATCATCATCTACCACTGTCTTTTCGTCACTTATGTCTTCCTCACCAGTCTCTTGGCCACGTCCCTGACCACTTGCAGCACATGCTACCAGCCGACTGTCATGATTGCTAGTTGCATGCCTAAAGGAGGATGCAGCAGACCTTTTCTCCAAATATGGGCTGACTGTCCTCAATTAGCTCATCCTCGCTAAAAAGCGGAGCAGAGCCAGCAGCATACATTACTTCTTGAGCAATATGAGCAGAAAAAGAAATAGGTAGCTGCAGTACAGGTAAAGGCACAGAGGTTATTCCTGGGCCATGACAACTAAGTGTGATGTCAGAAGAGCCCACTTATTCCAGACTGTGTGTGTCTGATGTCAATTAAGATGGTGTTGAAGAAAGAGTCAACCTTTCCAGTACATCTGGATTGTTGGTCAAAACACAACCGGTAAATGGCAGTGGCAGCTCTGGTCTGTTGCTGCGGCTGCTGCTACACCACCCCCTCTTCTGCTGCTACTTGTATTGGCTACAACAACATTTTTTAAACCGCCAGTTCCTTTGGGGGCCCAGTTAATTGTCTGTTGGCCATAGTGTACAGTAACTGAATCAGTAATGTAACTATGTAACCAAGTATGAATGGCACAGAAACTGAGCTAGATAAATGTGCCTATATATTAGACCGCCTGTTGAGACCGAGTATGAGGCACAATAAGTCTATGTGTAACCTACAGATTAAGTTTGAATGGCGCAGCAGGTGATCTAGATAAACACTCCTATATATAAGACCTCCTATTGACACTGAGTCAGATGCACAGTAAGTCTGTGTATAACAAAACAGATTAGGTATAAATGTCACAGCAGGTGAACTTGATAAATTTGCACATACATTAGAGCACCTGTTGAGACCAAGACTGATGCACAGTAAGTCTGTGTATAACAGAACAGATTAAGTATGAATGACGCAGCAGGTGAACTAGATAAACATGACTATATATTAGAACACCTTTTCAGACAGAGTCTGAGGCACAGTAATTCTATGTATAACAGAACAGATTAAAGGGGTTATCCAATATCAATAACTGCCCCCATGTGCTGGGCCCCTCACAGGGAATACACTTACCTGGCACCCTGCTCCCTGTGCTGTTCCTGGTCCCCGCACTGCCATTGCTGCTTCTCCCTGTGTGCGGATAAAAACATCCAGTGTCAGGGGGGAGCAGCCAATGGCAGGCGGGGATGGAGATGAGCCTCCCTAGCATCACCTGCGATGCTAGGAAGGCTCATCTCTGCCTCCCATTGGCTGCTCCCCCCCCCCCGACACTGAATATTTTGTGAAGGGGCCCAACACATGGGGGGCAGTTATTGATATTGGAAAACCCCTTTAAGAATAAATGGCGCAGCTGTGGAAAAAGATGCACATGGTGATTACAATCAGTCTGCACTGTCTCTGCAGTCCCCCTATGCTCTTCCTATGATCTCCCTACAGTGTCTTAAAACTCTCCCTACAATCTCCCTACACAGTCCCTGCACTGTCCCTGCTCTATCCCTATCCATAATTGTACAATTAATACAATGAATAGCTTTTTGAAACACTGTCCCTAGTGCTTGCCATGTCTCTCCATATGCTCAGCGCACAGAGAAATGACAGAGACCGCATGGGATGAGGCTTTTATAAGGCTGTGATATTACAGGGTATGGCTAGCTGAGGAATGGCTGGCTGCACGGCATTATGGGTGATCTCACATTCCTGGACTTCTTAATTTCACATCATAATTTGTGTATCTGACAATTCAGGAATAAAAAACTATTCATTACCACAAAGCACAAGGAAATTAGGATTAGTTGAAAATAAAAAATTTCTTAAACTTTGAATCAAATTCCACTTCAGATGTTTCGATTCGCTCAACACTAACAAATTTACCAAGTCTGAAACTAGTCTATTATATTCTTCCAGTTAGTCCAAGGGATACTGTATGTTCATGTTAGGAATCTGAGATATTGTGTAATGACTGCTGATTATACTGTATAGATATGTGCCTATTACTTGTATTATATATACTGTATGCAACTTTTCCACACATTTGAGCTCCTTGCTCCAAATATTGAACTGACTGTATGAGCAAAGGAAACCTGTGACCAATTTCTTGATGATGCAGATGGACAGGACTGATCCCAGATGTAACTTTGACATTAGACAGTGGCAGCTCATGCGTGACATCTGCCATTTGCTCAGACCCTTTGAGGAGACCAATTTATTTGTCAGTCGTCAGAACTACGGAATGAATGATGTAATTCCAGTCTTTGGCGTCCTGGAAGGGATGCTGATAAATCTGACTGTGGAGGCTGAACTGGCACAGGAGGAGGAGGAGGACATAAACGCCTAAGAATATTATACAGAACTAGGTGGTTTTTCTGGCCAATCGAAAGGAGAGGACCAGCAGGAGCAGCATGAGAACCTGGAGGGCGATTACTAGAGATGAGTGAAGTTCTTAAAAATTCTATTTGGCGGCTTTATCGAATTTTACAAAAAAAAACGTTGATTGCGCTGCCTCCCATCATTGAACCCCGCAGATGCCGCATTCATCACTGATCGTGCCATCTGACATCAATGTAAAGCATTTTAGGGGATGTGAGCATTGCAACTTGACAATGGAACAATGGAAGATGGTGAACTGGTCTGAAGAGTTAAGGCTTACCACGGCACAGTGTGATTTGTTGTCAGGTGGGCAAATTTGTCCATATACTGTACCTGACTGCATTCAGTACCGAGGTCAGGCCACTCCCAAATGGCTGAGCAGCAGTAGTGCAGGGATGTTGGACCACTGCCGATCTCATATTGATGACAGATCCTAGGTCACCAACTATTAAATCTTGGAGAACCCTTTTAAGATTATTCTTGTTTCCATCAGATGAAACTGGATAAACATTTGCAAATATTTATTTCATGTTTTCCTGCTTTTCTTCAATGTTTTAATAAGGATTGTATAAATATAACCCCTAATGACTGCTAAATGGGGACACTGTTGTGAGGCTGCAATAGCTCTGTCTGTACCATAATGAGAAAAGATGAGCAGATCTTGTTGTCTAAACGCTGGCGAGGAACATTCTCTGCATTATGCATGTATACGGCATTCAGATCCACCCTAGTAAGTGCTTTATCATAGTTATGCTAATATTTGGTTTTCCATTAAGCCTGCATACTTTGAAAGGTCAAAATAAAACAAGCTGTTCCCACTGCAACATGGTGTATACACCTAATTTGTGCAAGCATGTTTTATCTCAGCTCAGATTCACATTTTCATAATGTCTTATATAGTATTTTAACAATCTAGATTATATAGGAGAAATCTCTAGTTATATATCTGTCACCTTTTAATTATCCTGACGTTAATTGGGACATTGAGTCCGCTGGTTATGTTAAAAGCTGTAGGTTGTTATTCAAAATTCAGGACAATCACTTCTCGCAGCTGGCCAAATAACTGACCAGAAGAGATAATTTGCTGAATATGATCTTATCAAACAGACCAGATGCAATATCGGATGTGCAGTAACAGCACCATAAAATGGTGAGTATTAAAATAGTATTCAATAAGGGAGCTACAAAAACCTGGGACGTTAGATAAGCAAAATTCAGCAAAATGAGGGAAGAACTCAGCCTTAGGGCTTGTTCACACAACTGCGTAGTGTTTTGCGGTCCGCAATTTTCGGATCCGCAAAACACGGATACCGCCCGTGTGCCTTCCGCAATTTGCGGAACGGAATGGACGGCCCATCATAGAAATGCCTATTCTTGTCCGCAAAACGGACAAGAATAGGACATGATTTGCAATTTTTGTGGGGCCACGGAACGGAGCAACGGATGCGGACAGCACACGGGGTGCTGTCGCATCTTTTTGCGGCCCCATTGAAGTGAATGGGTCCGCACACGAGCTGCAAAAAATGCGACTCGGATGCAGAACAAAACCATGGTCGTGTGAATAAGCGCTAAGGGTGGATATAAATAGACAGATAATCGGGAAGATTGTTGGGAACTAATGTTTCTGTGAATGTTCCTGCCAATCTATGTCTAAATGGGCAGATCTCACCCAATGAACGAGCAAAACGATTGTTCATTGGGTGAAATGATCGTGCACATAAATGATCGTTTCTGGGCAGCAGATGGTGTGGTCTAAACAGTGATCTGCTGCCGAGAGACAATGCAGATGTATGAGGACGAGCTATCATCCCAATAGCAATCTCTCATTCTCATACTGTGAACTTGATCATTGCATGTAAATAGAGTACAGCACTTCACCTCCACTTAACGATCAGCCAACTTCCTTCCTGATAATGTGCTGCTTGTCTGCCTGTCTAAGGCTACTTTCACACTTGCGGCAGAATGATCCGGCAAAAAGTTCAGTCGCCGGTACTGCCTGCCGGACCTGGAAATCTGTATGCAAACGGACAGCAGTAGAGCAATTTAGCTAATATAGTGCTATAATCAGTTTTTTTTTAATAGTTGTCAATTTTTTCCAATCTGGACTTCAGATGAGAAAAAAATTACAACTATTAGACAAAGAAGATTATAGCACTATATTAGCTAAATTGCTCAATATTAGTTTTTTTATATATATTCGCTATATTGCTATATATTCTTGTTTTAGAATATTACGAATATTCGAAAAAAACAAATATATTCGATATAGTGCTATATATTTGTTTTTTAGAATATTCATCATTTTTCCCATCTAAAGTCATGATTCCTTCCTGCTTCTTGATTGTGGGCCAATGACTCATTGGCTTACAAGCAAGAAGCAGGGAGGAATCATGTTTTTACTATGCAATTGAAAATTTGCATTATGAAAATTTGCAATAAACACTACTCCTAAAGTCAAAGATACTGCAGCCTTCTCATTGGCCAACAAGCTAGAAGCAGGGAGGGATCATGTGTACTGATTTAAAAAAAAATCTCGAATATTTGAAATTGTGAATATATATCACTATATTCTAAATATTCGCAAATTCTCGAAGTGCCTATATTCGTGATAAAAATTAGCAATTTGAATATTCGTGATCAACAAGTGAGCTGCCAGTGCCAGATCTCATTGGGGGAGGGGAAGGGGGGGGCAGTGAAGTCATCAATGTTCTCCGTCAAATAACACTGTTTTAACAAAATGTTACGCATAACACATACATCTACGGGCACTGGGGAAATTGAGTTCAGTAATTGATAGTCATTGTATTCAACTATCAATCAGCAAGTTCCACATCTGGAAAAGTATGAGCTGCAAAAGTATATAGCAGTAAATATAATATTTAGTGTTAGGGTACTTTCACACTAGCGTTTTTCTTTTCCGTCACAGGGGCTCTATACCGGAAAAGAACTGATCAGGCATATCCCCATGCATTCTGAATGGAGAGTAATTCGTTCAGTTTGCATCAGGATGTCTTCAGTTCAGTCGTTTTGACTGATCAGGCAAAAGAGAAAACCGTAGCATGCTACGGTTTTTTCTCCGGCGAAAAAAACTGAAGACATGCCTGAACGCCGGATCCGGCATTTTTTCCCATAGGAATGTATTAGCACCGGATCCGGCATTCAGAATATCGGAATGCCGGATCCGTCGTTCCGGCATGCGCAGATCGGTAAAAATGCGAAAAATGTACAAGACGGATCCGTCGGTCCGCATGACAAGCGGAGAGACGGATCCGTCCTTGCAATGCATTTGTGAGACGGATCCGCATCCGGATCCGTCTCACAAATGCTTTCAGGCAGCAGCAGATCAGCGGATCCGGCGGCAAGTGTGAAAGTAGCCTTAAGCATGGATTCATGCAAAACAGGTTGTGCCTAACTACCATGCTGGGTTTCTATGAGGAGGTGAGTGCAAATCTGGATGCTGGTAACGCAGCAGGTAGGGTATATCTGGATGTTACAAAAGCAATTGATACAGTGACACACAAGAGCCTGGCACTGAAGCTATAAATGCAGGGACAATTTTTCCACACAGGCGAAGAATTGGTTAGGGGACAGAAAACAAAGATTTATTGTAAATGCTACATACTCAAAATGGGCTAAAGTCAGCAGAGGTTTACCAAAAGGATCTGTGTAAGGCCCAATTATCTGTAATCTCTTTGTCAATGATCTCACGGATATGATTGAGAGTAAAGTGTCCGTTTTTGCAAAAGTGTCAGTTACTTTTGAAACTGACTGACCTGTTACGTGTGCACTTGGCAGCTAAAGACACCGGTGTTGTTCCCATGTTCATGTGTTCCCGCAATGCTGAGAAAAATGAAGTTTTAATATATGCAAATGAGTGTCTGGAACAATAGAGGCGTGGCCTTTACTTTCAGAGGCTCAGCTCTCTCGGCATCTGCACTTTGATTGACAGGGTCAGGCAGTGAAAACGTCATCACACCTGCATGTGTTTATGTATATTTATGTATGGCTGCATAAGCATGAAATAGACTAAAACTGGCGACAACAGAATAAGAAAAGGACTTGGGTATTCTGGTTACAAGTAAGCTAAGCTAGCTACAATGCCAGGCAGCAGCTGAGAAGTCAAATACAATTTTCTGATGTATAAGGCTAATTTCACACTAACGTTTTGGCTTTCTGTTTCTGAGATCCGTCATGGGTTCTCAAAAGCGGTTCAAAACAGATCAGTTTTGCCCTAATGCATTCTGAATGGAAAAGGATCCGCTCAGAATGCATCAGTTTGCCTCCATTCAGTCACCATTCTGCTCTGGAGGCGGACACCAAAACGCTACAAGCAGCGTTTTACTGTCCGCAATGTGGTGTGGAGCAAGATGGATCCGTCCTGCCACACAATGTAAGTCAATGGGAACGGATCAGTTTTCTCTGACACAATAGAAAATGGATCCTTCCCCCCTTTGACTTTCATTGGTGTTCAAGACGGATCCGTCATGGCTATAGAAGACATAATACAACCGGATGTGTTCATGACGGAGGCATGAGGTCGTATTATTGTAACGGAAGTGTTTTTGCAGATCCATGATGTTTTTTTTGCGGACTGTATGCAAAACTATTCATTTCAATGGGTCCACAAAAAAAAACTGAAGTCCTATTATTGTCTGCATTACGCACAAGGATAGTACTGTTCTGAACGTGGCATCTGAGGAGAATGATGGGGAATAGTGCAATCACCGTTCCCTGTCATTGCACCCGCTACTTACAAAGAATTTAAAAAAATATATAAATTTGGCAAAGTAGCTGAATCAAATTTATGAATGCTTCACTTATCTCTATGCATTACCTCTGGAGTAATGACATCAATATACGAAAGGATTCTTTACAGTTAGAGTAGTCAAACTGTGGAATGCCCAAGAGGTCGTAATGGCAGATACTATGTTAGCATTTAAAATGGCTAACATCAAATGTCATTGAGGGTTATAATTAGAGATTAGCGAATCAAATCCCACGAAGTGGAATTCGATCCATAATTCAGGATAAATTCGATTTACCTCGAAACCGAATTTCCTCGTGCCTCGTGTCTGCTAATCGATTTAACCTTAAATAGTGTAAAAAACAAACAAAAAAATCATACTTTCCTCCTCCATTTGATTATGACGGGCCGCCAGGCTCCATCTTGATTGAAGATTTCTGCCGAAATCCTGTGCGTGGTGACGTAAGAAGTTGAACAATGATTGAGGTGTACACACAAAAGATCATTTCGCCAGATGAATAAGGATTTTGCTCATTTGTTGGGTGATCTGCAGGACATTTACACGGGCCTGTTATTGGAAATGAGCATTTGTAATAATGTTCGCTCCCGATAATTGACCCAACAATTGTGTAAATCTGACTTCACTGTGTGAATGCTGGAGAAGCAACCAGTCCCTAATGAGTTAATTGAATACCGTAATGGCGTAATTATATGGTCATGCAGTTCTTGCAACACTTCAGCCATGTCTCAACTGTGACAAGTGGCTGTACCCTCTGAGGCCTTCAAAACCCATTCAATTTATTATGATTCTCTACATTCAAAAATGTACATACTCATCTCAAAAAAAGCAATTAAAGAGTTTGCCGTGCCAGTACTTTTTTAAAGGGTAAGAATGGCATAAAAAAGAAGTGTTACCTCATTCATCCCTCATACCTTAAAATACCACGTAGCCAATTACTTGCTTTAGTGTTGACCCACCCCGGCCATTAATTGGCTGGGCGGTCATTTTCTGTTTGTCAAGAGGCAGTTGCAGGAAACTATAGATGAGACTGACAAGTTATCAGTGAGTTGATAATGGTTCCTTGTTTTTTTATGCCATTCTGACCCTTGTTTTATTTAAATAAGAAAATTATAGGCCAGACAACTCCTTTAAAGGGAACCTGTCACCAGTTTTATGGTGTCCTAACTAAGGGCAACATAAATAAGTTGCTGATTCTCTTAGCAAAATGCTGGGTCACTTTCTTTAATTGACCCAGTCAATCTGCCAACATCTTGTATTGAAAAGCTCCAGCTGATAATGACGAGTCCTGAATATTCATGAGCTCCTGACTCTTCCCGCCTACCTGCTGCTGATTGACAGTTTTTTTTCCATATGAATCAGCAGCAGGTGGGCAGGGGAGTGGCGATATCTCTGAATTAAATATACGCTGGACTCAATGACATCACGCTGGACTCAAATCAACTCATTAGCATACGCATGCGGCATCTTTGTGTGTATATTATGAGGTAACCATGAATACATCTAAGGTACTTTTTAGTAGTTAATGATTGTATATAATTAGTTAGATTATAATCAAATATACACATGACAGGTTCCCTTTAAGGTCAGACTGTGTATATTCATTAAAGCCAGCAGGCTCTAAGTACCCTATAACAAACTAGTCTAGGGTGAATTGCAACATTTTGAGAGCACTTCTCATATGCATTTAGCCACTTACAAATTCTACTTTATATACTGCGCTGATAATAAGATTACAGTATTAAGAAAATAGCATATTTGCTTACTGACCAATACTGACGTGACGACACGCATGTTGTGATTTGACTGGAAAAGTCTGAGTGATTGATTGTCAGTGCAATTGGCTGTACATTCAATCTATGGTTGCCTGTCATAGTACATTGGCAGAGCTTTTCAATTATCAAATACATTGTTCTGTTTCAATTATCATGCATTCAAGTGAGCAATGATTTATACTCACAACCACTTGGGGGACAGAGGAGGAGGCCAAGACCATGTTGGACTCTCATCCTTCATGTTCTTAACATGTTGATGATGAAGATTCAATAAAAAAAGCCTGAAGGTCTTTTCACCCAAGTGGGTGTGAGAATCATTGCTCACGAGAATGAACAGAGAACTGTGGAGCTACAAGTCTGTATGAATGTTACTTGGAGTTGTGAAGCTCCTAGTGAACTTGGCCAAATGTATAATTGAGCGAATGCTTTTTCATTTCATACACATGTATAAATTGACTTTTTTGTGGATTTAAATAGAAATTAGAGATGATCAAACTGGCTCTTTAGAATCAAACTTTGAGCAGAACTTTCTAAAAATTCTGATTTGTCACAATCAACATTTCTTGAGAAATAATTTGGGTGAATTTTGATTCTAAGGAAAGAGAAAAAGAAAAAGAGACATTTTTCAGAGTACTTTCGATTTGGGTAGCATTGATTTGTACATGAATTGAATTTCAGGGTCGATTAGGAAGAAATGGACCTAAACCGAAATTTTAAGAAATTTGCTCATTTCTAAATGGAATCCATGAAGAAAAAAATCATCACTGGTTTTATTACACTGTATTCCCCCCAAAAAGCATTGGCTGAAGGGGAGAATGTGGTGATATATGGGGGCGCAGTAACGTGACTGTAAATACAGCACTACAGCAACTGTATACAGGCTTGGCATACAGGCTCTGGCCACACATCTTTTCTAAGGACTTGATTCACTGCAGTTAGCAGAAGATAATTGCACTAAATGCCCTTCATTTATACATGTTTGCCTCATAGAGGATAATTAAAGGTGCTCATATCCTGGAAATAATATTGTTTCACTAAATCATTATTAATCATGAGAAAGGTTAAACAAAAATGGATTTTCTACAATGACGATATGATCATTCATTTTTCAAAGCACTGAGCGTGATCAGTATACCTTGAAAATGTTCATTCTGGTTTTTGTCTTTATCCCAAACAGATAATTATGGGGCATTTCACAATGACAATATCAGTGGCATTCTCTGTCGGGACAAGTCCAAGTTGAAATATGAGGAAATAAAGGAGATTTGTGGAAAAGTACGCAAATAATAATAATTATAAGCCTCTGAGACGGGTTGTGGTTTAAATGTTTGGTGGCCTTTCGATGTCACCGGCAGCTCAGCTGCCTGGAAGGGTCTGAGTGCTGAACTGTGCATTATTAATGCTGCTGTGCCCTAGTTTTCAGCTTCTGGGCAGCACACGTGCCAACCATATTTTGATGCATGATGTGTAATGAACTTTAATAAACATGCTCATTTATAAAAGAAATATTCTTCCACTTGAAGTACCCTTGAAGTATAGAAAGTTAGAATTTTACTTTTAGTAATAATTTAAAGAAAAACAGTTAAAGGTAGTGGTATAACATCCATAAACCCATAGAGATATGTTGTGGGAAAACTGCATGACATTGCTCATGATCCGGAACATGGAAGAATGGAAATCATTTCACATTGGAATGAATGTGTCAATATTTTAATCAATATTTCAGTTTCTCTTCATCTAGGGTGTACTCAGACAGATGATGCTGAGCTGAAGATACTGTTAACCATTTGCTGACACAGATGTGGCCACCCTTTCCTTTCCATGAATTTCTTTAAGGACTCCAATCTTACATGATACACATTCAATACGTTGTTATGACAGGCTAGCAAATCGCATCACAACCATTGGGTCACACATGGACACATATAGGATAAGCATCTCCCAAATCTCTCTGCAAAATCATGTTTTATTTCCCCAAAGTTGGTCATCTCATTACACACATATCTTGGGATACATTGAGTCAGTAGGAAAGATAAGAAAATCCGCATCTTGTTAAGTATGTATGGCTGGTATATATTGGGATCCTGCAGTATTTTTTTACTATTTTTTTTAAAAATAAACTTCATTGAAAAATGTCTGCCACTCTGGGCGTTTATCCATTTCAAACAGTCCCCCAAAACTTCAACACCGTCTTCCTCCTCCAAAATTGGTTCCTGCCTTGAAGGGTAGGTGTTCTGAAACATAACCAAATCTTTTTTGTGAAAATCTGGTCCTCTAATCCTGAGATATGCATCTTTTTCTTTCGAGGCAAATAAGGTTTTTGGAGCATCGTGAACAGGGTTGAGGTTGCTCCATTTGGTGCAATATCACTCCACCAGTAAAGCCAACCAGTGCCTCTCACTCTTGTTTGATTGACAGTCCATGAGATATTAAAGCCAGTAGCCATGACACAGGGGAAGCCAAGTACACCAAATAGAGATGTCCCACCCACGGTGCACCAAAAACCTTATTTGCATAAGTAATGTAGGAATAGATTTTCACAAGAAAGGTATGGTTACTGTATGCTTTGAGACTGCACTACATGGAGGTATTCACATGGAGGTATTTATAGTTATCAATACATATGTTTTAATGGCACTATATAATTTACCATGTCTTGGTATTGAAAAATGAAAAAAAAATAAAAAAAAATTTGTGTGGTGAAATTGAAAAACCCACAATGGCACCAAGGCTTTTTGAGTTTTGATATTACAGTGTTCACTGTGCACTAAAAATTACATAACATCCTTATTCTGTGAGTCTATACAATCACGGCGGTACCAAATTTGTATAGTTATTATTTGTTATTAATAAAAACCTTAGAAAATATAAAAATTTTCTTTGCTTTGCCATTTTTAACACAACTTTTTTTATATTTGTTTTTTTCCATTTTTTGGGGTGGACAAGGTTACCAAAAAATGGTGAATTGCATGTTTCTATTTTATTTTATTTCCATTACAGAATTCTCCGAGCAGGAAAAATATTTTTCTATTTTAATAGTTTAGGTATTTTGGGAGGTGGCAATACCTGTTATGTTTATTTATATTTTACACAATTACTTTAAGCCCCCTTATGGGGTTGAAACATGCAATCTTCTGATCACTTCTCCCATAGACCACAGTTTTTGACTAGGAGATTCTGACACTCTGCCTACTTAGCTGTGCCCCATGCATAGCTTTACTGCCGGCTAACCATGACAGCCCTGATAACCTTCAGAACGCCTAGGGTTGTCATGGTAACCAATTGGAGTCCTGTGATTTTACTGCAAGGCAGTGGGAGCACCTTTCCTCTGTCTAACACCACAGATAGCTTTTGACTATGGCATCTGAGGGGTTAAATGACCAGGTTCGACTTTATTGCTGATCGGGCTCAGCGCAGCAGCCTGCTCCATACAACCTCTTACACATAATGACATACATATAAGTGGTATTGTTTTAAGGGGTTAAAGGAAACCTGTCAAGCATAGACACACATGCACAGCAGCTCCTGTCCTTGGCATCTTGTTTCTGCGCTGTAGCAGTGTCCTTAACTTATAGAAACAAGAATGCAATGGAAAAATGAATCCAGCCAGCAAAGGAGACAATATGGATAATCACAATACATTAGTAAGTGCCTTGTATTAACTTTATCTATATGATAAATGTCACTTGCTGAAGTGGGACAACCCCATTTAAAGGGGTTATCCAAATTATTTTTTGGTTCTTTCTATGTTCCCAACTAAGCAAATGTAACAGCTTTCCAATTAACTCACTTTATCTCCAGGGGCCGGTTTCTCAGATTTGACTGAGGGTCACATGACCTGTAATGTCAGCTTCTCTACCTGCTCTGATAAAGGTTTTTTACAAGCCTGTAAACGAGACGAGACGAGACGCCCCCCCCCCCCCCTTCACTGCCATCTTCTCTTTGCTAGGAGTCTTAACCCCTTCAGCAGCACAGCTGCACAGCTCTGCAGGCAGTGAGGAGACAATGCTGGGCACTGGAGCTGACATACTAGAGAGAGCATTGCACAAGAAGGTAGGGGGAAGATCCTGTGCGTATTAGCAGTGTCATTATACAGGTGGGACTTGTCCTACTCTTACAAGTTGCTGTTGATTCTCCCAGCACTCAGGGCAGCTCTTATATTCACTCCCTTAGCAGTGTCATTATACAGCTTGGACTTGTAGTCCTACACATACAACATGCTGCAGAGTCTTCCAGCAGGCAGACATGTCACTCAGGGCAGCTCTTATATTCACTCCCTTAGCAGTGTCATTATACAGCTTGGACTTGTAGTCCTATACATACAACATGCTGCAGAGTCTTGCAGCAGGCAGACAGGTCACTCAGGGCAGCTCTTGTATCCACTCCCTTAGCAGAGCAGGGGGAGGGGCACAGATAGTTTTTATTGCATGTAAATAAAGAGCCAGGAAAGAACCAGGGAAATGAGGAAATATATACAGTACAGACCAAAAGTTTGGACACACCTTCTCATTCAAAGAGTTTTCTTTATTTTCATGACTATGAAAATTGTAGATTCACATTGAAGGCATCAAAACTATGAATTAACACATGTGGAATTATATACTTATCAAAAAAGTATGAAACAACTGAAAATATGTCATATTCTAGGTTCTTCAAAGTAGCCACCTTTTGCTTTGATTACTGCCTTGCACACTCTTGGCATTCTCTTGATGAGCTTCAAGAGGTAGTCACCTGAAATGGTTTTCACTTCACAGATGTGCCCTGTCAGGTTTAATAAGTGGGATTTATTGCCTTATAAATGGGGTTGGGACCATCAGTTGCGTTGTGGAGAAGTCAGGTGGATACACAGCTGATAGTCCTGAATAGACTGTTCGAATTTGTATTATGGCAAGAAAACAACAGCTAAGTAAAGAAAAACGAGTGGCCATCATTACTTTAATAAATGAAGGTCAGTCAGTCCGAAAAATTGGGAAAACTTTGAAAGTGTCCCCAAGTGCAGTCACAAAAATCATCAAGCGCTACAAGAAACTGGCTCACATGCGGACCGCCCCAGGAAAGGAAGACCAAGAGTCATCTCTGCTGCAGAGGATAAGTTCATCCGAGTCACCAGCCTCAGAAATCGCAGGTTAACAGCAGCTCAGATTAGAGACCAGGTCAATGCCACACAGAGTTCTAGCAGCAGAAACATCTCTAGAACAACTGTTAAGAGGAGACTGTGTGAATCAGGCCTTCATGGTAGAATATCTGCTAGGAAACCACTGCTAAGGACAGGCAACAAGCGGAAGAGACTTGTTTGGGCTAAAGAACACAAGGAATGGACATTAGACCAGTGGAAATCTGTGCATTGGTCTGATAATGTCACGGCTGAGTATGGGGAAAACCCTCAGCCGTGCGATGTCCAAAGATGTTAACCGCTGCTCGGCCAGGACGAGAGATTTAGGGAGCAGGTCACCTCCTAGAACATCCCTAATCCGTCCCTAACTCCTAGCTGCATGGGCCGACCTTGAAGGTAGGAGGGCCCATGCTCAGGAACCTCGGATCCCTACTCACCCTCCGACCGGTCCCTGAACTAGGAGTGAGGGTAAGACGACCTGTTCCTTCTGGACGCGGAGGAACAGGAGTCTCACTGGCCAAGCTGCAAGGAATGGGGGAACAAATACAACATACAGATATGACAGGCGAACTAAAGTAGTTCCAAACGTACCTGTCACAGCCACGCTGACTGGAACCCATGCATGACTACTAACGTCCACAGAACACTAAGGGACACAGCACACATATCACACAGGTAACCAGGACATCCATAGTTGCAATAAACAGATAACAAAGGAAAACATCAACTGAACATCATGACAAAAAATTTTTACTTCTGACCACAAGGGTGGCCCCCACTGGCAGATGATATACACAGGAGGCTACTCCAGCTAGCCATGGCTGAAGTACCCCTCAGACTGGAGATTAACACTGAAGCTTTATAGGCCCAAGTAGTCACACCCACACAGACACACCCAGTGTTCACACACACAGAAGGGAATTAACCCTTCCAACACCAGGAAGTGTAGTGAGACCACATAAAGGGGAATACACACAAATACTCACTGCAGCTGCTACCGTTGACAACGACATGTGTGGCAAACGTGTCCTGGGAGCCGGCCACAAGGCCGAGACACTGCCACCACATGTACAAACACCAAACGTTGCCACGGGCAGCCACAGATGAAGGGAAAATGTCAGAGTACACACCAAACATAAAACACAGTGCACACCAGACATTCAGAGTGCATACAAACACCCAGACAAACCAAAGGCAACCGCACACATAACTGTTGTCCGCGGCAACCGCACACGAGGCAGACAGCAAAGTGCCCCCAGCTGCGGTTGAAACAACAAACCAAACCGCAGGTAACTGTATGCGGCTCCCAAGGAGTCACGGCCATAAACATGGTCGTGACAGATAAGTCCAACCACCGTGTCTGTGTGACGCAGAAAAGGTGAACAGATGGACTCTACATGCCTGGTTCCCACCGTGAAGCATGGAGGAGGAGGTGTGATGGTGTGGGGGTGCTTTGCTGGTGACACTGTTGGGGATTTATTCAAAATTGAAGGCATACTGAACCAGCATGGCTACCATAGCATCTTGCAGCGGCATGCTATTCCATCCGGTTTGCGTTTATTTGGACCATCATTTATTTTTAAACAGGACAATGACCCCAAACACACCTCCAGGCTGTGTAAGGGCTATTTGACCATGAAGGAGAGTGATGGGGTGCTGCGCCAGATGACCTGGCCTCCACAGTCACCGGACCTGAACCCAATCAAGATGGTTTGGGGTGAGATGGACCGCAGAGTGAAGGCAAAAGGGCCAACAAGTGCTAACTCCTTCAAGACTGTTGGAAGACCATTTCAGGTGACTACCTCTTGAAGCTCATCAAGAGAATGCCAAGAGTGTGCAAAGCAGTAATCAAAGCAAAAGGTGGCTACTTTGAAGAACCTAGAATATGACATATTTTCAGTTGTTTAACACTTTTTGTTATGTATATAATTCCACATGCGTTAATTCATAGTTTTGATGCCTTCAGTGTGAATCTACAATTTTCATAGTCATGAAAATAAAGAAAACTCTTTGAATGAGAAGGTGTGTCCAAACTTTTGGTCTGTACTGTATATATATATTTTTTGCATAAAACTTGCTTAGCTCAGTTATATATCAGATTTTCAGTGCTATATAATTTTTTTTCATAACTCGGACAACCCCTTTAAGGATAAAACATGTGATTATAGGGATGTACTAATTTAAGCACTGTGCCACTCATGAAGTGGTTGCTGAGAACCAGAAGCACAGCCATTGCAGCCCAAAGAGTTATAGCCTGAGATGAGTCTTGGTTTCCTGTGAGCTCTTGTCACCCACCTGCTGATTATAATATTGACTCTTCTCTGGCAGCCTTGACTCCTTTCCAGGCCTAGGCTGTGATGATTGTACTGGTGGTGCAGCATAAAGTTGATCACTTTTTCCCCCTTAATGTGGGCCACTGTTGTTTTCATTAGTACATCTCCATCTTCTCAAGCTGTAATCAGCAGGGTGTCTCCGGACATGTTAATCCATGCTTGTTAACATGTTATTTTCAGCCATTTTGTGATATGTGTATAATAGTCATGCTTACCAGCATTCTTCTTGGAAAATTTGGGGCATTTAATTCTCCCTCCAGGAAGTATTTCAAACATAGCCCTGACGACTTTCAGCCCAATACAGCCCAAACTTGGGGGAATTGTCTCTGAAAATTAGGGACAGTCCCTTCAAATTTGGGACTACTGGCAACTATTACATTTTGTTTTTGTTAATCCATGTTTTTTGCTCTATTGCTTTCTATATTTCACCACATCCTCTGATTTTATAAATTGTACAGACTTCTGTCTGGTGTGCGGTACAATTGTTGGGTCTACAGAGACTCCACAGAACAGAGTATCATGTCACTTACTGAACCTAAAATATACATTTGTTAAAACTGTCTAAAAAGGAAAATTGTCTTTGCTGACCATGGCTTTCACTTTTAAAGGGAATTATAAGAAATGAAAGCTGCTCTGTGATTGGTTACTATGAGCAATGAAGGCAGTTTTTCTGTTAGTCATGTTCCCAAATCTCTCCCATAGTACTTATACAGTGTATGCACCTCATGATTAAGTGGGTACTATAGTAACATGATGTTTGAATTTCTTGATAGATTATACATACATTCTGCTCGATTTTTACCTCACTATTTACACTGCTGGTACAGCTTTCCAGCAGTTGTTCCGGCATAGAATGGCAGGAATTGGCAGGACAAAAAGTGTTGTGGACACCGGTATTTGTCTGGCCGATTCTCTGCATATTTGCCAGGCTTCAGCCAGATCTCCACTGGACCCCATATAGCTAACAGGGCCAGACAGCATTCCAGCCGCATCCGGCAGTGAAAGATCAGCCTGTTGAATCTGTAAACACTAGTGTGAAACTAGCTTTAGCTTTCCATTCCTCTTAACCGTCAGAACAGAAAAATAAAGAAAAAAACTGATATAGTACTTTGAGCATCCATTATGATGAGTTGCACCAGTTTGTGTCACTTCAGCCAGAGATCAGTTATATATAACAGGACAAAAATCCTACATGCATGACACAAACTGATGCAAACTAAAAAAACGGATCAGTTATTTTTAGTTCAATGCTAACAATAAAGGATAATTTTTTGTATCAGAAGAACAGAAAGCTAAACTTTGATGCAAACTCAGCCTAAAAGTAATATGCTGAGTCAGGTTCAAATGACTTTTGTCCTTTGTCCAGTGTTTTATAATCCAATGGGACATATTAAAACCTAATATGTTTCCAGTTCAAAAAAAGATTACTGATATATGTGTATAAGATAACCAGATTCTACATTCCGAAAAGTAGAGATTTCCTCCTTCAATCCCTTCGACAACCTCCATATCTTTATTCATTTGCCCCTCACTGGGATAGGGATTTGGGTTTGCAGAAGTGTGACTAAACACACATTAAATTTACTTTTAGAATAAAAAGGTTTTACATTTGATGGCGTTATGACTATACCGAGGCTAATCCTACTCATACAGAGGAGATTTCTGCCGCTGGAAAGTTATTGTCACACAATGCTTCATGCATTCTATCACAAAGCTCCTTGTCGTCACTGGCACAATCACCCTGATAAGGCTTTTAGAAAACAGCAAGAATGGATCATCAAAGAGAAAAAATATGCAGGAACATATTACTCATGGCTTCTTAAATTATTGTAGCTGGTGCAAAATAATATCTTTTCTATTGAGAGTTCTGAAAACTCCATTATCTCTCAGCAGCAACATGTGATCCTGGTAATGTACAGAACTTAAAACCTGCACATTTCTATCTTTGATTTCTGCCGACCCTAAGAGTGATAAAGTATAATAGGAGCAGCACGATGTTGAGAGATTTCTCATATAGACCACAAAAATGCTGGCTAAAGAATATTAAAAAAAAAGTTATTCCAATAATCCGTATTATGAGTGGTACATATAGGTTGTTTGTGTGAGAGTGAGTAGAGTCCCATTAAAGCGGTTGTGCAAAGTATGAAAGTTATACCCTTACCAATCCTGAGACTGGGGGTCCCATTGGCTGCAGGCGAAGCATGAGTTCTGTCACTTCATTTATTCCCTTATGGAAAATAGCTTAGCACTGTACTCGGCTGTCTTAAGCAGTCCACTAAATGAATGGAGTGACCGGGCACATTCTCGGCCTGCCACTCCTTCAGGACAGGAACAAGATACCCCATTCTCTGGAATGGTGGAGGTTCCAGCAGTCAGACCTCCACCGATCAGTTATTGTCCCCAAACCTGTGGACAGGTGATAACTTTCATACTTAGCACAACCCCTTCAACCATTATTTTCCATAAAATTTCTTTTTACACGATGAGATTGTTGTAACAAGCCAAAAATTGACTAAACATGTCATTTTAGATTTTGTATACAAAATGATCACTGGGATAGTTATATGGAATTGCTGGAGCTATGATTCTCTTCTTTTCAATATTGTTTTTATCATTTTAAGTATATAGAGCAACAACATAAACAGTAAAGAGGTTACTAAATTTGAGTGCAGTAATAAGATACAGGCATAGGCATTAAGGCTAATGGCATCAAGACATCGTAGGACAAAGGCTAGTAGTATATAGCCTTTCATACTTAATAAACAAGAGCACATAGATGAATAAGGACTAGAGTGCAGTCATAAATGAACAATGCTATACAATTACAATTTAACCATTAGCTGAACTACAGTAACCTTTTTCAAAATGTAGAGGCAGGAGAAGAGCGGAGGGAGGGGGGTTATTGGCTTATCAATATCTCATCATAACGGGTTATTTATGGTATGGCCTCTCATTCTGTATTGTTAGAGTGAGAGGACAATACAGTAAATATTAGAGGTGAAGGTGGGGGTGGATCATAAGTGTGTATCTTATGAAAAGTGTACCCGAGAGAAAGAGCTATGATTTGATTCTAATAGGTGTAAGACTACATTCACATGACCGTATCAGTTTTGCAGTCATCAAATTTCAGATTTGCCAAAAATACCCATGTAGTCCATGTGTATCCCACACTTTTTGTGGCCCTCATTATAAAAATGCCTCTTCTTGTCTGCAAAACATCCACATGGATGCACATACAGTCCCTGACAAAAGTCTTGTCATTTGTGTACAAATTGACCTGAAGTGCCACTAAAATATATTTCTAATCAAGATTTTGTTACAAGAAATGGGTAATTTTAATCCCAACAGCTTTTGTAATAATGTTTCAGTGCAAAACGTAACTGACAAAAAGTATTCTAATATTCACAGCTTGGTAAAGCTCATTGAGTCAATTTTTGCCAAGACATAAGTGTTTTGTCGCCTTGTCATATAAGCTTCACCTGTGACTAATAATGGATCAATTAGGTCTCAGGTGTGTAGAAAAATAACCCCAGTACACTAGACCTTCACATCAGCTGCAACTAGACCTCTGCAAACATGTCTAAAATTCACCCGGAGACTAAAGTGTTGATTATCAAGAGGTTGAAGACCAGATCCACTGCTGATGTGGCAGACACCTTCAATGTGTCTCAGCGTCAAGTTCAGAGGATAAAAAAAAGATTTGAGGAGACGTTTTGGACAAGGCCAGGTCAGGCCGCCCCCGCAAGACAACTGCTCGAGAGGACCGTTTGTTGGCTCGAAAATCTAAGGCCAGACCATTTTCCACTGCAGCAGAGCTCCACGAGACCTGATCACCTGAAGTCCCTGTGTCAACCAGAACAGTTTGTCGGATTCTGTCTTGAAATGGCCTCCATGGTCGAATCAGTGCCCATAAGCCAGCACTAAAAAAAAGACAATCGAAAAACTGTGTGGCATTTGCCAAGGCCCACATCCTGCTAAAAGGATGGACGCTGGAAAAGTGGCAGACGGTGGATTTTTCAGATACATCTTCTGTTGAATTACACCACAGTCGCCACAAATATTGCAGGAGACCTACTGGAACCTGCATGGAGACGAGATTTTCCCAGTAAACAGTGAAGTTTGGTGGAGGCAAAATCATGGTCTGGGGTTACATCCAGTATGGGGGTGTGAGAGGGATCTGCAGGGTGGAAGGCAATATCAATAGTCTAAAATACCAAGAAATCTTAGCTACCTCTTATATTCCCAACCAGAAAAATAGGCCAAATTCTGCAGCAAGATGGTGCTCCATCGCATACTTCCATACTTCCATCTCAACATCAAAGTTTCTAAAGCCGAAGAAGATCAAGATGCTCCAGGATTGGCCAGCCCAGTCTCCAGACATGAACATCATTGAGCATATGTGGTGTAGGATGAAAGAGGAAGCATGGAAGACGAACCAAAAAAATATTGATGAACTCTGGGAGGCATGCAATTGTATGAATCCTTGCCAAACTGCATGGATGCTGTCCTTCAAGCTCATGGAAGTCATACAAGATATTAAATTTGGATCTCACAGCACCACTACTTAATTTGCTGACATATTTTTGGATTTGCAGTAAAGTTGTTCAATTTCTGTATAGGCGACAAAACCTTTGTGTTGCCAAAATTTGACCTTTCTGTCTTAATTAAATGATAAATCATTTTTCAGTGAAACTAATTTATTTCAGTTCATTAAACATCATTTGGGAGGGTTTTAGCTTTTCATATGAGCTATTTCTAACACCAATTGATTAATTAAAAGTCAGGTTAAGAGCAGTAGTTTCTACAAAATAGAGAAGCGACAAGACTTTTGTCAGGGACTGTAGTACATGAATGACATCTGTGTGCTTTCTGCATTTTTTGCATTCCTACAGAAATAAACAGGTTCTCGTGTGATCCACAAAAAATGTGAATCTGATATGGACCCAAAATATGGTGAATAAGACCTTAATGGAAGCATTATAATTGTAATAATTTCCATTACACAGTAATTGTTTCACTTGGTTAACTAATTCTTAAAAATTTGCACAGTGGACAGCAGCATAAATACTGTTCGGGCCCATTTATACAACATTTTTTGAAGCTGTTTTTCATGTTTTTTTTCATGCAGAATCTGCCTGCATGGGAGTAAGAACTTGCTTTTTTCCATGGAAAAGGGAAGTAGCATGCTTTATCTTGGAGCAGGATCCACACTGATTCTCCTATTGAAATGAATAGGAAGCTGAAAAAAATGTGCCAAAACCGCACTGAAATTAGCCTGGATTTTTTTCTGCATGTTTGCAAAATCCATCATGTGAACATACCCTTAGGTTAAACATGCTCAATGTGTATATTCAATTATGACCATAGATACTGTAAATGAGCAACCATGGGGAATGGAGAATTCCTGATCTGGTGAATGAACAGGGTTAAATTGCTAAGGTAATCAATATGCCATAAATGCCTATAGTGATAAAACATAAGTGCAATAGTCATAGCAATTGCTAATGGAGCAGCTTCTTGGGACCATCGCTAATCCCGTATGTGTTTGCAGGTAGAAGCCAATAAAACTGCTTGTACTGAACACTGATTGGTTTCCTTTATTGTTAACAGTTTAATGGGTACCTTTCAATTAAAAAATATTTTGTCATAGTAACTTGTCAAATTTTGATTCATGGGAGTCCAGGTGGTGAGACCCCACCGATCAACGATACCGAAAACGATAGGATAGAGGCACTCAACTAAACGCTGCCTATTTATTTATTTTTTATTAGCTTTACTTTGCTTTCCTTGAAGAGTGGATCAAGCAGTGCACAGACTCAGAAAGTCTAGGGTTATTTATAAATGATTTTACTTATTCAAAACTGTTTAAGCTTCTCAACACTTTTTTTAAATGGTGAGAAAGGGTGTGGGTCTTAGCAGGGCGGTGTGAGGTGTCCTTCTCCCGCCAGATTTACTATAACTTGTGCCAGAAACGGGTGTAAAGTTGTAGCTCAAGTCTATGCCAGCCCCTAGCTGGTGCAGATTTGAGTGCCAGAGATACACTTAATTCAGCTACCTCTTAATAAATTAGATGCATCATACTGTAGCACAGGGGGATAAGTGTACCCCTAAGGGTCTATACTCAGCCTTACCCTGCTCTCCAAGACACAAGCTAAGCTGAAAGGGGCACAGCGCTCTGCTAAGTGCTTCAGTCTCTTTATTATTAAATGGCAGCTTTCTCTTAGTTCTCTGGGACTGCTGCAATGTGATTGATAGTCCTGGTCTAGAGTCTGGCTGCATAATCATGTGCAGGAAGAACAGACAGATTTACTAATTCTTTAGACAGCACGAGAGATGCTCCAAATTTATCACAATGGCCCTGGATGATAGATTTGGTGCAGGGATAGAAAATTTTGTTTAACTTTATATCCCCTATTGGCTTACTTTGAAGACATTTTTGTGCCAAAATTTCTGCAAAATTGTAGGGCAAAGCATTACATCTCACGCCACACTACCTTCACTGCTAAGCTGCTCCACTTTCATGTGAAGTCATGCTCCCTTGGTAATCTAGGTGCAGGGAATTTTTTTAAACCTAGATACACCAAATTGCACCAAAATGTGCATTTTACAACAAGGTCTAGGTCACATTAGAAGGTCAGTGTTATCAAGCAGCACAAGGAATCTTCTCAACTATGTCCAGCTAAAACTGAGGAAATTTTAAACAATATACGATGATGTACTATATAGATGTTTATTGATTTTTCTCTATGAAAAGTCAATATATATTTTTCTAGAAGATTTACCAGAAGATGAACAAACTCTTTTTAAAGGGATGCAAGAGATTACAGTTTGCCTTTTTCCAGAAACAGTGCTGCTCTTGTCCATGATCTGTTTCTGGAATTGGACACCAGTGTTGGTTCTAGAAATGCTGTTCTGCAGGTGAACTAGTACTAAACTCTAAATTAATGTAATACAGAATTATGTACTCCATAATACAAGACATTGTAGTCCACATTTGAGATGATATGTTGTTTCCGTCTTGTTTTGTTGAATAGCCTTTTAATACAAGTATAACATTAGACAAGTTGTCATCAAACTCCCAACTCCTGTAAAGTTAAAATCCGCCAGGCCTAGAGCACTGATAACATTCCTCACTTCAGGCAACTAAGTATTGCTTTTTAATTAAATTCTTTTATAAGAAGAGCTAGACTATAAGTAACTTGTTATCATCAGATAAACAATATTTAATTATGTTCTTTATTAGCAGTAATAATGGCGGCTACAATCTATTCTCTGGGTTTATTTGTGTCCTAATACAATATTGCATGTCCTCTGGAAAAAGCTTTAAAAGTATATTTCAAAAGCTAGTTTGTTTTACAAGTTATTGCTGCTATAAAACAGTATACAAATCCAGTTAGCATATTTTATGTTAATCTCCACCACTTTCATTATTACAGTATTTTAAATTGTTACGAGTCTAAAGCTCAAGATTGTGAATTCCCTTCTAAGTCTGATGAAAAAGCCTTATTTTTACTCTCTTGTAGATTTAATGTCTCATAAGAAGTGTTATCTTCCAGCTCCTAAGACAAGAAAGCAAAAAAGATTGGACCATTGCATTTTATTTTGAAAATAAAATGTTTTGTTAAAATAAAAGATACAATGTAACAAAAACATTGTCGATATAGTACAGACAATACTAAGGCCGGCTTATGACTCTTTTTGCAATAGAGTTCTTTTCGTAGAATTCCAAAGAGATCTAGTAAAAATAATATATGTATAATGCACATATCTGGGAGTTTGTTGCGCAGTCATTGTTCATTTCTAACCCGTTTTGCATTGTATATATCCTCACTCCTGTAAGCTTGGGATATTATTGCCTTTCCATATCTTCTTTTTAAAGAAAGTGCTGTATATATCATTTTAATTTGTCAATAACATGCTGAACTCAGCAGTCTGTGCAGAGTAAGAAATTCAACAGTTCTTGGCTGCAGTTCTTTAAATCTGATAAGTCTGGCCAGTAGGGCGAGGTATCATATTTGGTCAAATAATTTGGCTGACATTTTAACCTGACCTCATTGAGTAGTCAGACTATCAAATAAAAAATAAAATGCAATGTTTTGCTTATTGGTAAAGTCATAAATATTATCCTTCCAAGACGACAAAATGAAGGTCTACTTTTGCTGAGATCTGTTATGGGGTATTTAAAATTCTCCCAGTTGCTCCTGAGAAAAACACAGCAAATTAGGATTTCCTAATCAGGCAGAATAAATATACAGTTTCTCATCTCACCTCACCTTATGTTTTAGATCAGTGATGCCCATAATCTTATGACTACAGGAGTTCAGCTTTTCTCACCACGAGCTAGTGGTTGACAGCCACCCCTGTATACATGCTCACACAGAAGAGATATTTAATTATGAGGTTGTGAAAGCTGAACATCTAGACTCATCATCCCTGTGGCACTAAGGCCCCATCACCTTTCTGGCATCCAGACAGGCCCTTATACCATACACCTCTCCAAAAGAAGAAGAATTGTTCTGTGCCTCCAGATTATTAAGGTATATAATAAAGAAAACCGTGCTGCTTGAACTTCAGTGCAGTTCACACTGAGGGAGACAAAAGGTATCTATCAATGCGATTCCTCAGTTTTGGTTCCCACTAAGGTCGATGCTCAAATCTCCTAAAAGTCAAAGAAGAGACAGCCCAACATAGTCAAATACCGCCAACTGAGTTTAACTAACGTGATTTATTGTACTCACAAGATCCATAAAACAACATGCATATAAAATTTGCACATCCTCTCATGAAACGCCTGACCCGGGTTTCGCCTCCGCTTCGATGAACTTTTAGTCCCAGAAGATTGGAAATTGGCAAATGTTGTACCCATTCATAAGAAAGGTAGTAGGGAGGAATCGGGCCAGTAAGTCTGACATCAATAGTGGGGAAATTAATGGAAACCATACTGAAGGAGAGGATTGTGGAACATCTAAAATCCGATGGGTTTACTTCAGGGAGATCATGTCAAACTAATCTTATAGATTTTTTGGATTGGGTGACTAAAATAATAGATGGCAGAGGTGCAGTAGACATCGCTTATCTGGACTTTAGTAAGGCTTTTGATATTGTCCCACATAGAAGGCTTATCAATAAAGTGCAGTCTTTGGGCTTGGACTCCGATATTGTTGAATGGATTAGGCAGTGGCTGAGGGACAGACAGAGGGTTGTAGTCAATAGAGCATATTCAGACCATGGTCTTGTTACCAGTGGGGTACCTCAGGGATCTGTTCTGGGGCCCATATTGTTTAATTTCTTTATCAGTGAAATTGCAGAAGGCGTCGATGCTAAGGTGTGTCTTTTTGCTGATGACTCAAAGATTTGTAACAGGGTTGATGTTCCTGGAGGGATACAACAAATGGAAAAGGATTTAGGAAAACTAGAGGAATGGTCAAAAATCTGGCAACTAAAATTTAATGTGGATAAGTGCAGGATAATGCACCTGGGACGTAAAAACCCAAGAGCAGAATATAAAATCAGTGATACAGTCCTAACCTCAGTATCTGAGGAAAGGGAATTAGGGGTCATTATTTTAGAAGACTTAAAGGTAGGCAGACATTGTCATAGAGCAGCAGGAAATGCTAGCAGAATGCTTGGGTGTATAGGGAGAGGAATTACCAGTAGAAAGAGGGAAGTGCTCATGCCGCTCTACAGAGCACTAGTGAGACCTCATTTGGAGTATTGTGCGCAGTACTGGAGACCATATCTCCAGAAGGATATTGATACTTTGGAGAGAGTTCAGAGAAGAGCTACTAAACTGGTACATGGATTGCAGGATAAAACTTACCAGGAAAGATTAAAGGACCTTAACATGTATGGCTTGGAAGAAAGACGAGACAGAGGGGATATGATAGAAACTTTTAAATACATAAAGGGAATCAACTCGGTAAAAGAGGAGAGAATATTTAAAAGAAGAAAAACTGCTACAAGAGGACATAGTTTTAAATTAGAGGGGCAAAGGTTTAAATGTAATATCAGGAAGTATTACTTTACTGAGAGAGTAGTGGATGCATGGAATAGCCTTCCTGCAGTAGTGGCAGCTGCAAATACAGTGAAGGAGTTTAAGCATGCATAGGATAGGCATAAGGCCATCCTTCATATAAGATAGGGCCAGGGGCTATTCATAGTATTCAGTATATTGGGCAGACTAGATGGGCCAAATGGTTCTTATCTGCCGACACATTCTATGTTTCTATCATCCGAGTGGCACAAAGGCCCCATTACTTTTCTGGCATCCAGAAAAGCCCTTATACCATACAGCTCTCCAAAAGAAGAAAAATTGTTCAGTGCCTCCAGATTACTCTACCATTTCTGCAGTTTTAGTGAGGGCCTGCCCTGGATTAAGCCAATGTTCACCCAAATTGACCTTCCACAGTGGCAACAATCACGTCACTGTCACTTATGCATCATGTATTACGTCACTGGGTTACTCCACGTAAATGGAGCAGTAGTCCACATGTGTTATCAGTACTCCCTTCTTTTCTATGGGACTACCAGAGATAGCCGAGCATTGTACTCAGCAGCAGCAGTGTTCCCTGTAAGCTGCGCGGGCGTGCAGCTGCGCAACTTTCTTTATGCCTCCACTCAGGACCTCTGCAGGCCCGCTCAGTCCAAATGCCCATGTGCCATTACATAATATTTTACATGTATACGCTGCGCTAGTGCTGCGATAAAAACAGCCGGGCCCAGAGTGGAAGGAAGAGGGGAAAGGAGAGTGAGGGTGGAGGGACTTAAGTTCCAAACGCATCCGCCCCTCTCTTCTTCATCTTCAATGGAATATTCAGCCCAGCGCCAGATTGTTCTTCTCCTGGTGGGGTGCTGGGCACCTGTGAAGAAGAGGCAGGGCAGAGCAGCAGTGACAGCCAGAGAAAGAGTGTGTTTAGCAGCCAGAGCACCTCTTCAAATATTTACAGTGGGATTAAATCTACACTGTCACTATATTACTAGTCTGTCTCAGAGTGAGACAGCCAGGCCAGCTCATACTTATATTCAGTTCTGTGTCCTTCATTTGCTGGTGGCCCTGGCAGGCAGTGGAAGTTGGAGCATACACCTGCTGAGCCTGTTGTTTAGTGCTCTCCCTGGTGTCTGAGCCTCGGTCACTCGCAGCCTATGGACATTTGAAAAATATTCCCAGTCCAGAGTCCACTCCTGGGGCCAGCAGCAGCCGCCAGGGTCCTCTATTCCAGGATTTGCCTGTTTCTTTATTGATGTCTAGTCGGTAGGTTGAGGTTCCTTATTTACTTACACTTTACATTAGTTAAGCTGAGTTCACATCACCGTTATATTATAAGAAATACTGCAAAAAAATACTGTAAAAAAAAAAAAAAGATCCTGTGCATCAGTTGCACATTTGGCCTCCATTTATACCATTTCCATCTGAGATACACTATCTTGCATGCAGTACTTTTTTTCCATCTTAAAAAACAAATCTCAGACTGAAATGGCTCAAACAGAGGACAAATGAGCACATGATGCACAGGATCCATGGCACCACAGCGCTGGGGCCTACACCATGCTATACAATGTACATTATAATCCATACAGCATGCCGTACAATATACAGTATAGTTCATACACCATGCTGTACAGTATACATTATAATCTCTGCACCATGCTGTATAATATACATTATAATCTCTGCACCTTGCTGCATAATATACATTATAATCCCTGCACCATGCTGTACAGTATACATTATTATCCATACACCATGCCGTTCAATATACAGTATAGTTCAGATACCATGCCGTTCAATATACAGTATAACACCTACACTGTGGGGTTATTGTGTACAGTATATTGTACGGCATGGTGTATGGATTATACTGTATTGTACGGCATGGTGCAGGGATTATACTGTATACTGTACAGCATGGTGTATGAACTATAATGTATACTGTACAGCATGGTGCATGGATTATAATATATATTATACAGCAGGGTGTAGGGATTATGTTGTATACTGTACAGCATGGTGTATGAACTATACTGTACTGTATATTGTATGGTATGGGGCAGGGATTTTATCATGCATTCTGTACTGCATAGAAAAAAAAGGGGGGGTCAGTCAGCACATCCCAAAGCGCAGGGGCACGTTGCTATGGCTGAGAACAAGACTGTTAAACAAAACAAGCAATGCAACAGCTCACTGCAAACCAAATAAAGTACAAAATTGCATCATAATATCAAATGCTGAACTAATAAGTTAGAGATACTTGGCAAATCGTTTTGTACAAAATTATTTGAGCCCGTCTGCCGAACGTCAAGGCAATCTCTAGTTAGACGGGTTCCTAACACTAAATATACCTGTTATGTGCCATAGCGGCTATCATATAATTCAAGAAATTGCAGGTTCCACTTACATGCTGGATCCGCCTGAATTTCTGTCATTTTCGGTGCCAAAATGGCCTCCATTATATCCAGGGAAAGCAGTTACCAGCATGCACGCCAGACCCACTCCTGCATGGTGTAGGGATTATACTATATATTGTACGGCATGGGGCAGGGATTTTATCATGCATTCTGTACTGCATGGTGTAGGGATTATACTGTATATTGTACGGCATGGTGTATGGATTTTATGTATATTACACAGCATGGTGTATGAACTATACTATATATTGTATGGCATGGTGCAGGAATTATAATGTATTCTGTACTACATGGTGTAGGGATTATACTGTATATTACACTGCATGGTGCAGGGATCATACTATATTTTACGGGATGGTGCAGGTGTTACACTGTATGCTCTTTGATGTGACAATTATCTTAGGTTTTCCTATCATCCACCTTTGATAGCGCTGTGCCCAGCTCTGAGCCGGCCCCGCTTAGCAGCTGCCAAGGCTTAGAGGGAACACTGCTCAGCAGTCCCAGAAGACAATGGAGCAATGGTCACACATGTGTCCCACTATTCCAAATTCATGGGGCAATTTGGGAACTCTGTTCTTGTGATCGCCATGCACCTGTGGTGTACCTGCCAAAGAGGTATACCAACCATACCACCATGGGCGAACTGAGAACTTAAAGTGGCCCTGGAGAAAAAACTAAAACTAACCCCATATTGTAGGCGGATCCAAATTGACAGAAGGTGTGGAAACACAAGGAGGCGGGGCCAACAAAAGTAGTAGGGGCCTGAAATACTGTAGTGCAGCACAAAATACCTGCCCAGCAGAACAAAATACCACAGCGCAGTACAAAGTACTGCCGCCCTCAACCCCTGTGGATGGTGATACAGTTGAGTTCAGAATGGCACTTGTGGCTGTTGGCCAGGTGCATAATTACCTGATGTTCCTACCATTAAGTTATTGCTAAAAGGATCAGATCATTATGCACCTGGTTGGCAGTCATAAGGAGGACTCAGGTGGCCCCTTAGGCATCAAGCCAAGAAATTTCCCCATAGGGTCTATGGTCAGTCCTCCCCTGCATACCAGTGTCTTAGGCTTTTGGGAGGAGGATGGGCCCAAAATACTGAACCGCCCATAGCTTTAGGAGGTGCAATTGTATCAGTCACTCCTGGGCCTTCGTGCCTGAAAGAGTTCTCTCATGTTCTTCAGAGATCAATGGGATCTAAATCTAGAGTTAGACAGTCCACGTAAGCAAGCAATTATTAGGAAGGGACCGTTCCTTGCCCATAAGTCCCTGCTTATCAGTGACAGTGAAGAGCTACATTCACATGCAACAATCGCCTCCATCGTATGGGAATGAACGATGGCTACTGTTATTGCTCATTCTCATACAGATTCATTGTTTTTCGGCTCAATCTGCTGTCCAGAAATGATGATTGAGGTGCCCACATGAAAGATTTTTTCACCTGAGGAACAAGCTCCTTGGCACCGTTACACAGGCAGATTATCGGGAAATAGTGTACCTACTAACGTTCATTCCTGATAAGCGGCCTGAAAATCGTGACTTGTAAGCCCAGCATAAGGGTTTGGGTGAAAATAATGGGTGATGGGACCACCTTTGTGCCTGCCAGTGCCACTACTAATGCAATGTGTTTATAAGTACTGCATATAGAAATTCACAATTGCAAAAAGAAGACTTTTAGTAGAGTGGTATAAGTTCAAAACCAATATCCTTACAGTAAAGAAGCAATTTGTCTTGTAAGGAGCTTCTGATGGCTTTTGTTCATTTTCTTGTATAGATAGTAAAGCAATGCTCTGCTGCCTTCATCATTAATTGACACAAATGCACCAGTACATGGGAAAGCTAATGGGATTTTCACATACTTCATTGGACAAACAACGTATTATGTAAAAAGATAGAAGTCATTAGCTTGAAATGATAATGTTCTGCAAAAAGTGCTAAAGCATTTTATTTTCAAGTTTAGGGAGAAAGTATGCACATTTATGAGAAAATAAATGGCAAGAAATGTTACATGAATAGCAATAAAATATTTTCCAAAATAGCCAAGTGTTGATGTCATTATTCATATCTGGAAACACTAATAGCTCCCTTAGAAGAAATCACAAAATATATAAAAAGCAGAGTCATGTACAGATGTAGCACACATCAAGTGAGCTATCTACTGAAGCATGCCGTTAGCTCCAAGACATAGTCCAAAACTATGCTAGTATGCTATACTGATGTGGCCATGAATTGTACAATTGTTAAAGAGGACCGGTCTTCTCTCCTGACATGGCTGTTTTAGTAAATAATTATATTCCACATAAAATGACAATTCTGGGCCAACTTTTCGTATGACTCTGTATTGTGCCATTCTTCTGTTATTTTTGCTAGAACCTTTTTGGATAAAGATACACATGAGAGCTACCAGTTGGGGCATGTCCCTGCACAGGCTGTCCTTGTCCAATCAGCACTGCCCTTGTCAGTCTGTACAGGGACACACTTCAACTGGTAACACCCATCTGTACCTTTATCCATAAGATTCTAGCAGGAATACGAGAAGAATGGTACAACACAGGGCATATGAAAATATGCTCCTCAATTGTCATTACATGGGGCATGCACTTAGATATTAAAATAGATATATAAAGAGAGGTGGCAGGTTCTCTTGAAGCTTGCCTTCATATAAATGTCGGCCCAATGTTTTTTGTAGGCAACTATTCACCCAGACCGCTTCACACACATGAACACTTGGCTCTGATGCGTGTGATATCCAGGACAAGGGAGGAGTAATCTGTTGCCAGACAATTTTTACAGCTGCTTGTTCCATTAGAGAATAAAAGGATTGGATATTTTCATCAAAACCAGACTAAGAAGTCCACGGAAGAGAATCCCAGGTCGTCAAAAGAGATAGCAAATGTTCAAACAGCGAGAGAAAAATTTTCTTAGCGATGATTAAGAACATGGGCTTCATTGTTCAAAGCACATGAGCTTCACAATCAAACCTTTTTTTATATGTTTTTTAACGTGTTACAATAAAGGCATGAATTTTTATTTAAGTGCTGGAATTTTTTTCTCTCTCTCGCTGTTTGGACATATTAACAATATATTAGAATACTCATATGATCTTGATTTCACTATGACAGTCTTAAAGGGTCACTGTGCTAATGTATAAAAAAAAAACTTTTGATATATTCTAAATATTAAAAGTTTTGATTAGTGAGTTTCTGAGATCTGAGACCTCCACTAATGTCTAGAAGGAGGGGAGATAAGTGCTTGTTTAGGACAGGAAGCTAGACTGGCTCAATAGAAACTCTATGGCTCATCTCGCTCCCATCTCTTGCAATAAAGAGAGAAGTGCTCGCTTAGCTCTAGAGATCTTGGGGTTCGCTTGTTCTGGAGATTGTGGGGGTCTCAGCATTTAGACCCCCCCACACAGATCAAAACTTTTGTCCCTATAATATATTAAAAGTTTTCTGAAAGCTCACTGAAAGCTAACTGACCCTTTAAGACCCTTTAAGGCCATAGCCATGGTCATTGTGGTAATCTTGTAGAATATATTTATAGAGAGATAGGGAGAAAGCGACAATCTTTAAAAATACAGTACAAGAACATATTTTTTTTCACTGTGTTATGGCTACTTTGTTACTACACATTTAATAGACCAAATCTTCTCTCTTGTTAAGTTCAGTGACTGATCATTAATGTTCACTACTCCTGTGGGAAGTTATATCACTTAATACTTTCAATAGAATCCATTACGCTACATGTTTTAACTCATAAACCAGAGGCAGACACCCTTTATTCACACTAGTAATGTTGAAGTCAATATGCCCAGGCTCGGACTGGCCCACAGGGGTACAGGGGAATCCCCCGGTGGTCCCCTGAGCAAGGTGGGCCCCTAGTCTCCCACCCCCTGCACAAGTGGCACATAACACATTAGATTTAGTACACTACATACATAGACAAAAAAATCACTGAAAAAAACTAAGATAAAAACATCCTGCATCCTGCATCCGGTATGATGTACAAATTTGCGGATGTCCCTGGCCATATTATTAAAGAAAATAATATGTGGTACATATAGGTGTGCTTGCTCCTCCTCCCATTGGTTGCTGGATGCACATGGAGGTGACTAGGAGCAGCACACCATATGTGCGGCATCTGCGCTCCTGAACATAGTAGCCCAACGGCTTAGGTAGGTTTAGCGTAGGACCCGCCTGACCTGAGACCACCTTGGCGCTTGGTAGGCGGGCTTAGATGTGTTTTGATCAAAATATATTGGCTAAGTGTTTTAGATATTATCATATCAGAGTGAGGACTTTGTCCATATATAGTGCTTGCATCTACTTTACTAAGTGCAATATTATCTTATTTTTGTGATTTTCTACACTACATACATATATTCAATGTACAGCACCTCAACCAGCTTATGTTCATATAAAAAATTTGTTAGATTATTTATTATATTTAAATGTATCCGTACGGTGGGCCGCCAAAATAAATTTTACTGGTGGTCCCTAGGTACCCCAGTCCGACACTGTATAAGCCTGTGTGCTGTTCAACTGTAGAACAGATAACACATGGACTGAACACTGACATACATATTATAGTCAATGGGCTAATTCCAATTTTCCACAGAGACCATTGCAGGGAAATTTTTTAGCATCAATTGCTTTGGTCCAATTCCTGCACTAGTCTAGTCAATGGGTCTTGAAAAAAATGCATGCATGCTTTTTCCAATTCTTGTACTAGTCATCAATAGGTCTCGAAAGAAAGAAAGAAAATAAAAACAGCACATGGACATCATCCGTCTGTATTCCGTTTAAAATTGACAATTTTTAGAAGACAGAACATGTCTTACAATGTTCGTTAAAATGTATATAAAAAATATAAATTCAAAATCCTGCATTGGTACAGTAATTTCTTAATAATTATGTTTACAACAGTAGGAACTATAGAGTCATTTATGAAGAAATTTATTAAGACCAACATTTTAGACACTGGGCTTAATAGCCCCGTGCACTAGCGGTAGATCCGCCAAAGTTATGAAGACTTGTCGGTCTCTACAAACCTTCCGCGCCAGTCTAAATCTACGCCAGGTCCCTTGCTGGCTTAAATTTAGACAATTTAGACTAAAACAGGAGTAGAAAATATAAATGAGATGGGCTGGTCCTCCATCCCCTCCCGCGCACACCCCTTTTTTAGACATGGAGTGAACAGGGGAAAATTGCAGATTGTGGCACAACTAACCTTTGCACTGCAATCTGCACCAGAAATGCACCAAAAATAGGCAAATTTATGTTAGTAAATGACCTCCTCTATTTGTCTGATACATAACTGTTATACACCGAACTCAATAAAAAGAAAGTATGCAGCAATCTCCTGAGCTCCCTCTAGTGGTGACTGCAAATAGCCAGCATTTTATATTTGATGCTGTGTATCTGACAAAAATAAATAATGCTTTGAACTGTATAAAGATACATGAAGAAATAAATAGAGAATTAATATAAACACTTGGCAGAATTTCTGCACACTAAAAATATATCTACTGTATACATGTGGAAATATTCTAAAATAACAAAGATATCAAGATTGTAATGAAAATGTCTCTACATATGTAGTACGTATTCTATTGGTAAAAAATCATCTAGTGTACACACTCTACTCTGAGTCCTTGATCATTGATATGGATATGAACTCTTGTAGAGTCCTTGAAGTCAAAGTTACTTATCAGGCTTGTTTAAGAGGCTGATACTATCTGTGGCTGAAAGATAATTACTTTGAGATTAGAGCCTCTAGTTTATCTTTTTGTAAAGATACTTCATCAGTTTGTTAGATTACTACAATCACTATATGTATTTATTACACCCTGTGTTTTATCATTCAGGGAATAGCCTTTAACAATGTATGACAAGATCAAAAAAATTGTGCAAAAATGTTAGTTTGCTATTTTCTGTGGCTTCTTATTTCTTGGTGAGAAAGGGTTAAAACCTCAATATAGATGTAGAATAGTAGAGTTTACCTTATGAGATTGCATAGGTAGTTTTAAAGGGGACCGGTGACCTCTCCTGACATGTATGTTTCGGTAATTCTGGAGCACCTTTTCATTTAACTCTTTTTTGTGTCATTTCTAGAGATGAGTGAATTTCTCAAAAATTCGATTTGGCCGGTTCATCGAATTTTCCAGAAAAGTTTGCTTCGAAATGAATGAAATCGCAACGAATCGCATTAAAAACCGGCTATTTCTGGGCTGCATAGAGCCTTTATATGGGTTTAAAACACTGTGCCTTGCAGTAACACGCATAGGGAGTCTGCTAGAGTAGTGAAACAATACTGTGAGTCCGTATGACATGCAGATGACAGGCGGCGCTCTTAGAATCACTGCACACTTCACTTATTTGAGCAGTCACTGGGCCAAAACCGACCAAATAACTCAAGTATGAACTCAGCCTTACAGGTCGATGTTAGTGTAAAGAAGAAGCGCACTCCTTTTACACCCCCGTCAGCTGATTCCTCATAGATGTCTATATCTTTTTCTCTAGAAATATGACAATAAATGGTTTTAATGCAAAAACCATTGTGAATGGCGTGTATTTTTCTCTCTTAACGCAAATAACACCAAATGTGAACAGTGTCTATTTTTCTCGTACTGTACTATAATACGGCACTAAATGCTTTCACCATATATAGCTGCAGAAGTGAACAGAGTATATATTTCTCTTTTTCCACAGATATAAGCCACTAAAGGCTTTTCAACATAACACTTGCACCCTAAGAACAAATTGCTGGAATGACAGAGCTTTATAATGGCTATTTGGATCCCCAAATAATCTTTCCCTGCACTTGTAAATCGTATTTTTTTCCCAATGTTGTTTCCTGTATGACTCTCCCTAGCCCCTGCAACATCTGTCCCTGCACTAAGATGCTGTGAAATGATTCCTCCCTATCCTTATCGTGCACTTATAAAACGCTTTTTTTTTTCACAATTAGTTTTTCTTTCACTCTCCCTAGTGCCTGCATAAACGTCTGTCCCCGAACAATGTACGATGGTGAATGGCAGAATCTCAGATGGCCACCGTATTTATAGGGCTGTGACATCACTGGGCTGACTAGCTGGCTGCATGCATGGCATTATGGGTCACCCAGCCTTCCCAGAGTTCTTTGCCCCATGTCCTCACACATGTAGCCGCCATTTTAGCCACCAATGTAGCTGCCATATTAGGAAAAATTGTGATCCGTTACCACAAAGCGAGAGGAAATTCGCATTAGTTTAGAATCAAACTTTGTCAGCTTTGATTCGCTCATCTCTAGTCATTTCTTTTTTATTTCTATAGCTATAGCATCTATATTACTATATCTACTAAACATTTAATGATGAATTTGCAACTTGGTGTTACCAGTTTGAGGTGTATCCCTCACAGCACAGATTGAACAGTGCCCCCCTTCCTCTAATACCAACCAGTATGCAAATCCATTTGTAAAACTTCTAGTAGTGATTACTGAGAAATGAAATAACAGGAACAAATGTTCCAAAATATTTATTTCATGGGGAATATGTTAGGAGTAGAGATAAGTAGTCTTTAAAAATTAGAGGTTGTGCAGCCAGTAATATTAATGACCTATCCATTGGTCAATATAATCTGATGGGTGGGGGTCTGACTCCCGGCACCCCCATCATTAGAGGAGGCGGCACTCATGCGAGCATTACATCCTCTTCAAGATTACATTGCTCGCCATCTCAGAAGCCACGTAACCAGATTTGCCTAATAATCCTGTTCATTGTCTTCTTCTGTTGTCTATGTCCCCTATATATTTGTCAATCAGATGGCCTCCTGTCTAGGTGACCACATGTTTAGTCTCCTAACAGACTTCATTGAGATGGTGGGCCTGAGAGTGATCAGGACAGGTAGTCTCTACCCATAATTCAGTTATGGAAGATGTTTCCCACTTCTGGACTGATATCACAATCATGCATCTCTATATCTTCATCAGTATTTTTTTGAGAGTTTTGTACTGACTGTAATTACAATAGTACATTCACAAGTTTGGTGTTAGATGTGGCAGAGTTATCACATCTAGTTAGCGCATTTTGACTGTGACTGTTAACTCTGCTATATTGGATCTTTAAACAGATTTATGAAAATGACCTATAACTATGCTAATGTTTTTACACTTTTCTAGAGGGATTTATTATCTCCTTGCATTCAACTTAGACTAGACCTTCACCATTCATGTCAAATCCGCCCAGTATCTAGCAGATTGCTTCATTTTCAGATAACAGACATGGTAAAATATACTGTATGCTTCATGCTTTATTACTTTGAAGACGGAAACCAATGAATTATTCATTCTCTTGTGTGTGATGTCACTATTATAAGGAAATACATAGATGGAGGAGAACATGGTTATCAAGTGTAGAAAGGAGGCTTTTCTCAAAAGGAAAGCCTAAAGCCTTTCAAGCACATAATCTTTATATGGGAGTTGTTACTTTTAAAACTAAGATAACGCTCTTATAACACTTATTCAAGACAAAAGAGGGATTAACACTGTCCTAAAAGTATATAAAAGTAGGCCAGACAGCTATGCCAACATTTTTAAAGCAGCACACACTGAGTGATAATCTTACTAGATATCATGCACACTTTTTTCTTTCTTATGGCTCCTCTTGGCTGTAATAAATTAATTTGGTACATTTTACAACTCTCCTTAGCCATGCCCCCTTTATTAGACACTTTTCTAAAAGGGTCTAACATGCTTAATACATTTGGTATAAATTTGGCATATACAATCTGTGATATTTCAAATATATATATATATTTTGCACTATAGGTGGCAGAAACCTCATGCAGTTTTCCTAGGAAATCTTCTTAAAGGGAACCTGTCATCAACTTTATGCTGATCTCACTGAGGACAGCATAAAGTAGTAACTGAAAAGCTGATTTCAGCATTGTGTCATTCAATACATTCAATGTTGGCTTACTTTTAGACAGAATTTTACACTAGAATTGTGGTTAAATTTTGGTGCAAAACAGAACATCTTAGGATCCACCCCAGTCACACGACGCTCAACCCTTGAAAGTGTAGAAACCCTAGTTGCACCAAATTTCACAAAAAGTGCATCAAATCGTACCAATGTTTAGACAGATTCTAGGCACAGACACATTAGCAAATCTGGACCACAGTCATGGATCTGGTTTCTAATCATGATGCAATAGTTTGCTTTAATCTATTACACAAATGAACTGGATCGATTTACAGTTTTATTATTAAATATTTTACTCTGTGCCAGATGAAACAGGCACAGATCAAGTAGTGGTTCAAATGGCACATGCCAAATAATGCTTGATTTCACTGTTATGAGATTTTATGCCATTTTGATGCTTTTACAGTGACTGGGAAATGGGGTACAGCTAAAGATTAGCAGAATATTTGCAGGATTTAACACCATCAAGGACCTGGCATATATGAGTAGGAAAATGCAGGCATATTTCTGGCGCAGAGGTTAGTTGTGCCGCAATCTGTGCCTTTTCCCTGCTCACGGCATGGGCGGAAAAGGGGACGGGGCGCCAGGCCCATCTCAGGCATCATTTTCTATGACTGTTTTAGGCTTAGAAAATAGTCTAAATGTAAGTTAGCAAGGAATCTGTCTTACATTTAGAGTGGCTCTGGAGGTACCTCTTCATAACGTTGGCAGATCCACCACCAAATATAGGGGTCATTAAGACCTGTGCCTAAAACACCAGTCTTAAAAATTTACCCCCTAGGTGTATATGGAATAATGTATTACTGCACCCCCATTCATCCCTATACAGTTATAGGGGGACCTGTAAAGGACTTACCTACACGGAGACCCATTTATTTTAACAAACTTGCAGCCAGAATCCAGTTTACTAAGGACCTCCATTTGAATGACATATCCCGGCTCTAAACCATCTGTACCTTTTAACATCACATAATGGAAAGTATGTTCTCTGTAAGGAGGAATGGGTAATTTCTGCCGAACCTACACCGCACTGCTAATATAATGTTCTAAATGGAGGTTGCATTAAAGCATTTCATTTCATAAATATTCTAACACCCCTCAGCAGATGGGAGGTTACAAGGGCAATGGTTAAAAGTTGAATATTTTAAAACCTCGTTCTCAACAAAAGAACTTTCACTGCAATTATGAGCACAGCTTTCTCTCTCTCTTTTTTTCTTCTTTGATCCATTACACGTATAACTAGCAATGCAAAACTAAACGTATCCTGAAGTCCATTACCATAACCCATCTGCATTAGTGCCCTGCTTGTGCAGACAGAAAGAGCAGGCGTCACATTATGCCATTTTATGAGGTTAACAGCTGGTACGTACTTTGTGCCGATAGATTCCAAAATGTGCTGAGCGTCGAGCGAGCCTCTTTAATCTGGAGCCTGTCAGAGCTGCAGGTAGAAAGGTAGAATAATATGTCCCCGGTCAGAGCCCTGGTAGGACATCTGGCCTTCCTGTGACAATGACAAGGCTGCAGATGGACAGGCAATTTGGGCATTGTGGTCAAAGAAAAGCCAGTATGTTGGTGGAACCTCACCTAGACATAATGACAAGAGGGCACCTTATCTTTAGGAAATATTTAGAGGTTCAGCCTTGGAAGTAAGGGGCAGTGTAATCCCGTTATAACAGCTAGATCAGCAGCAGGTAATTGAATATTCGCTGTAGTCTTGGCAGATAGAATAAAAGTAAGAGATACCAGAACTGTCCAAGCTGTGGGTGACAAGGTCATTATGTATGATCAAACTTAAAGGGAGTCTGTCACCACGAAACTCACGGTTAAACCAGGCACAAAGCTTCGTACAGCTAGCTGAGCTGAATGCAATCATACCTCTCACTTAGTGAAAGAAAAACGACTTTTAATCCATATGAAAATAAAGAGTTAAGTGCACCGAGGGCGGATCCAAACTATCTGCGCACCCTTTCTCATCCTCCTTCCTCTGCCAGCCCCTCCCCCTCCTTCTGGATTGATAGGGCCAGGTTCCTGCATAATCATATCACCTCACCTTGTCAATCAAGAAGGGGAGGGAGGGGCTAGGAGAGGAAGTAGGCGGAGAAAGGGTGCACCGAGGGGCTCGGTGCACTTAACTGCTTATTTGCATATGAAATAAAAGTACTGCAGAATGAAGCAACAGATTACTAAGTGAAACATATCAGTGCATTCAGCTGAGCTAGCCCTACAAAGCACTGCTCCTGGCTTAATGGTCAATTTCCAGGTGACAGATTCCCGTCAAAGGGATATTCTCATCTCAGACATTTATGGAATCTCCATAGGACATGACATAACTGTCTGATAGATGTGGGTCTCAAGCCTTTCTCCAGAGTAGGAGTCTTGCAAGTTAGAGAAGCAGCATAGCACAGTGAGCTCGGCTGTCTCTGTAGAGCCGGCCACCGCGCCATTCTCCTCAACTCAACAGGCGAGGTGTACAGTAGGTGAGGGACCTCCATATATCAGGCATTTAGGCCAGATCCTATTGAGATATAAATGTCTGAGAAGAGAAAAACCCCTTAAGATTATAGTCCATGTATAGCATGAGATTATAACACGGTGAGCATACTCCAAATGGCGTATTAAATGTGCATGATGGTAAATTAAAGATGGAGAGTGGACATTTTGTAGTCATCAGCGTACAAGAATTCCTACAATCTGCTGCATTTCACTTCAGTGTCACATAATGGATCTTATTTCAGTTCACCATTCACACTGTATTGGAAGACATAATGGCTTAAATATGTGTGAGAATACTAGTTTTAATAATTGCTTTCCATTAGCTTGTAGAGATAGATAGATATGAAATGGATAGATAGATAGATAGATAGATAGATAGATAGATAATATTGATAGACAATAGATAAATAGATATGAAATGGATAGATAGATGGATAGATAGATAGATATTGATAGACAATAGATAGATATTGATAGACGATAGATAGATAGATAGATAGATAGATATTGATAGATAGATATTGATAGACGATAGATAGATAGATATTGATAGATAGATAGATACATATGAAATGGATAGATAGATAGACAATAGATAGATATTGATAGACGATAGATAGATAGATAGATAGATAGATAGATATGAAATGGATAGATAGATAGATAGATAGATAGATAGATAGATTTTGATAGACAATACATAAATAGATATGAAATGGATAGATGGATAGATAGATAGATAGATAGATAGATAGATAGATAGATAGATATTGATAGACAATAGATAGATATTGATAGATGATAGATAGATAGATAGATAGATAGATAGATAGATAGATATGAAATGGATAGATAGATAGATAGATAGATAGATAGATAGATAGATAGATAGATATTGATAGACAATAGATAAATAGATATGAAATAAATAGATAGATAGATAGATATCGATAGACAATAGATAGATAGATAGATATTGATAGACAATAGATAGATATTGATAGACGATAGATAGATAGATAGATAGATAGATAGATAGATAGATAGATAGATATGAAATGGATAGATAGATAGATAGATAGATATTGATAGACAATAGATAGATAGATAGATAGATAGATAGATATTGATAGACGATAGATAGATAGATAGATAGATAGATAAAAAAACACCAATGGTCGCAGATTATAAAGGATTATTCGGCTAGCATAGTTTATACAAAGATATAATGTGACACTGATTTGTATTTCTGTGAATTGCCAAATGATTTTCTCTATAGATGATGGTAGATTGTGCTTTATGTATGATAATCTAACAAATTTCAATATCATCAATGCAATAATTCTATTGTTGGATTCACTGGAGTTACATGGTATCAACTCTCTGTGTAAATGCTTTGGTTAAACGTTATTTTACCAGTAAAATATTGGACTGTTAGAAGAGGAAAACCTTCAGAGCTGGCGCTTGCCTCCCTTGGCTTTGAAATGGCTTCATACAAATAAGATTAGTCTCAGGTAAAGACCTCTGACAGTTCTGCACTTACAACCCATAAAAGATTAAATGTACCATTACTGCCATGACAGGTCATCGCCCGGGATGTAGACAAACCTTCACTAAATAAGGAATTTTGTTAATTCCATTAAATACAACGGAGTCAGTAAAAATCCATCTCCGCTGTGCGGCTTTTAATAATAATATGTCTTGTAGAAGAAAATGTAGCCATACTGTAATACACATTTGAATGAATCGTTTTTTGTACTTTTCTGATATAGATGGACTTATTAACCTGGAAATAGCAGTGTCCTACCTGCAAATGGAACCGGGGCATCCTTGTCCAATGCAACCAGAGGAGGATCCAGAATAACTGTGTCATTATTTTCAGTGATAACTCCATGATATGATGTTTCAATCCATGGTTTGTGCTTGTTCACTAAAAATAGACATAGAAAGAAAGATACCGTGTAAATGCCATCTAAAGTGAAAACATGAAGGAATAATTGGTCATTTCAATGGATGGGAATCTGGTGACTACTATTTTAGCTTTGCATGCATTACATACAGTAGCCTCAGAGGCTATGTCTACTTTTTCCACCAGTTTTTGTTTTGTTCCTTCTATTGTATCTAAGGAAGAAACTTAGCTATGTCAAAAATATTGTATTAATCCTTTTGATACCAACTGTAGTGTCCATGTCTACTTCCAGAATGACCCCTTCCTATGAATTTTACATATTTTAACTCTATATCTTTTATCATCGTTGAATCATGGTCGTTAAATCCAAACCAGGACAATTGTCTGAAAATGTTAGATGGTTTCAGTATTTCGCATCACACATCTTGGACCTAAAGCAACTGGCATTATTTTTTTCAATCACACAACCTGAAACCATCATAACCTCAGGGTGGAAGCTCAATAGGTTTCAGTGTAATGTAAATCAAATTGTACATCACTGACAGAAAGCTGAGGGCCTTTAATAAGCATGGAATGGTGTCTATTCCAAGCATTTCTAGCTAAAAGCCGGGGACTAAACCATAGTTACTCACGCATCGATCTGAGAAACTAAATGTGAGCTGTACATGAATGTTTTCATTTTTTCGTCTCTATTATTCTTCTGAAATCTGGAGAGATTTGAAGGAGCACTTTTTGAGAGGGACGTTGAAGCTGTTCAGTGAAAAATCCAATAACAAAATCTAAACACTAAAGTAGAACGTCTACAGTATGATAGAATAGGAATGCTAATAAATGAGCATCTAGCAGCATTTATTTCTGTGGTGAGCAATGAACTTACACTCCAAATTAGCTTCCCAGAAGAAGACGTGTTAAATATTATTAACAAGAAAGAAAGGACGCTCGTTAGAAGTTAGAAGTCAATTGGATCATCAGCGTATGATGACAGAAAACATTGCACTCTGTGCTCATGGTAAGCTCTACAGATAGATGAAGCTCATCAATCACAAAAAATTAGGTTGCTGCCTCCATTGAGGATTTCATAGAAACGCGTGGATTTTGACACATATTTTGATAGAGACTGTGGTCTGGATTTCAGCCTTTGCATTGTATAAAATTCAATTCATGGAAAAAATCGGCAACAGAATTTTTCGCTGGACACTAAATATGTTTGAAACCAAAATTTTCTCCAAAAAAACAAAAAAAAACACTAGACGGCACTGCTATCTGTATCCAGGAGGATTACAAGTCTCATTTGCACCATTCCTATCAGTCTACTCCATACTTCCCACTCCACACACTGGTGGTGCTCAGTAGAGTTGACAGAAGGCAGTCAATAGATATATGTGACCAAGAAAGAAGAACTGTGTCGCTCACTACTATGTGGTAAAAATTATTACATTCAGCATAGTGTGGACAGACCAGATCTTGATAAAGTGTGAAGACATTTGTCCACACTATACAAATGCTGAATAAAAGGTTTTTACCACTGGATGATTAGTGCTACTGTTTTTTTCTTTTTTGGGCACATAAACTATTTAAACCTAGTTATAGAAAAAATGTAGAAAGCCATACTCACCTTATAGATCACCTGCCTCCCCATTCTCCTAATAGTACCTGGTCCAGCAATTGCCTATTCTACTTTATTGATGCTTTATTTGTTCTTTGTCTTATTTATTGAGTAAATACATTTGGTGTTGCAGGTACAGTATATAGGGGCTAGAATCTACCAAAAGTGGCCCAATGTAGGACGAATAGGTTCATAGGCATTTAAGCTCCCAGTTTGTGCTATTCTACTACAGAAAGAGTTTAATGATAGAAAGGTCTCAGAACACACAGGGCATCATAGTTTACTGAATGGGGGGTGCGAAGCTGCATAGTACGCAATATCAAGCAGGTGGTTTCAATGTTGTGGCTGATCAGTGTCCTGTAAATGAAATGCCTGCACATAGCATTTGATGGCGGCTGTGTAGAGGGTTCACATTTAGCTCTGACACCATGGCTCAGTGAGTTGATATTTCAGCGCCCTAATTGCATTTTCCTGAACAGTCTCACAGGATCAATATGCCATCATGTCACACTTTTTTTTCTATGTTCTTTACATACATCATTATTGGCCAACTTCAGATCATCTATGTATGAAGCACATTTAGATGGATTCCATCAGCTCTGTATTGAACATATTTACTTGTGACATTACTATGAACCCTTTCAAAGCAGTGACAGATGATTGGCCAAGCAGATAATAACCCTGCTGCCAAGGTCCTAAATTACTCTATATTGTTGCACCTTTGCTGGAAGAGAAAGAGCTGAGATATTATATTATGATGGTGAATGCCACCTATGACATTGATGTTCTGCAACAGAAGGGACACAATAAAACTCAACGAGTCTGAAAGGATAGGGATGACAATGCACAATGGCTATATCAAAAGCCTGGTAGTTAACATGAACCATTTAAATATTAAACAGGTGTTGGTCATCTAAAAAAAGTATAGATGTCCTCTCACGCACAACCCTATACAGGTGGATATGTGTTGATGCATTAAATGTTAGAATAGTAACTGTAAAGCCCCTTTCAGAAGAGCGAGTTCCATGCATCGGACTAGCAGTGCATGTGTGCAGCAGCTCCCATCATGACCTCCCAGCACTGACTGGTCACATAGCATTATATTGACTTATGATGCTATGTAACCCTTAGAGGTCTGGAATGTATTGTAGAACACTGACATAATGATGGCAGCGTTATCCAAAACATTCCATAACTGTAAGTGCATCTTTAAAGCAATATAATGATATGTGACCCTGTCAGTGCTGGGAGGTCAGAACGGGAGCTGCCGCATACTAACATTGCGAGTCCGATGCGTGGAACTCACACATCTGAAAGGTGCCAAAGTAGCTTACCTGTCTAGGCTGCAGAGGCACTTAGCTTTTTCGCTGGCCGCGCCGGGGGAGACACACTGCTGAGTCACGCCCCCAGTGACATGGCTACATCCTGAGTTACTGGGAGCGATACAAATTATCTCCCTGCAGCGTGTGCGCTAGGGGAGGTGGGCAGTGGGCTGTGTGACAGCCCTTTGGTCCTATTGTTGTTAGCTTTGCTCTTGGTTTTATATATATATATATATATATATATATATATTAATTGCCGCTCAATGGTGAAGTACTTTTTTGGGGTCTATTATTAAAATTTTAATTGATTTATTTAATAATACATTGTCAGACAGACATATGACAGGCCCTTCAAAGGGAATGGGCAGTGGGCAAAATATTTCTGTCTCAGGAAGCAGAAGGAGGGTGGCAGCAGGAGTCACAGCAAGAGGCCTGAGCTTCCAGTGTCATCTAGCGGTCGTGTCTTGACTAGAAATCCGGCATTGGTCGAATGGTTGACTTGGTCTTCGACTTCGTCGCAAGTGACATCAGACACCCCCAGTCAAGAGTCGGTGGGTTCATCTGACACGACTCTTAGTTGGCATGGCTTGGGAGCAGGCCCTGATTCCCCACCTGTCCTGAACCTTCCTTTGTCATTTTCAGTTTTCTCAGTGTGGAAAGTATTATATTCCGTAGGCTCGGCTTCACTTTTCAGCGAGGGCGAGCTACTAGAGGACAATCATCAGCTACTGCCAAGCCAAGATCTGGAGTAGACATCTGCCGATTCCTCCGGTAGGCGGGCAAGTAGTGATAATGAGAGTGGGAGCAGGTGTTGCGTGCAGTCAAGCTTCTGACCCAGAGACCGTTGAGAAGGACATCAGTGACGTTCAGACAGTAGCAGATGATGATGTAGCTGATTGCACTTGGGAGCCGGGTGAAGAAGGCGCTTCATCATCATAATCCGGAGAAGAGGGTGTCAGCTTGCGCGTGAGGCACCGGCTAAGCCAGCAGGGGGGTAGTGTGGCAGTGTGTCAGCAGCGTGGCATCAGCAGGAGGTCGAGAGCCAAACATGCCCGGGGTAGACTACCCGCTTCGCAGGGGCCTACCAGCCCTGAAAGTAGCAGTGCAGGAGTTCACTGAGGCAGCAGTAGCAGGCAGTCAGCACAGAGTGTTGGGGGGGAAATGCCATACTCGGCGGTGTGGCAATTTTTCATTAGGCCGCCAGAGGAGGTGAATATGGCCATTTGCCAAATTTGTGGGCAGAAGGTGAAGCTTGGCCAGGGTGCCAATGTTGGCACCACAGCCCTGCATCAACACATGCAGTGTCACCATAAAGTGGACTGGGAGAACCGTGGCTCCGATGTGGTGTGCAACCGCTGCATCACCTAGTGGCATGCACCAAATTTCATGCAGTCAAGACTCCACCACCTCAGCCGAAGGGAGCTGTCAGTCCTTCCCATCATCTGCTGGTCCTGATGCTCCTGCTCCTCCTCATCAGTCATTGCATCAGCAAGTGATCACAAAAGCGATTTTCAAGAGACAACAGTATGCATGCACTCTAACGGCGCAGAAGCTGAACATGCTCCTGGCAAAGTTGCTGGTGCTGATGTCCCCCCCTTTCCAAGAGGTGGACTCTCCACCTTTCAGAGAACTGATGGCTTGCACCAAGCCGAGATGGAGAGTCCCAAGCCGTCATTTTTTTTGCCAGAATGGTAGTACCAGCCCTGCACAAATATGTAGAACAGAAGGTATGCCAGTATTTGAGCCTCTCGGTGTCTGCCAAAGAGCACGGCGGTGCCGACCTGTGGAACTGTAACTACGTGTTCAATCTGGTTATAAAGCGGTTCCTGAAGTCTTTTCCCCATCACCAAGACTCATACACCACAAAACACACCCTACTTGACCTGCAGTGGCAGAACAGCATCCGCCAACATAGGCTGATATGCAACATTTCCACCCATTGAAATTCCACCCTTCATATGTTGGACCAATTATATGAACAGAGAAAGGCCATAAATGATTTCTTGATGATACAAGCAAACAGAGGTACTCCCCTGTGTAACTTTCATGTTAGCAAGTGGTAACTTATACTTGACACCTGCCGTTTCCTCGGGCACTTTGAGGAGGCCAGTTTATTAGTCAGCTGCCAGGACTACAGGATAAACAACGTCATTCCACTGCTTCATGTCCTGGAACATATGCAGCTAAATCTGGCTGGCCAGGGGACAGGAGACATGGCGACTACATCTCACAGCCACATGAGCCCTGTGGGGGCTAAACTAGAGGAGGAGGAGGACGCAATGAATCCTGTCTATGTAGCAGCTGTAAGGCCTGTATGTCATGGTCCCTATTTTGCATCAGAATTGGCTTATGATTTGGTAGCCAAAAGCAGGAGTGGGGACAAAACACAGAAGACATGCAAATATTTCATTCACGTATCATCTCTGTTTTGGATCCACTCCTGTTTTTTTGGGCTTTAGCAATACTGATGGATTACTGACCAAATGCTGACTGAGTGAAGGTGGATGCTCAACAGACAGGATCTGCTTTTTGGGGGGTTATTGTTCTGATGGATCAGAGGAAGGGCAAAATAATCAGTGACATCAGGGGGGCTCTACAGTGTTCTATACCACTATACAGTGTCTCTGCAGCCAGGAAATAGCTGTTTTTTAACGTCATTCGCCACAAATGAATTCAGATCAAATCAAATTTTTTCGGCAAATTCGGTAAACTGACCAAATCGAATTTTTGAGAAATTCACTCATCTCTAATTGCCACATTTTGTGATGATTCTGGGCAACCCCTTTAATGACTGTAATTTGGTTTGCAGGGAATATATACCCTTTGAAATATAAAATGATCTGGAATATGATGAAGCTATATGAAGTAATTAGTATCCGCTTTTCAAACTGTATGAATGTGCCCCTAAAAGCACTCAATGTAAGGATACATTAATTTCACAGTGAAAGAAAAATAAATGGCCACGAAAGAAGGACACACTGTCCTTTTTTATGGCCATTTTTCAAACATTTTTGTATCCACTTTCTGTCCATCTCTGTGTTTTATATCTGTTTTTAATGGCCGTTAAACACAACCATTAAAAACGGATGAATTCAATTTTATTTATTTTTTTATCCCAACCCCTGCAGAGTCTTCTCTGTATACTCTATACCACTAGTGTAAGAAGACACTTGAAATAACAATAGACACACTAGTTTTTCCTACTTCTTAAAGGGGTTGGCCTAACTGGGACACTGATGGCATATTGCTTGAAAATACCATCATTGTCAGATAGGTGCGAGTCCTCACCTCTGGGACTTACTTCTATCTGCTGAACAGGACCCAGGAAGTGAAGAAGAGCACACAGTGCATACGAGACATGCTCTACATTCATTGCTATGGGAGTTCCATAAATTCCAGTGCCACAAGCTCCCCAATTTACAGCAGTCCCGTATTGGTGAAAGCAGAGGTGGCCCTGTTTGGGTGGTACACTCCACATTCACCACTGTGGAACTTCCAAAAAGTGATGAGTTTGCTTGCTTGGACCCATATCTATCTGACTTTGATGGTGATACACCTAGTGGGATGCATTTGATGTCCCAGAAGGGCCAATCCCTTTATAGTCTTTCTAGGCATATATTTTATCTATTTATTCATCATAATATAAACTCTATGACACACTACAAATCATCAGATTTGGTTACTTATTACTCACTAACATAATTAAAATATGGTAGGTCTAGAAGTATTGTCTGTGTCACAACTGCTTCACACAAGCTTCATGTATTAGGTTTCTTTGAACATGCAGACATAAATAATGGTTCATTACCAAGGAAGTGTAGAAAAGAGCTGCTAAAGGTGCAGCCAAATGTGCAGCTTTTATACTGTTATTGAAGCCAACATCAAGAGTGGATCATAAAAAGAGAGAAAGTATTAAATAGGTTGTCTCACTTCAGCAAATGGACTTTATTATGTAGGGAAAATTAATACAAGGCAACTACTAATCTATTGTTATTATCCATTTTGCTTCCTTTGCTGGCTTGATAAATGTTTTCGTCACATTATACACTGACAGTGTCCAGGGGTTACAACCACCCTGTAATCCAACAATGGTGGTTGTGCTTGTACACTATAGCACAGCCAGAGAGTCCGGCGCTTTTTTCTATAGTGTGCAAGCAAGGCCACCGCTGTTGGATTACAGGCTGATCATAACCATGGAAATGAGAAGTGTATCTGATGGAAAAATTGTATATACACATAATGTTCCCTATAGTGACCCCAGGACATGAAATCCCCCAACAAGTGCAATCCTGCTAACTTATTGCATGTAGTGCTGAAATGTGTCTATAGGGGGGATTTCTATATTAATGCTTGACTAGGGAATTTCTATTTATGTACTTTCCTATAACCATCTGAATAGGACCATCTACACTTTTTAATACACTCACTGACAAAAAATTATAATAACAATGCACAAAAAAGGAGTTGTTGCAATTGAATGACATTTTATATGTGAGAATGTAATGAAAATATATGATACGGTTTATTGGGGAAAATTGTACTGTTCAAAAGAGGCTCTAGGACCCTGTTGGGCCACCTCTGGATACAAGACGAAATATGTTTGGACATGGAGACAGCGGTTCCATATGATATCCTGCAGCATATTGGCCCACAGATATTGCAGACTTGTAAGTCCCAACTGGTCCCATAAATGCTTGATTGGCGATAAACCTGGCAATTGGGCAGGCCAAAGAAGTGTTGCATCTGGCAGAGACAGCAAGCAATATCCTGCTGAAAAATGCCAGTTGGAAGCCCTGCCATGTGAGGCCACACACAGAGCCGCAAGATGTCCTGCACATATCACTGAACTAAAAGTGTCCATTGTATCATTACTAGGGGTTACTGACTGTCAGATGCAATGGCTCCCCAGACCATCACACCAGCAGTTGGGGCAGTGTGTCTCTACAAAGCAAAGGCAGGACTGAAGTGCTAATTATGGGGCCAAATGTCATGGGGCCCAAAACAGAACCTGCATTTGTCGCTAAAGACAATATGGTTCGATTTCATATTGCAGCGTCCCACTACATGTGTGTGGGCACTGCTTATAACTACTTTTTGATCTTAACAATTGCATTGTACAGTATGGTATAACTTTGCATGTATGTATCTGCAAAATCCCTGTTAACAGGCCTATTAGGTGTAATTTATAAAACCCACCACTAGATGGGGATAAAGTTCAGGTCCTATATATATCCAGGTCAGACCTAGTGAGACAGATTAGGCAGATTAAGAGTGGAGTTCAGTTGAGACCACAGGTCAGTGTGGAGATCAGTGAGTATATTGACACTGAGAAAGTGAAAAGGTGCAGATCCAGCACTTCAGCTCTAAAGAGAAGTTTTAGTCCAGAAAGGGACAAGAGAAAAGGACAAATTCAAATTAATCCAAAGGATAAAAGCTGAAAACCAAGCATAAAGGACCTTTGGGATATTTAGGTGAAGGATACCCTAGTGTCATGGTCTTACCTTCTTGCTGTTCTCCTTCGTTTGACATGTGCTGGCGGCCATCTTGGTTTCTGGGTTTCTTGTAGCCTCCCACCCTGCGGCTTCTCCTTCCCACTGGGAGGAGCTGGATGCCTAGCTCATATATATAGGAGGTCTGTGGCTTCAGTTCCTTGCTTGGTCCTCCTGTGTTCACATGCTTCTAAGACTGCTGCTGCTTCTGGTTCCTGATCCTGGCCTCGTCTGACTACCCCGCTGGTTCCTGATCCTGGCTTCGTCTGACTACCCTGCTGGTTCCTGATCCAGGCTTCGTCTGACTACCCTTCTGGTTCCTGACCTCTGGCTACGCAAGACCCTGCTTCGGTTTAGCCATCCGTTTGGACTTTTGCTTACAGCTTGATTTTCAATAAAGCCTTCTTATTTCCACTTATCTCTTGTTGTACGTCTGGTTCATGGTTCCATGACATTAGGACCAAGCCATGAATTCTGACGGTACAGGGCCATCCTCGCTACCTACGCTGGTTGCCAGACTTGATCAGCAGGATCACCTGTTGGGTCGGTTCGCTGTGGCGTTGCAAACCCTGCTTGAACGCACGGCTCATTTCGCTTCCGTTGCCGATGGGTCGGTTGTCGCTCCTGGGCCCGCTCCTACTGCCGCTCCGGTTGTTGCGCCAGAGTCTACCCCGACACCTGTTGCTGCGCCTGCGGTGTCTCGGGGTATGACCGGTTCTGCCCCCCTTCCACAGCGCTTTGGGGGAGAGCCAACTCAGTGCCGAGGTTTCCTTAACCAGGTGGGCATTTATTTCGAGTTGCTGCCACATGCCTTTCCTACTGAGAGATCAAAGGTGGGCTTCTTGATCTCGCTGCTCTCGGACAAGGCCTTGGCCTGGGCCAGCCCTTTATGGGAGAACAACAATCCGGTGGTTGCCGAGTTTTCCGGTTTTGTTGCTTCTCTTCGGAAGGTATTCGATGTGCCGGCTAGTGCTGCCTCTGCTGCGAAGCTCCTTATGTCCATCAGACAGGGTTCACGATACGTAGCTGAATACGCCATTGAATTTCGTACCCTGGCAGCAGAGGTGGGCTGGAATAATGAGGCTCTGGTCGCTGCTTTCTCTCATGGTCTCTCGGATGCCTTGAAGGATGAGGTTGCAGCTAAGGACCTACCAGTGGAGCTCGAGTCTCTTATTTCTTTCCTGATTTTGATTGACACCAGACTCAGGGAGAGACCTTCCTTTAAGGAGAGCCTGCGGAGGTCTTCTAACAGATTGGCGCCTACGTTTGCTGTCCCACCCGTGCCTCCCTCTCCTCCCACGCCTCCTGGGGATGACTTGTCTGGGGGTGAACCCATGCAGCTGGGGTTTGCTCGCCTGTCCGAGGGGGAGAGGGTACTCCGGAGACGCGAGGGCCGATGCATGTACTGTGGTCTCGGTGGGCATTTTCGGTTGGCATGTCCGAACCGTCCGGGAAACGCTCGCACCTGAGATCCTGTCGGGGGCAGATCTTGGGTGGAGTCTCCTCGTCCCGGTTTCCCGTGTTGACAAACCACTGATCACTGTTGTCCTCTCCTGGGTCGGGGGCTCGGTGACGACCCAGGCGTTGGTGGACTCTGGTGCTGGTGGTTTGTTCATTGATAGTGTGTTCGCTGCCGCCAATTCCATTCCTCTGCAGCCTCGAGGTTCCCCACTGGCTCTTGAGGCGATAGACGGCAGACCCCTTCTGCCGCCACACGTGACTCATGAGACCCTTCCAGTGGGGATAGCCATTGGTGCCGTTCACAGAGAGTCGGTCTGTCTCCAAGTGATTTCGTCTCCACACTACTCGGTGGTCTTGGGGTACCCCTGGCTCCAGAAGCATAATCCGACTTTCGATTGGAGATCGGCCGAGATCCTCTCGTGGTCACCGCAGTGTGGGGCTAGTTGCATCCATGGGCCTGTCAAGTTGCTGTGTACTTCCTCGGACTCTCTGTTGCCTCCTGAATACGAAGAGTACCGGGATGTATTCGATAAGGTGCGCGCGGTTGCCCTACCTCCGCACCGCCCATACGATTGTGCCATAGAGTTACAATCTGGTGCCGTTCCTCCTCGTGGCAAAGTCTATCCACTGTCGGTAGCGGAGAATGAGGCCATGGAGGAGTACGTGAGGGAGGCGCTTTCACGGGGACACATTCGCAAATCCTCGTCCCCGGCAGGGGCTGGATTTTTTTTTGTGAAAAAGAAGGGCGGTGAGTTGAGGCCTTGCATCGATTACAGGGGTCTCAATCGCATCACGATCAAGAACGCTTACCCGATACCCTTGATTTCCGAGCTGTTCGATCGCCTCAAAGGGGCCACGGTCTTTACCAAACTCGACCTGAGGGCGGCATATAACCTGGTAAGGATCAAGGCGGGCGATGAGTGGAAGACCGCGTTTAACACCAGGACCGGTCATTATGAATCCTTGGTTATGCCCTTTGGGTTGTGCAATGCACCCGCAGTCTTCCAGGAATTCATCAACAATGTTTTCCGTGACCTGTTGCAGCAGTGTGTGGTGGTCTATTTGGATGACATCTTGGTATATTCTGAATCCATGGAGGCCCACATTATGGATGTCAGACGAGTGTTGCAACGGTTACGAGAGAACAGGCTGTTCGGTAAGCTTGAGAAATGCGAAATTTCACCGATCCCAGGTAACCTTCTTAGGTTACATCATTTCCGCTGAGGGGTTCTCCATGGATCCTGAGAAGGTTTCGGCTGTCTTACAGTGGCCCCAGCCCAGTGGTCTCCGTGCCCTGCAGCGCTTTTTGGGCTTCGCCAATTATTATCGGAAGTTCATCAGGGACTTTTCTATGCTAGCCAAGCCTCTCACGGATCTGACCAGGAAGGGCAGTAATTTCCAGGTCTGGCCGCTCGAGGCCATCCGAGCTTTTGAGGCTCTAAAGTCCGCCTTTGTGTCGGCTCCGATTCTGTCGCATCCCAACCCTGGGTTGCCCTTTGTCCTCGAGGTGGACGCGTCTGAGACGGGAGTAGGCGCCCTTCTGTCTCAGCGTAGAACACCAGAGGGTCCTCTGCTTCCTTGTGGGTTTTACTCCCGGAAACTGTCTTCCGCGGAGTGCAACTATCAGATTGGTGACAGGGAGTTATTGGCCTTTTGTGCAGGCCCTTAAAGAATGGAGGCACTTGCTCGAGGGTTCGGTGGTTCCGGTTCTTATCCTGACGGACCACAAGAATCTGACCTACCTTTCTGAGGCCAAGAGATTGACACCACGTCAGGCCAGATGGGCTCTGTTCTTGTCACGTTTTAATTACGTGGTCTCCTACCTACCCGGTTCCAAGAACATCAGAGCGGATGCCTTATCACGGCAGTACTCCGAGCTGTCCGGGGAGGAGTCGATTCCGACTTCGGTCATACCTCCGAATCAGATCCTGGCCGCCATTCGCACCAGCCTGACCTCTCCCCTGGGTGAGCAGATTTTGGCGGCTCAATCTGGTGCTCCCTCTGGGAGACCCAACGGCAGATGTTTTGTGCCTGAGGAGTTGCGCACTCGGTTGTTGCGAACCTACCATAACTCCAAGGCCGCGGGGCATCCTGGAAAGAATCAGCTGTCCTGGGCTGTTTCACGTCTGTTCTGGTGGCCTTCTCTACGTTCCGACATTGCCGCATATGTAGCGGCATGCTCCGTTTGTGCCCAGAGTAAGTCCCCTCGGCACCTTCCGTTGGGCCTTTTGCAACCCATAGCCACCGGGGAGCGCCCATGGTCACACCTGGGGATGGATTTCATTGTGGACCTCCCTGCATCCCGAGGCCATACGGTCATTCTCATGATTGTGGATCGGTTTTCCAAAATGTGCCACTGTGTTCCTCTCAAGAAGTTACCCTCTGCACAAGAGTTGGCCACGATTTTCGCCAGGGAGGTCTTCCGGTTGCACAGTTTGCCCAAGGAGATTGTGTCGGATCGGGGGAGTCAGTTTGTGTCCAGGTTCTGGCGCGCCTTTTGCTCCCAGTTGGGGATTCATCTCTCTTTCTCCTCGGCCTACCACCCTCAGTCCAATGGGGCCGCAGAACGATCCAATCAGGCCTTGGAGCAATTCCTTCGTTGCTATGTCTCCGATCACCAAGACAATTGGGTTGACCTCCTGCCTTGGGCTGAGTTTGCCAGGAACACGGCGGTGAACTCTTCCTCTGGGACGTCTCCCTTCATGGCCAATTATGGGTTCCAACCTGCCGTGTTACCGGAGGTATTATCTCCCCAGGATATTCCGGCTGTGGAGGATCATCTTTCCGTCCTACGTGCTTCTTGGGTACAGATCCAGAGGTCCCTTGAGGTCTCTGCGCAGCGCCAGAGACTCCAGGCTGATCGCAGACGAGCGCCCGCTCCTTCCTACCAGGTCGGAGACCATGTATGGTTGTCCACCCGCAACCTCAACCTTCGAGTGCCCACTCCCAAGCTGGCGCCTCGCTTTGTTGGTCCCTTCCGAGTGCTTCGCAGGGTAAACCCGGTAGCCTATGCCCTTGCGCTTCCTCCTGGCATGCGGATCTCCAACGTGTTTCATGTCTCCCTATTGAAGCCATTGGTGTGTAGTCGTTTCACTTCCTCGGTTCCTCGGCCCCATCCGGTCCAAGTGGGCAATCGTGAGGAATATGAGGTGAGCAATATCCTGGACTCACGCCTGGTCCGCGGTCGGTTGCAGTTTTTGGTCCATTGGCGTGGTTATGGTCCAGAGGAGCGTTCCTGGGTTCCCTCCGCAGATGTCCATGCTCCTGCTTTGCTCCGAGCCTTCCACGCACGCTTCCCTCAGAAACCGTTCCTTACTCCGCGGAGGAGGGGCCCTTATGGGGGAGGTACTGTCATGGTCTTACCTTCTTGCTGTTCTCCTTCGTTTGACATGTGCTGGCGGCCATCTTGGTTTCTGGGTTTCTTGTAGCCTCCCACCCTGCGGCTTCTCCTTCCCACTGGGAGGAGCTGGATGCCTAGCTTATATATATAGGAGGTCTGTGGCTTCAGTTCCTTGCTTGGTCCTCCTGTGTTCACATGCTTCTAAGACTGCTGCTGCTTCTGGTTCCTGATCCTGGCCTCGTCTGACTACCCCGCTGGTTCCTGATCCTGGCTTCGTCTGACTACCCTGCTGGTTCCTGATCCAGGCTTCGTCTGACTACCCTTCTGGTTCCTGACCTCTGGCTACGCAAGACCCTGCTTCGGTTTAGCCATCCGTTTGGACTTTTGCTTACAGCTTGATTTTCAATAAAGCCTTCTTATTTCCACTTATCTCTTGTTGTACGTCTGGTTCATGGTTCCATGACACCTAGCCTCCGGCATCCTCACCAAAAGTTCTACTGACATTGAAGTAACCCACTGCTCCAAAACCACAAAACCTAAACAGCCTAAAACAGTCAATTTGCCGAATTAACTTTGTACCATCAAGACACTGCATATTTGTACTGCTGTAACCAAAAGACATCCAAAGTAAAAGTTGTGAGTTGCATCTTACCACTGTCTACCTCATTATTACCACTATTGGTTATACCACCATTAACGGTACTAGCGTCACGACAAAAACCATCAAGGGACTCAGCCGCAACAAGCATCATAAGAACCCCTAACATCAAGGGCACCTCAACCACCATCTTGGCTGATGCTTCCTACCACAGAGCGTGCCCCGGAGGATTTCGTGCTGTTCTCCTCAACACTGTGTTGCCAGCCCAGGGAGGCTATCTGCTAACCGTGAGTAAACTGATGAACTATGTGTTATATCATTTGGCCCCTCATCGGTCCACCGTGCACATCACGACTGGCTGGCTGCAATATCAGTCCAGGTTTCTCATTCATGACACCACTGCAAGTGAAATCAATGATGGCTATCAATGGTAGAAAACTTAATGGGTGTTGTAACACCAATTTATTTCTTATAAGTATGTGGAAATGGTCTGGCCAGAGTAATGGGTTTGTTATGAAGGTGCCACATGTGTCTGTATGGTGGAAAATGAAATTGTGTGAGCTGCTTCTGTTTGTCGGCAAATCAAAAAATCCTCTCTAACGGTGGTCTGTTTGGGCTGTCTGGAGACTGTTCACAGTTTGTTCATGCCTCATATACCAACTGCTCCTAATACCTCAGAACAGCCTAGATAGCGGGAGGTTCATCAAAATGACCATTCTACTCCTCTTAGTCCAATAATGTGCCCCTTTTTAAATCTGTCAACTGGGCAAAAAGTCTTTGGGTGCATCATAGAGGCATGTCTAGCAGTGGTTGATCTAAAAGAAGCCTCTGATAACCTTTTCATAGGCAGAGGAAGCAACGATGTGCCCTCTTGTGACAAAATCCAGTGTCTAATCGGACCACATTTCTAAACATTAACATATCTGCCTGAAGCATAAATGCATGCTGAGCTTTGCAGCAATCCAACATTTTTATCTTGGTGCATAATTTTTTTTGTTAGTGAGTGTATACAGAGGATCAAAGGCTGGATGCCCTTGGCTGTAGAGGATAAGCTTAGTTGTGTCATCTCTAAAACCATTGTTAGATCTCTTAGTCTCCTTTGGTCAGTTTCCAAAATTTCCTAGTTCATCAACCGTGACTTCGATCTTGTTAAATCATACCTTGATTCCAAAAAGATCTAATTGCAAAATCCTATTGTTTTAGCTCTAATTCGTTTAGCTAATTTGTTCAGTTTGGTGTTTAACTACCGGATCCAATTCTCCAAACACTGAATTTTGCCTCCAATTATACTCTACTGGCTGTAAATCTTCAAAATAAAATATTTCCTGACCCAAAGCATATCTGCTTTTCTACTAAAAGTGCTTGAAATGAGAGAGATTTGCAATAAAGTTTAATTTCATGCTTTTTATTGCAAAATGTTTGGAACAATGAATGGTAATTACATATTTTACACTTCATTCACTCCAAACAGACCATTTGTTTTTCATAAGTCTAGCAAAAAAAATGCTTGCTGTCAGCTATATATTTCTGGTAAAAGTATTCTTGCAATTCCCTTGTGTGCATTAAGAGACCATCTTCAAATTTCTCTTTGTGCAGTGATTGTCACATAAAAATGAAGGCACCAATATGTTTTCTATAAAAATCCAAATGCTTCAGATCTCTGAGTATAATAGACACATTTTACCCACAATTTGTCCAAAATGAAATTTATATATCATGTTCACACATTGAGTTTCTCTGTATGTGTATGAGATAAAGACCAATTTCACCTGCCTAACAAGAGTCATCATTTATGATGTACTGAAGGGGAAGAACATGAAATGACCCAGGTATGAATATGTAAGCTTAAAGAGACCACTGACTATCATATTCTACATTCTATTGAATCAGCTTGAACACTAGTTATTGTAGAACCAAACCAACGAGGCACCAAACTAAAATATATCTGCATTTAAGACCTTTCACAATTCATCCTTATAGAAGTACACTATTAACCCTTATGTGACCAGACCAATTTTGTAAAATTTTCCATCAACTCAGGAGGCTTTGAGTTACAACGTTTTGCTACTTTTTTATTCCAATTTTGGAGAGGTGAGGTGACCCAAAAAAAAAAAAAAGCAGTTCTGGTATTTTTATTTTTTTAATTTTTTACAGAATTCACTATATGAGATAAATGATAAATCACATGATACTTTAGTAGATTTGGCGGTTTTGGATACTGCAATACCAGCAATGTTTTATTATTGGTATTGCAAATACCCAAATCGAAATTTTCAGTCATCTCTAGTAAATTTTGGGTTCTTTAGTTATTTTAGAACTTTCACAGGGGCTGCCCAAATTTTGATATACAGTTGCAAGAAAAAGTATGTAAACCCTTTGGAATGATATGGATTTCTGCACAAATTGGTCATAAAATGTGATCTGATCTTCATCTAAGTCACAACAATAGACAATCACAGTCTGCTTAAACTAATAACACACACATAATTAAATGTTACCATGTTTTTATTGAACACACCATGTAAACATTCACAGTGCAGGTGGAAAAGGTATGCAGCAGTGCTGAACTTTCTCCATTTATAGCCAATTTGTCTTACCATGGACTGATGAACAGCAAGGCTTTTGGAGATACTTTTATAACCCTTTCCAGCTTTATGCAAGTCAACAATTCTTAATCGTAGGTCTTCTGAGAGCTCTTTTGTGTGAGGCATCATTCACATCAGGCAATACTTCTTGTGAAAAGCAAACCCAGAACTGGTATGTGTTTTTTTTAGGGCAGTGCAGCTGTAACCAACACCTCCAATCTCATCTGATAGAGTGGACTCCAGTTGGCTGACACCTTAATCCAATTAGTTCTTGGAGATGTCATTAGTCTAGGGGTTCACATACTTTTTCCACCTCCACTGTGAATGTTTCCATGGTGTGTTCATTAAAAACATGGTAACATTTAATTATTTGTGTGTTATTAGTTTAAGCAGACTGTGATTGTTTATTGTTGTGACTTAGATGAAGATCAGATCACATTTTATGACCAATTTGTGCAGAAATCCATATCATTCCAAAGGGTTCACATACTTTTTCTTGCAACTGTAACTCATACAACCCCTTTAAATGTCAGCTGCTAAAAAACTCCTTGATAAAATTGTTAACTTATTGAATTTGCAACTTGTAATTAAGATCATTCATCACATGACAAATAACCCCAACGTCATTTTCCAGACTGTGGAGAGCAGTGCTGTGCTATATAGATGCAAATACTTAGAGGTTGTCAATTTCTATTTTCTTTCTTCTTATATAAGAAATGGTTTTCTTTAGAAACTAGAGAAGTAACTGAACAATTCATCTTGCAACACAACAACTGCAACAGTTGCTATGCTGCAAATTGCAAAGGTGATAAACTTGCTCAGATAATTGGGAAAGTTGTCCAGAAAGAAAAACAGCTTGACAGGCTAGACAGGTAAAATGTGCTCTGTTTCAGTACTCCAGGTACAGCAAACTTAATACTGTTAACTTTTCCCAATTATGGCTTCTCAAGGCTATGTATTATGTCAAAATGGCATAACATACCAACTTCATAATATGAGTATTCTGTGATACCATTCTGGACTGCTACATACACAATTAGTTTTAGATTTAATGGAAGATGAATGTGTTTGTTTTATATCATATGTTATTCATCACCGCCTCGCAGCTCTCTTTGAAGATTCCTTTGTAGAGTGTAGAGTCTTTTGTCTATATATCTACATTTACTTTGGCAGTTCATCATCAAAGCATCTGTGCTTTCCCCTGGACTGTAAATATGTATGAAGTGCTTCAGTGTTGCCTCCGAAGCTGTGAGATTTCCATCAACTCTAGAATGGGTCAAAATGACGAGAACTGTACTATGAACGACTTCATGATGCTTCTTTTCTACAGTAAAACTTACGAGTTCGCTGAAATCAAAACCTTAGATCAGTAGGGAAAAAAGGACTGCACTGGAAATGTTATTTCTGCAGTTGTCCTCTTGCCCAAACTCTTCAAATGTTCTATTCAGCCATTATTGAGTAATTTCCATCTCCCAGTAACATCACACTAATATAAAATTAGTTAAAATTAGTAAAATTAGGCTTATTAATTATATACTGTATAGGTGTATTACAAGCTACAACCCTTACAAAAAAAATAACCGAATGGCACACCACACATCAAATACAAATAATCTTTATTGTTAGACACTAGAATATGTACATTAAAAAAAATTAAACATGGTATAATCCATGCACAGAAACAAATACCCTTTCCATCAATATATACAATCAAAGGTATATAAATGCAGCACAAGATAATGGTAAGGGACCCAAAGCATGAGAAGGCGAAAAGAGGAAAATACCCTATGATCTATAAAAAAAAAAAGACTGTGCAACAAACGTCATAATGCCACTCCAAATATGAAGCCCCCAACAAAAGTGCTAAACCAAAAATAAAATCCAAAATAAAAGTAATAGTAATACAGACCAAGGTAGGAGGGGAGGTGTGAATCATGTAAGAAGTAGTGTTCATCAAGCACCAAAGTACTCGGGTGTTCGGGTGCTCAGGTCGAACACCTCGGGATGCTCGGGTGCTCTATCGAGCACCCGAGCACAATGGAAGTCATTGGGAGAACCTGAGCATTAAACCAGGCACCCACTACTCTGAAGAGGGGAGGGTGTCTGGTTTATAGGAAACGGTCAGAAATTGATGGAAACACCACTGAAATGGTTCGGGAACATCATGTGGAGGATGTCTGGATGTGTCTTGGACTCCCAGGTCGCTGCTGGGAAAGATGTTGTCCGAGTAGTACGCCCCTTTTACAGACTGACACTAATATGCACAAAACCAAAGATAAAATTGATTTTAGAGGAAAAATTGTTAAGAAACATTCTTTCCTGTATATTTACTTGTATATAAAGTGCAAATGCTTTCAAAAATTACAGGGCACTCAGATACAACCTGTATATCACATAATGGAGGGCCTCATTCACATTGTGGTACAATTGTTCAGGTAGTGAGACTCCTACACTCTTAGCTGGGGGTGTCTGGTGTCACTTGGGACCAAGTGGATGACCAAGTCTACTATTCAAGAACTGCTGGGTTACTGGTAAAGACATGACCGCTAGATGACACCGGGAGATCAGGCTTCTTGCTGCGACTCCTGCTGCCATGCCCCCTGCTCTGCTGCAATCTGTGCCTGCACCAGCAATATTTAGGCTTCTACCACTCCCCTGTGCAGGGCCTGGCACTTTTCTGTCTGACATACTGTTAGATCAAATAAATAAAATGGAAATTAAAACACCCCAAAAAAGTCAGTAATTTTCTCACTTCACCACACAACGGCTAATAAGCCCCTTTTCACTAATACACACCAAAAAATAGGCCCTTATTTGTTTTTTTCTACTTATACATGCCACAAAAGGCTTTAGAACATATAACTGCTAAACCGAACGGCAAATATTTATATTTTTTGTGCGACTAATACAGACCAAAAAGTGCTTTAGAACATATAACTGCACCACCGAAAGGAAAATAGGCCCTTCGTTTTTTTTCTACTTATACACGTCACAAAAGGCTTTAGAACCTATAACTGATAAACCGAACGGCAAATATATATATTTTTTGTGCCACTAATACACTCCAAAAAGGGCTTTAGAAGATATAACTGCACCACTGAACGGCAACTAATATTTATATTTTTGCCACTAATACACACCATAAAGGACTTTAGAAGATATAACTGCACCGCTGAACGGCAAATAGGCCTTTATTTATTTTTTTCACTTATACACCTGTTAATGGCTGTATCACTCAACACTTGCAACCCAATAAGAAGAACGGTTTGCTGGAATTACAGAGCTGTATAATGGCAATTTGGATCCGCAGTCAGTGCAATAAGGTGTATTAGGATTGTTCCTATTACCCAGGCTGTAAACTCCCCTACTGACCCCTGTTCTGCTTCAATACTGTGAAATGATTCCTTCCTATCCTTTCCCTGAACTTCTATAAAGCAAAATAAAAGTTTTAAAGTCTTTTCTACCACTGTCCCTAGCTCCTGCTGATATCTCTCTCTGCACTACGTGCACTGGAAAATGGCTGAATCCAAGATGGCTATTTATAAGGCTGTGACATCACAGGGCTGGCTGCTGATTGGCTGCATGCATGGCATTGTGGGTGATCCCTCGTTCCCCGAGTTCCTTGATCCATGTCCTAACACATGCAGCAGCCATTTTAGGAACAAATGGGATTCATTATCACGAAGCGTGAGGCAATTCAGATTAGTTGCAAATCAAATTTTTCCTGAAATTCGGATCAAATTCTACTTCGTCAACTTCGATTCGCTCATCTCTAATTAAGACCAATAATAGAGGAGGTCAACAGGTGTCATTAATTGCATGAGTGAATTTGATCACCACTCCCAGGATGGAAGGGAGATGCGATCGGGCGATCTCAGCCACACATATAACTAACACCCATATAGAGAAAGAAAAATACATCAATCAAATCTACCCTTTCAACTATACAAATGATTATAGATCTCAAATGTTACGGATGCTTATACACAAGCTGGAAATGACACATAGGAACTTAGCATTCAAAGCGATACTAATCCGTGCAGGAAAATCCGAATAACATCCCAGCTTCCTGGCCCTCAATGGCAGTGTGATACTGGTATATTTTATAACCATGCAGATTTATGTCCCTTTCATCACTGTGGAAAGCTAAGTGACAGCCCCATTGAGTAAAGTTATCACTGCCATTAGAAGTTGTCGCCCACAGAGATTTGGACAGGATTCAGTTCAATACTAAAGGGATTGTTTCATGAATGCAAACCGTTCCATACATGATTTTAGAGTATTAGCCAGAATGTAATGTTATTAATTCTCTGGTGAAACAGTCCTATTACTTAGATGGCTTTTCATTGGACTTGTTGGTAAGCAACACTACTTTTCCACTATAGTAGTGGCTGCAAGGAAATTATTCGACTGGCCGAACTTCTTCTCGTGATCACGGGTAAGAGCCAGGGATGTCTGATGTAAGCATAAAAGTGATCAACTAATTGTCAGACCATTTTCAATTGCTATCGATGAGACAACAACTTAAGCCAGATTCAGATGCTCATATTCCAGATTCCAGGCAATGTATCAATCTAAACTCAGAGAATTTAGTGGCTTTCAGGTGCTGTGAGTTTAAATCATCCAACCCATAACAGAGCTTAGACACACCTGTGGATTCCAGACATGTGAATCCGGTCATATGGGGTTTAACACAGCATTTCTTTGCAAAAATGCTGCAGTTTTTGTTGCAGATTTTCATTAAGTTTTTTTGAGCCAAAGCCATTTAGGGGAATCGAATGAATGGAAAATGTAAAGGATGGACTTCTTTATTCTACTGGATCCACTTCTGTTCTTTTCTCACAAAGCAGCATGAAAATTGAAGTGGTGCCCCTCCTCCCAAAAAATAAAATAATAATCTGTGTGAAAAAGCCTTTAAAGGTGTTAAGTGTTGTTTCAGTTTAGTATATACCTGTGTTTTTAACATTTTTTTATGTTTCTACTTTAAAGTGTCTAATAAAATGAAAATCAGTCAAAACGAATTGACCTATAGAGAGTATACAAAACTAATACAAAAAATCCATCCCTAATAAAATATTACTTTTAATTAGATACTTAAAACATATAGAATACCCCTAGATAATATACCAATGTAATTATATCATATTTTGGTATACCGGATGAATCAATTCTCAAAAATGTTACAAATCTGAAGCCCACTGGTTAGGGATTTCTTAAGAAGCCTCAGCTGGGATGTGGGCTATAGGTGTCAGGTGTCTCCAATGAGTTTGCATCTAGCGCTTTAAATAGATTTTTTAAGCTGGGTCATCTAGTATGCAGTAGGCAACATTATAGGACAATTTTTGCCTTAATGTTTTTTTGTCCAACACTATCTATCTACAGTCCCCTGAGGACCCAGTTGTTTGCTGGGGAAACACAGCATCGGGACACTTTGATATGTATTGAGGATGTATTTTTTGTGGTATGCTTTTGGTAAGGTCTAAGGACATTTATCTATTCAGCATTTTTATCATTGGGACAAGGACTTTCTTGTTATACAGGGTGATAACAGGTACAGAAAGGGCTTAGCCATCGAGAGGTGGGGTCGCCCCGTTCGGGGTTGGTGCTCTGCCTGTAGGCAGAGGTAGGTTCAGAGGTTGAATAGGGAAAGTCAGGTCTGTGTCCCATAAGATCTGAAACTGATATACTCCTATTAACACAACACATGAATCATAAAACCGTGAGTAAGGCCTCTTGCACACAATCGTGTGTCCCTCGTGGCCGTATTGCAGCCCATATACGGTATAATGTTGCCTACTGCATACTAGATGACCCAGCTTAAAAAATCTATTTAAAGCGCTAGATGCAAAGTCATTGGAGACACCTGACAGCTATAGCCCACATCCGAGGTGAGGCTTCTTAAGAAATCCCTAACCAGTGGGCTTCAGATTTGTAAAATTTTTGAGAATTGATTTATCCGGTATACCAAAATATGATGTAATTACATTGGTATATTATCTAGGAGTATTCTATATCTTTTCAGTAGCTAATTAAAAGTTATATTTTATTAGGGAGGGATTTTTTGTATTAGTTTCCTAATGAAATGCAATAAATAAAAGCATTGTTTGCCATTTTTGAATTGCAGTTCAGTGTTTTTTTTTTTTTTTTTCAAATGCAGCATGTTCTTTGTGTGCTTTTCTTTTTTGCTTTTTCCCATAGGTTTCTCTATGGGACTTGCTAGAAAATGGTAGAAAAAAATGCATGTTTTAAGTGTTTAAACAAAAAACTTCCATTAACATACTGCATAAAATCACTAGAAAACACTTGATATTTTTTACAAGCAAAAAAAGGTATAAAAATTGTGCAAGGATTCTCCTAGACTTTTATATTCATGACCTATCCTTAGAATAGGTATTCAATATCAGATCAGCAGGTTTCAATGGGAGAAAAGCTGAAGTAACTATCTCTGTCTACTACACAGCCCCTATTTATAGTGCCAGAGATACCACAAAACAGCTGATCAACTGGGGGGACCTATTCTTAGGCTATGTTCACACCTCTGGTGAACGTTTCTGACAGGCTGTTCCAACTGAAAACAGTCTGCCAGAGTTCACAGGATCTGGCATTGCTAGATTATGTACATCACAGCTTAATCCCCATTGACTGTGATGAGGTTGAGTGGTTATCCAGCCACTTTCTGGCATTAATGCTGTGTTTTAGACTGCATGCATTGGTTTTTGTCCAACCAAAAGTCGGCATTTGTGCTGGATCATATGAATGCAGACTAAGGATAGGCCATTAATAAAAAAGCCCAGGAAAACCTCTTTAAGAGGATTCTTCTTATATTAAGAGTAGGGATGAGCGGACCCATGGATGTTCAGGTTCGCCGGGTTCGGACGAACTTTTGGTCAAAGTTCGGGTTCGGAACCAGAACTTGACCCGAACTCAAACCACATTGTCAATGGGGACCTGAACTTTGGTGCACTAAATGGCTGTAAATAGTCGTAGTAAGGGATAGAGGGCTGCAAAAGGAAGCAAAATGCGGGTAAGAGCAGGAAAGTAGCCATGCAAACAAATGTGAATAGGGAAATTACTTAAAATAACACAGGATAGAAAAAGATAAAAAATCATAATCTTGAACTAGGAAGCAAAGGTCAAAGTGGAGTAGAAGGTTAAGGAGGCAGTGGACGTGGTGGTGTAGGTGGAAGCAGCGGTGGAGGAGGAGGAGGTAGCCAAAAATGTTTTAGTTGTTTTTAGTTTTTTTTCCCCTTTATTTTAAAAGAGAATGCAAAGGGAAAGTGCACTGGAGTATAACAATGGCTGGGTGTGGCTGGTATACTTGTCTACTCAGCGTAAGATATGGACAAGTCCTGTGGGATCCATGCCTGGTTCATTTTAATGAACGTGAGCTTGTCCACGTTGGCTGTGGACAGGCAGCTGCGCTTGTCTGTGATTACCCCCCATGCCGTGCTAAACACACGTTCGGACAATAGACTTCCTGCAGGGCAGGCCAGCACCTCCAAGGCGTAAAGGGCAAGCTCAGGCCATGTGCCCAATTTGGAGACCCAGAAGTTGAATGGGCAAGATCCATCAGTTAGTAGGCATGTGCACATATACTGTTCCACCATGTTGCTGAAATGCTGCCTCCTGCTAAGACGTTCCATATCAGCTGGTGGTGCTGGTTGTTGTGGCATGCTGACAAAGCTTTGCGGGGTGACAGGTGCCACTGTCATTCCAGATGGAGAGGAAGAGGCCGAGACTGCAGAAGAAGAGGGAGCAAGAGGAGCCTGAGATATTTTGTGGTTTTTCAAGTGTGTACTCCACTGCAGCTCATGCTTAGCATTTAGATGCCTGGTCATGCAGGTAGTTCTCAGGTTTAGAACATTTATGCCCCACTTCAGGCTCTGATTGAGCAGCTTGCAAACTACTCGCATCTTGTCATCCACACATTGCCTGAAGAACTGCCATGCCAGGGAATTCATTGGAACTGGTTGTGGTTTGCTCAGTCCCTGGGTGCGGTGGGCAGAAGCAGGCATACTGGCTATCGGACGGCCAATCTGCTTTTGCACCCTGCTCCCTCTTTTGCTGTGCGGCTTGCGCTGTGTGACCACCACCTCGTCCTCTGAACTGCACATGTCACTTGCATGACTTTGATTCCATGTGTTCTAGGACCTTATCATCCTACACATCATCTTCCACCCACTCTTCATCCCTGCCCTCCTTGCCAGTCTGCACATGGCAGAAAGCTGCAGCAGTTGGCACCTCTGTTTTATCATCATCATCAGAGACGTGCTGCGGTGGTCGTCCAATGTCCCCATCCTTAAAAAAAAGTGGTTGGGCATCAGTTTACTCAATCTCTTCCACTTCTATGGCAGTGGACAGCCCATGGAAACCCCACCAGCAGAGTCATCAAAAGCATAAGAGACTGCTGCATGACTTGGGGTTCAGACTGCTTGGCTGATTTGCAAGAGGGTGAGGTGAAAGACAGATGCCCATTGGCTGCAGGTGCCAACTCTGTGGTTTCAGCAGGGTACCAGGTAGGAGACAATGTGAAGGAACTGGAGGCACTGTCAGCCATCTAATCTAATACTGCCTCTACTTGTTCTGGCCTCAACATTCGTACAACGGCATTCTGAGCTACAAAATGACACTGAATGTCTTGTCGCCTACGTTCACCTGAGGAAGGTGTTTCATTTGGGCGTGTAGCTGGCACAGATCGACCACGTCCTCTCCCTGCAACAGGAGCTCCACCAGCACAGCAGCACCACGACTAGGGCTACATCCCTTACTTGATGCTCTCCATATTCACCGAACTAACAGACAGATTAGCTATATTAATTTCCTTGTCACGTATGCAGTGCACCAAAAATGGGAATATGTCACCCACCAAACTAACAGATGGATTAACTATATTAATTTTCCCTGTCACAGATGCAGTGCAGGTGTATCTCACACCAAAAATGGGTATATGTCACCCACCAAACAAAAAGACGGATTAACTATTTTAATTTCCCTGTCACATACAGTATGCAGTGCAGGTGTACCTCACATGAAAAATGGGAATCTGTCACCCACTGAACTAACACATGGATTAACTATATTAGTTTCCCTGTCACATATGCAGTGCATGTGTATCACACACCAAAAATGGGTATATGTTACCGGCCGAACTAACAGATTAACTATATTAATTTCCCTGTCACAAATAAAGTGCATGTGTATCTCACACCAAAAGTGGGTATATGTCACCCATCGAAATAACAGATGGATTAACTATATTAATTTCCCTGTCACGTATGCAGTGCAGGTGTACCTCAAACTAAAAATGTTAATATGTCACCCACCAAACTAACAGACAGATTAAGTATATTAATTTCCCTGTCACGTATAAAGTGCACGTGTATCTCACACAAAAAATGGGTATATCTCACCCATTGAACTAACAGACGTATTAACTATAATATTTTTCTGTTAGGGGTACAAAAATGGTGCATTGCACCCACAAAAAAAACACTAAAGGTCACCCACAGAATTAACAGCCAGATTTATTATTATATTTCTGTGTCAGGGGTGCAAAGCTAGTGTATTGTACCCACCAAAAAAATCATTATAGGTCACCCACAAAACAAATAGGCAGATTCCTAACACTCCCCCTCGCTTCAGCTGCCTGCTTCCTGTCCCTGCACCACTCAGAGCTGATGGGCGGTGCTACACGTGATCCAGCTTGTATAGACGCTGGGTCACATGATGCACCGGCCAATCACAGGCATGCCATTACTAGGCATGGCCTAAAGGCTTGTTAATTGGGTGCCCTGCAGCCTTTCAAAAGCTTTATTAGATGCCTGAACACCGTACTCAGAGGGAGCGCGGTTACCTTGACTGGAAGCAAAGAGGCCGCTGCCCCCTTGACTTCAAGACTGACTGGAAAATAGTGCAGACGGAGGATAAAAGAAAATTTTTCATGCTTCTGTTTCATCAGAATGCAGTAAAAAAATCATCATTAGAAATTCACTGCAGGCTACTTGAAGGTGCTGCTGGCGGTTTGGGATGGCTATTGCCGCTGACAGGTTCCCTTTAACAATGGTAGGAACAGGTAATTTTTCAGATTCCTATTATTGCCTATTAAGTCAACACTTTCAACACTTTAGATTCACACGTAATAATAACATGCAATTTTTACAGTTTAATCTAAAGATGTTTCAAAGGGGAATAATTTGCTGTAAGTAAAAAAAAGCTAAATAAATTGCAATATTCCCATTCAGCAATCATTTGTTATGGTCTATTAACTATATTACTAGATCATTATAAAAAATAAAGCTTCCAATCATCGTCAGCATTTACAAAGAGCTGTGGATTATAACTGTTATCCTACCTTGAGCGTATTAGCAAATGCAGCAGCAAAAACCATTATCGGGGTCATGATTTTTCAACCAGTACGATAGGATAATTAAAGCTTTGCATTTTAGAAAGAATTAAATAAGTTTCCCTGACCTGTATTTTAATGTGCACTTTGTCTTCGGTTTCATGCTAGGCAATATCAATAAGCAGAATTTCTTGTAAAAGACCTCACAGCTTCCAGAAGAAATGTGCAGTCATGGGCCAATGCATAGCTTCGCTTTCACACAATGGGTTCTAGCCCTGCTCAGTGTACAAAACTAGGTTTAATGGTGTGTCAAGTTTTGTTATAATCTTGATGCCGGAGCTCAAAAAATACATTAAAGATTATTTTGTACAATAAAGTTTGTGAAGAAATATTTGCACTGGTTATAGGGCCTTCTATATGAACATATGGGGTCATTTATTAAGACCAGCGTTTTATACGCTGTACTTAACACCCCTGCGCTGGAGCTTGATGTGCCTCAGTTACGTAGGGGGGGCAGACTCTATGTAACTTGGGCGCGTCCCCCACTGGCGTACAACAGCCTAAATGTACGCCAGATCCCTTGCTGGCATAGATTTGGACAATTTTTTACACCTAAAACAGGCGTAGCAAATGATAATTGAGACATGCTGGCCTGCACCCTTCCCTGCACACACCACGCCCCCTATTTTTTTAGAACTGTTGTATGTGGCGTGCATGGGGATGTAGTCGCAGATTCAGCCGTAAATACCCTTTGTGACCGAATCTGCGACTGATATTTGCCAAAAATCTGGATATATCTATTCATAAAAGACCCCCATACTGTACTAGCTAGTTTACCTTCAGGTTAGTTACAGACATAATATATGATATGTGTTCATTTTGTAGGCTTGGCTGAATTAAATTTTTTTACCTACTGTTAAGTATTTCTTCCATTAAAAAAAACAAATAAATAAATACTTCACAGACATCATGTGCAGTACCTCAGTATTGGGGGTATCTGCAATGGGTTTGTACTGTTGTATTGTTTTGCGATATTAATGTAATGCACCTTACATCGAGTTTGTTCAAGCAGCAGCTAGGTGTGGCCTTAACTAACAATCCTTGCCTAGCTCCTCTCTTTAGCTTACAGTTTGGGCTGGCCCCATGTCCTACTTCCAGATGATTCCAGTCAGAGTATCAGTAGAAAGGGAGAAGGAAGGAGGCAGACCTCCATGTCCTCCTCCCCCCTCAGACTCCAGACCTAAGTCCTGGAGCCTCCAGCACTTCCATGAACTCCATGAGGTAAAATCAAGAAAGAACTAAAGGAGAGAGCGAGATAGAGAGACACCAAGGTAACCCTGCTTAAAGCAGCGATTGAAGGCACTGTATGCACCCAAGAATAGTGGACACTATATCCACAGTTGCCAGAAACAGGTAATAGCCAGACATCCCGGTACTAGATATTTTTGCCAGAGTAATCTGAAGGCCAAGCATGTTTAGCTCATGCTTGTACATCTGGGAGGACTTTGAACTGTCTAAAGAGATCTGGATGTACTTTAACTTCTGTCCTTCACACAGTAAAGATAGACATTTATTAAGCTCAATCTGGCCGGTTTTCTGACTAAATTGACATCACACACAGGCCATTGCATTTCCATCATGTACCCTGCTTAGCACCCACATGGACATTAGCATCATGGGTAACCCTTAACTACCATCAGGCAGGGAGCCCACAGCTACAGGGAGTCCCCTGAGGGAACAAAGGGTGTCCCTCCTTCACTGTGCTGACCCCAGAGAGCGCCTGCCTGAGGGAGTACACCATGACACATCATCATCAAGGCCACTATCACTTCCACCCTCTGCTCCTCACTGGCTTGCTGGACATGTCTCATAGAAAGGACAGAGTGTGGTACTGAAAGTGTTAAAAGGCATAGCACAGCTTTACTAACACAATATACAGTGTTAAATCAGGCCAGAGGCTTTGTGGTCAAATGGCATGATTGAGCACAGCTGGTGTTAACATATTGTAAGCCCTTTAAAAGCGTTGCTTGATAAATCTTGTACCTTGTCACCACATTCAATATTCTGTGCATTAGACATTTCGTTTTGAGAGCAATGTAATGACCGCACAATTTACAGTAAAAGAAGAGCGGAAGAGAAATGTTTTCTATCTATTTTGGATCATTTTTAAACCGCATTACAGCTGGGAAAGTGCATTTCTCTCACAGCATTTAATTTAATCATTCTTCAAATAGTCTGCAAATTGCTCGCCTGCATGTTTCTCCATTTTCTGGCTTGAAGTTTAACCATATAACTTGTACAGTAGGACATAATAAAGGCCATTTGTCTAAAGGAAAATGCAGGTACTGACTCTCACCAAAATGTAATTTTGCACTGAAGGGGTAGGATACATTTTTGTGCCCCAACTGTGGCTGAACTACATAAATCCTATTGTATTTTGACTGCAAATGGAGAAGAAATGTAGAAATAAATTCCTTACCTTGTTCTGCACATTTATTCTTTCAGTAGTTATAGTACAGCAATAACAAATGTTTTTTTAACATGTTTTGTCTTCTGTCACTCTCCATGAATACAATCACTAAACTACAACTCATTAATGTAGGGCATTTATCTCAGTTAACACAAAACTTGACTGTTTATACTGTCCTACTGAGTGGGCAAATATCAGCAAGGGATTGTTCCTTCCCAATAACTGCCTTCTCATCAGTAAGGGTAAAGTGGAGGTAAATATATGTGGCAATCACCTCCACTGTATGGCTACTGCTATCACTGGTTCCAATACATTTAGATTCATTGGGGCATCCATTTGGCGGATCACAGACGTCCTTTCAAATTTATGGGTTCGTGAAAACCTTGGCAGAATATGAAAAACTATTCTGTCCATTTTTCACTGATGCATTGCATAGAAAAATGCTTAAAAAGTTGTAAAACAATGATCAACCATAGTGAAAAACACAGAGACACGTTCTGATCTTGGACCTTTGTGGATGCAAAAGTTGGATGCAAAATGGTCAAAGATTTTGGTCAAAGACATGTTTTTAAGCCCTTAAGCTGGCCATAAACTTAAACAGCCATCAGCCAAACCGTTCAATAGACATTGGTGACATATTGCTAGGATATGTCATCAGTGTAGACCTGTGGGGATCTAACTGCTGGGACTACTATTGATCTATACAGCAAGACCACAAAGAAAAGTGTAAGTTTAGTTTAGATTTAATAGTTAGTACTTTTGACAATTTTGAGCAACTCATTTGCCATAAGTTTTCATTCAGGGCCACAAATGAGATGGTTATACGTTAAATAATGAATGTGGACAAAAATGTATATCCTGCACCTGCCTTACTGCAAGTGAGTAGCAGCAAAAGGGGAAAGGGTGGTTCTTTTGACAGACTTTTAATTTGACCTTTTTAGTTACAGTGCCAGCTAAATACTCCAAATAAATTTCATTTTCACTTCATGCAAAAATTAATCATGTTGATTAAAGTGAGAAACCAATGTTGAAAGACAGTTAACAGAAATATAGATACACTGAACCAACCCTAATCTGAAATACAACCCATTAGGATAGCCAAGACAAATCAAAACCCCACTAAGCAAACAGGCAATAATAGAATCACAAGACAATAATAAACAATGAACTTCAATGTTGACAGTAATGAAAGGTCTGAGGACAACAGGTCCCAGGGCACAATGACACAACACATAGACTAGAGCAAGATATCATGAATCTCTGAGCAAATGCTTGAAGGCTAAGCATTGAACATCTCCTCCCTAAATTAACCAGGTCAAGCTAAACAATAACCTGACCTATATTCAGCTGCAAGGCAACTGCCCCAAACTATGTTAGCACACAGTAGAGAAAATGGCAGCAAGGAAAGCCCTGTTTCTCATAACACATACACCAATCAGTCATAACAATAACACCATTGACAGGTGAAGTAAATAACAGTGATGTGAGAAGTCAGATCTTGAACGCGTGTTGGAAGCAGGATAAATAGGCAAGTGTAAGAATCTGAGTTACTTTGGTATGGGCCAAATTGTGATGGCTAGAGGACCAGGTTAAGGAATCTTCAAAATGTCAGATCTTGTAGAGTGTTCCTGGTATGCAGTGATGAATACCTACCAAAAGTCATCCAAGGAAGGGCAGCAGGTAAAATAATGAAATGGTCATGGGCATCCAAAGTTCAATCCCAAAGTACAGCTTCTATGGTGCCTATGATGCAAAAGTGTCAGAGCATAGAGTGCACACAGCTTGCTGTGTATGGAGCTATGCAGCCACAGACTGGTCAGAGTGTCCAGGGTATCTCCCAGCCCACAGATAAAGTGCCTACAATAGGCTTGGGAGCACCAGAACTGGACCATGGAGTGATAAATGATGTTAGCCTGGTCTGATGAATCACATTTTCTTCTACAACATGCATGGCTAGATGCCTGTGCTTAAACTACCTGGGGAAGAGATGGTCACAGCCTTCATGTGGATGTTACTTTGGCATGCACCACCTACTAAAACATTGTTGGAGACCAAGTTCACACCTTCAAAGCAGTTTTATTTCCGAATGGCAGGTTGTCTCTTTTAGCAGGATATTTTACAGAGTAAAAATTGTTCAGGAATGGTTTGAAGAACATGACAAAGAGCTCAGGGTGTTGACTTGGCCTCCAAATTCCTCATATATCAATCTTATTGAGTACTTGATGTGCTAGAAAAGCAAGTCTTATGCATGTAGGCCACACCTCACAATTAAGAGGCCTTACACGATATGCTGCCAAATGGAGATGAGCAAATCTACACAAATCTAATTTGTTATGAATTTGCCAAAAGATTCTTATTTTGACAAGTCCCTCATGAATCATTCAAAATGGTGGCCGCCATTTTATAGATCAGGAGACAAGTAGGAAGACATCTGCCAACAAAAAGGGATAATTTCTGGACTGTTTTTATTTTAAAAACAAACAAACATGCACAGTGTTTTTAAACAGGCTGTTACCACTGGCTACCATCCATTTACCGATAGCCACATATATCACTATACTGTATGTCACTTTGATATTGATAATTTACATCAGGGGTGTTATGAAGCTAGAGTAGCTGAAGTTCCATGTGGGGTAGCTCCTGCCATCTCCCTTTCTGGGCTGCTTGGGTTTTGTATTATTTTTTATTTGTATATTATTTATTTCTGCATTATTTTTGTTGCACTTACATTTATAGTGGCATCACTAACCCTGTTCCACAGCTTGGCATTCATGCATTATTATAGGGGATATGTCTGGGGAGTCGTTATCATAGTACTCCACCAGTATGCTGGATGTGATTTCTGTGTTTTGATGGTATGGTTTTTGCATTAGGATCATGATTTAATGAAGATCATGTGTTGAATATTTTAGGAGTGCTCATTGTTTATAGCCATACATATTTTCTTCTTACTATTACTATTTGTTTATTATGGCTGTGTAGCACCCCATTTGGAGCTTGATTTGGTGGTACACACACCCTTTCTTGAATCTACAGAATATGTTTTTTTTTTTTTGTTTTTTTTTTACACTGCAATTCTGCTGGAAATGTCTATCTCCCATGCAGAATGGCTGTCAATTCGTCCATGTTTGTCCAAATTTCTTTTTTACATATTAAAAGCCTAAATGTAAATATTTTATGTTATTTTTTGGTTTTTGTTTTTACAAAAAATCAGTGGATGGTTTTCTGGATATAGTTTTTTGCATGTACTGCCTGTCCTGGCTCTTTAATTTTTGTCTTTGGACTTATAGCATTAAAAACAGCCTTGCTTGTCTTTCTCAGTCAGACCATTAGTGTAGCCAGAGAGGGTAAAAGGATGATTAACTTAATAAGTGCAACTGCATGTTGCACTTATAAGAGCAATGCTCTTCTGTGGGAATCTTTATCTAGGCCGATCAACAGAACAATACAGCTGTAATATTAATATCCCAATTCTACATTTACACTTATGCTAACAGATTCTATTCCCCCCTCACAGCAGCAGAAAACTGACAATAGGTTTCCTATCTATTTAGGAGTTTTATCTGTGTTGACTTTAATCATTTTCAGTAGTATCGTACTGCCAAAATGAAAAGCAGGCAAAAATTCGAAAAATCTTTTCTATAAATGTGCTAAAAAAGTAACTAATGCTGATAGAAGTGTCCCTTCTAAACAGTCAAAGATCCAGCAAAATGATGAATCTCTATCATAAGGGCAGTTATGGGGAGATTTTAGAATGTGTATATCACTGATACAGTGACTGAACATTGCATGTCACCATAAATGGAGGACTGTGGTAGTTAAAGTTTTTTTAAACTGATGATCTATCCTCTGGATAGATCATCAGCATCTGATCGGCGGGGGTCTGACACCCGGGACCCCTGCCGATCAGCTGTTTGAGAAGGCAGCGGCGCTGGCAGTAGTGCTGTCACAACTAGTATCAATGGCCTGGGCGGGGCTAAGCTCTGTTCACTAGAATGGATCTTAGCTGCGCCCAGGCCAGTGATACTAGTCGTGACTAGAGATGTCCAGAACTATTCGCCGGCGAATAGTTCCCTGCGAACATAGCTTGTTCGCGTTTGCCGCGGCGGGCGAACATATGCGATGTTCGGTCCGCCTCCTATACGTCATCACAGTCAGGAGACACATTCAAGCCAATCAGCATACCCTCCCTCCCAGACCCTCCCACCGCCTATCAAAAAGCAAGGACAGCATCCATCTTAGATTAATTCTGAAGCTGCAGTGTCACAAAGTTGTAATCGCAATGCGACTAATACAGGTTATATTAATCGCATTGCGAGTACAACTTAGAGCTGGGTTCCTAATGGTTGTATTGCTAGAATATAACAAAGATTGAGAATATAGTGCTATATTCATTGTCAATTCTAGCAATACAACCATTAGGAACTCAGATCTAAGTTGTAATCGCAATGCGATTAATATAACCTGCATTAATCGCATTGCGATTACAACTTTCTCAAATCCGACACTAGCATGGAGCCGTTCCCATGGTGATGGGGACGCTCCATGAGCACGGAAGTCGGCAGAAGCTCTAAGTTGAAATCGCAATGCGATTAATTCAAGTTCTATAAATCGCATTGTGATTTCAACTTACCACACTGTGCGTCAACTACGTAATTTTCCATGGGAGTTTTGCCATGGACCCCCTCCGGCATGCCACAGTCCAGGTGTTAGTCCGCTTGAAACAATTTTTCCATCACTATTGTGGCCACAAAGAGTACCTGTGGGTTTTAAAATTCGCCTGCCTATTGAAGTCTATTGCGGTTCGCCCGGTTTGCAAGTTCGCGAACATTTGTAGAAATTCGCGTTCGCTGTTCGCAAACGGAAAATTTTATGTTCGCGACATCACTAGTCGTGACGTCACTGGGCCTGCAGTAAACAGCGAGAAGGCCGCGGCACTACTGCCAGCGCCGCTGCCTTCTCAAACAGCTGATTGGCAGTGGTCCTGGGTGTCAGACCCCCGCCGATCAGATGCTTATGATTTATCCAGAGGATAGATAATCAGTTTAAAAAAACTGCAGAACCCCTTTAACATTAAAAAAAATTAGTGGTATGGCTTTATTCATTAATTCAGTCAATTGGAACTGTCCAGATCCTCTAACAATGCAGGGCATGCTTGTATTTGTAGTGACAGAGTATCCATAAGCTGATCTCTCCAGATTTATATGATCAACGCCTTTAAATCTTAATTTTCCAGGCTGCGGTGACTAAAGTAATAATAATAAAAAAGACCGAAAAGAACATTCACATTCAATATATATATATATATCTAAATAAAAAATATTCCAGTTATTGCCACGCTGTAATCCTCTTAAATTAAGATATCTGAATGCATTAGTTAGAGAGCTGACAGATGCATAAAAACTGATTTGCTGGATGGAAGGAGGCAGCAGCACATTTACTGTACACCACCATTCCTCTAGTTATCGTTTCTCATTTTCAATTTCACCTTCGGCATTGCACGTCAGTAGTTTCATTTCACTCAGATAAAGTGTGATTTCTTCATCTAACACAAATAAAAAATACATTGGTTCAGCAGTGACTACCAGCTGAAGTTTATGTAGAGAGGGAAACGACGTGAAGTGCGATGGCAAGACTGAACATTTCTGTAATACCGTACAAGAATGGGCAACCGTTAGCACTCCAACTGTGGCTGTAATATGTCTTCTATGTCACCCAGCAAGCACATTCAAGAGCAGCAGGTTCCAATCCCTGTTAAGTGTGTTTCTTATAGAAATTCAAAGGGTTATGTGCTACAATAGTTTTTCCTCCTTAGCTGTAATACTAGTTAAATTATCATGGAGATCCATTACTACAAAGCTTATAATTAGCAGTGAAAGCAGAGGGGGTGTAAATAATGTGGGTCTCCCTACGCTATGCTCTATAATACATATATGCATACTCTATTTCCCTCCCTCCTTTGCTCTATAGTGTGACCCAGCCATATACTTATATACAGTAGGTTCACATAAGCAGATACACTTATTATTCTTTAATATTGTCACATGGGTTTATATGAATTTATGCATCTTCACTTCCTCTTTTAAACATGCCAGCCATCACCACACTCAGTGGTGCACCACCAATGAGGCCAGGTAAGGCGATAGCCTCAGGCAGCACCAGGTAAGGGTGAAAGGGGGGCAGCCGAAGGGCCATGGGCAATGAGCGCTTTCAATTGGCATGGGGGGTGCCGTTTCAGTTTTCGCCTTAGGCAGCAGAAAGGCTAGGTGCACCCCTGATCACACTCATACTCAAGAAGCCTTCAATGAATCCATCCTTTTTATCAAGCTGTCGCTCCATCTTGCTACTCCCATTCACAACATGCCCATCTACAACTGTTCCCCCATCTCTTATCCCACTCACTTTTTGATCCACTACAATTCACTACACTACAATTCCGAGCCAATCACACCACTGAAAACATCCTAATCAAAGTTGCCAATGAGACTCTATCTACCAAAGCTAAACATTAATACTGTGTACTGAAAGCTTCACAGAAGAAACATCTTGGTTCTGAACTGACCTGCCTGTAGTCCACCCCTTTACAAACTAGAAAACATTTGGCGCATCATGAAATGGAAAATCCAGCAAAGAAGACCCAGGACAACATTTGTCTGCCAAAACTCCAGCAATTGATATATTGGTATAAAATGCTAAATTCTTTTTGGAAACCATGTCCAGTGGACGCAAAAGGAGAGGGGACATCCAGCTTGCTATCTGCACACAGTTCCCAAGAACGGGACAAAATTATTTTCCCAAAACTCCAGCAATTAGTTTCCTCACATCCCAGATGTTTACAGACTGTTAAAAGAACATTGCCGTGCCCCAACTTTTTTGAGATTCATTATGGCCATCAAGTTCTACATAACTTAGATTTTTTTTTATAAAATGGTAAAATGTCTCACTTTCAACATCTGGTTTGTGTTTTATTGCGAATAAAATATGGGTCCATGAGATTTTAAATAATTGTATTCTGATTTTCTTTACATTAATTAACATTTTACACAGCCTCCCAAATCTATTGACTTTGGTGTTGTAAATTGTAAGCTCTAGTGGGCAGGGTCTGCCTCTCTCTAACAGTCTGTTAATGACCTGGAGTTCCTTTTGCTTTTGAATCTTCCTTTCAAACTAGATATAAAGGTAATGCAATTTAACTGTTTAAAGGGGTTCTCTGAAACCTAAAATAAGTCCTAAATCAGGATAAAATCTCCAAACATGTACATTTGTAAATTACTTACTTTTTTAAAATTGTGCAGTTACTGAGTTTTTTGGGCTAGTTATGTGATTCTCTGTGCTGGTTTTCAGCAACATCTTCTGACATTAGAACAACATTACCCATAATTCACTGTGCCAATGTTGATGGAATGTTATCAATGCAACTGACCAAAATGGGTCATTAGCTCAACAACCAGCTTGGAGTTGTCATCAATGTGCGTGTGCTACTATTGAATTGTACTGTGTTTGCACCTGTTGTTTTCAGAACCTAATTTTCTAAATCTCCAGCATGGAGGTGTATTTTGAGGTCCTACAGAAGGCCTGCATAGCCACAAGTGATGATGCAGTGCTGCCACAAAGTGGCAAAAGTGGAAGACAAACAAGAACCAAAAAATGGCAGATAAGCACAAGGAAGGCAAAAAATAAATCTTGGCACTATAAGGCAGTGGACAGCGATCAAAATGTAAGAAGCATTTGGTCTTGGAGAACCCTGTTAATGACATACCATTCAAAATATTCACCTAGATAGATAGACAGATAGATAGATACAAGTCCGAAAAATGACAGCACTAGATAAAAGATGGCTAAAGAGGCAGGAACCAGCCGAATGGGATGCGACTATTGACTATTGGCCAAGTAAGCAACAAAAAATGCAAAAAAGTCAACACTCTCACTTGGAAAAAATAAAGAAGATTTATTCATCCATGCAGGACACTACATTTCGGCTCAACACTAGAGCCCTTTCTTTAGCCAAAATGTTGCGTCCTGCATGGGTGAATAAAGTGAGAGTGTTGCCTTTATTTACCTTTTTTTTTTTTTTTTTTTTAGATAGATAGTCATTGGAAGCCTAGAACCTAGAGAGATGACAAAAATGGTAAAAATAAAATAAAGTTTCTGTCTTTTCTGTCTGCACATCACTGTATTGGTAGCTATGTGATCAGTTATACGATCGCTGATATGCGGTTACTCAAATGTGGTTGGGACTAGACCCAGACAATGCTAAGGTTATGGCTGTATAGGGCAGAAAATCTGCAACATAATTTATGCTGTGAATTATTCCACGATCTTCGCAGGGGGAAAGGGTTTCTGCCCCTGATGCATGCGCTTTTGGGTTTTAGCCTTCTCAGACACTGTGGTCACATTTGATCATGACATCTGAGAGGTATTAGTTGCTGGTGTCTGCAGTATGGAAACCGCAGGCACTTGAAGGTTAAGGCGCTCACTCCATGCCAGAACGGGTACCATTCTTAAGGAATCAAGATCTACTATACATGTATGGCAGATGTTGTGATGGTGTTAAATCATTTATTTTAGAGTAACATGGCTCCCTTCTCCTAAGAGAAAAAAATATATATACACTATTTGCCCCATCACTGCCATATTTAGCAGCCGATCTGTTTCTTCTTTTGTTTTTCTTTTGGTTACTTTAAATTAATTTACATTTTTGTGAAAATATCTGGTGAACTACTCTTGACTGGTGTTTCAGAGTTTATAAATATTGGATTTAAGATAAAAGTACATTGCATTAAGACCAGTGTCGCCTGAAGTCAAACATTTATTTAATGATGTAAAATGTTATATATTTCTAATGATTAGCAGGAAGTATGCCTTAGCAGGAAATATGCCTGGTGTAACTTTTGGCAATTATGCTTCACACGAGGAAAAACTAATACCTTGCTAATACACACCAATTAGTTGTTTCCAGCAATCAATAGTGTATGTATGATTCACCTGTTTTAGTTTCCCTGCTCTAAAATCATTTTGTTGAATTACAGATGTCACTCAAAGTTGTTTTAAACTTCTGTATTATTATGAATTACATGCGTTTCTTGCATATGTACAGACATACAAGTAAATAAATAGCTGAACAACCAATTATTTACCATAAAATTACATAGATACGTCATGTAGATACTTAGTGACTTTACTCAATGCGATCCTAAGTATAAAATCTGAAATATGAGCAGACTAATGTTTCTTTCAGAAGTTTAACATCTTCCACTGCATTGTCAGAAAATGAGTCTACAAATCCATTTAACTAAATGCAGGGTGAATAGAGTAACTGGGGGACTAGGCTTACAGTATGTCCATAGTAGAGCTGTTCAACCTGGTTTAATGTTCGTGAAGCAGTGAAAGGCTCACCATAAATTTTAGATAGCTGCAAAGTGTTCAACTAAACAGCCTCACAACCTTCAAGTGTTCATGTTTTTTTAAATATGGACAGGGGAAAAAGCTGCTGCAAGATACCTTTGGTGGAGGATTATCTCAAAGAAATCATAGAAAATAATTTACCTCCTAAAACATAATAACCTTTAATCAAATTATAAAAATATTAACTAAAAATCTAAAAACTATTTAATCACAGTAAAACCCTATGATGTCCCTACTAGTGTTGGTTGAGCACCAAAGTGCTCATGTGCTCGAGTAGAATACTTCCCGATGCTCGGGTGCTCTACAGAGGACCAAAGCACAATGGAGGAACCCAAGCATTAAACCAGGCACCCACTTCTCTGAAGCAGGGAGGGTGTCGGGACTCTAGTTCGGCTAAAGAGTCCCTGCTCTGACTCCATATATAGAGTCAGTGATTGGAGACACCCAGTGTATTTAAATCTAATTTTGCCACTATTTCTGAAAAGTTTCTGGCGGGATTCAAACTCACAACTTTCTACATTACAGCCAAGAATCCTAACCACTACACTGTAGAGCTGCGTGGCCAGTCGCTTTAAAAAAAATAAATAAAAATGAGACTTCTGCTGTATAGGAATGCTTACTAATAGTAAGTATTCCTATACAGCATAAATCTCATATATATATATATATATATATATATATTTATATTTTTAAGTAACTGGCCATGCAGCTCTATAGTGTAGTGGTTAACATTCTGGGCTGTAATGTAGAAGGTTGTGAGCTTGAATCTTTTCAGAAATAGAGGCTAAATTTAATTTAAACACATATATCTATATATATCTATATATATATATATATATATATATATATATATATATATATATTTATATATATTAGCTTTTAGCCATAATATATTTGCATATATTATAATATTTTTTGAATATCTAATATATTATAATATATGCAAATATATTATGGCTAAAACATCAGTAGTAGTTCCCCACATATTATGCCATTTATATATCAGAAGTATGATCATATATATATATATATATATATATATATATATAATTTTTTTTATTTTTTGCAATTACAAAAAATATATACATTTAATTTAGCCTCTATTTCTGACAGGATTCAAACTCACAACCACTACACTATAGAGCTGCATCGCCAGTTAGCAAAAAAAAATATTGAGACTTCTGCTGTATAGGAATACTTACTACTAGTAAGTATTCCTATACAGCAGAAGTCTCATATTTTTTATTTATTTATATATTTTTTTCATTTTTTTATGTTTTTAAAGGGGTTGTTCGAGTTATGAAAAAAATAATAATATAGCACAGAAAATCTGATATATAACTGAGCTAAGCAAGTTTTATGCAAAAAAAAATATTTTTTTTTTCCTCATTTCCCTGGTTCTCTTCTGGCTCTTTGTTTACATGCAATAAAAACAATCTGTGCCCCTCCCCCTGCTCTGCTAAGGGAGTGAATACAAGAGCTGCCCTGAGTGACATGTCTGCCTGCTGGGAGACTTTGCAGCATGTTGTATGTGTAGGACTACAAGTCCCAGCTGTATAATGACACTGCTAAGAGAGTGGATACAAGAGCTGCCCTGAGTGACATGTCTGCCTGCTGGAAGACTCTGCAGCATGTTGTATGTGTAGGACTACAAGTCCCAGCTGTATAATGACACTGCTAAGGGAGTGAATATAAGAGCTGCCCTGAGTGACATGTCTGCCTGCTGGGAGACTCTGCAGCATGTTGTATGTGTAGAACTACAAGTCCCATCTGTATAATGACACTGCTAATACACACAGGATCTTCCCCTACCTTCTTGTGCAACGCTCTCTCTAGTAGATCAGCTCCAGTGCCCAGAATTGTCCCTGCTGCAGAGCTGTGCAGCTGAAGGGGTTAAGTATCTTAGCAAAGAGCAGACGGCAGTGAAGGGGGGGCGTGGCCAGCACAGTGACGTCTCGTTTACAAGCTTGTAAACAAACATTATCAGAGCAGGGAGAGAAGCTGACATCACAGGTCATGTGACCCTCAGTGAAATCTGAGAAACCAGGCACTGGAGATAAAGTGAGTGAATTGGAAAGCTGTTACATTTGCTTAGTTAGGAACATAGAAAGAATAAAAAAATAACTCGGATAACCCCTTTAAGTAACTGGCTATGCAGCTCTATAGTGTAGTGGTAAACATTGTTGGCTGTAATGTAGAAGGCTGTGAGTTCGAATCTTGCCAGAAACTTTTCATAAATAGAGGCTAAATTAGATTTACATACACTGACTCGAGCATCGCGCTCGAGCACGCGTGATATTCGTCCGAACACTGCCATGTGCCGAGCATAGCGATGCTCAAGCTGAACTGGTTTTCGGCCGAGCATGCTCGCCTTACACTAGTCCCTACTTGTCCCTACCCAAAGCAGAATTGATGCCCTGAAAAGGGAGATCCCACTGTCTTTGAATCTGCCCCTATAAATCCTAATGTACCTGGGGTACACAGAGATGTAGAATCAACCTTAACCAGAAAAAATAATGAAGGGAAGGAGGAGCGGCATACAGATGTGTACTGTATTTCCCTGTTACTACCTGCCTAAAGTGAAATTGCCACCCTAACAAGGATAATCCCACTGTATTGTATTTTCACATTCCTTGATGACACTCGGGTATAATAATGCCTAGTCAGAATAAAATAGGGTAAGGACAAAGGGGACACCCCAATACAATCAACATATAGGTATATAAGGTTTGATAAATCACTATCAAAAACTATTGTATGTCGAGTTTCTCCCCAAGAGTCCGGTATCTAGGGTTCATCAAGGACTTCCACAGCAAACCCGTTTCTCCACAAGAATATAATATCTGGGATTTAGTCAGGGGTTTTTAATAGTAATTGAACCAAGGTGAATTAACGAACTAGCACATACTCATATAGAACCATAATACAATATCTCACAACATGGGTCGCAAATTCTATAAAAAGGAAAAAGTACACAATGACACATTGTATTATAGAGGCCCATTAATTAAACAGCACAGCTATGGAGAGTTCCACCCAGTCCAAAGAGACTGATCACAAATATACCATATGGGTTCTTGAAAATAGGTAAGTGTAATACTGACCAGTAGCTAGCTATATTGACCAGCACCTAGCTATTTTAATAGATACTCAATAGTTAGATCTCAGTCAATATCAATTATAGCCTAGGGCGCATTAATGGGCAAATTAATGAACCATGGGGTGCTGATATTAGTAAATACAGACCGTATAGATAGTTATCAGATTTCATATGCATCCTATTATACTGAAGTACTGAAAATATACTGTAGGTCTACTGGTGTACTGATGTTAAACACACCAAAACAATGTTACCCTAGGCGGTGTTACTAGAAATTACCACCACAATATACTCCAGTACTGAATGTGTTCTATGGTCTAATCCAATACTAGAAAGTAATTAACAGAGCATGCATCAAATCTAATAAAAAAAATGAGGCCCATTCTACTTATCTAAGATGGTAGCATGATATCTTGAAAGTGCTAGTCAACCTAGGAGGTAGACAGATGTCCTTTCTCCACTTGGATTGACATATACCCCATCAAGTATGGGAAGATGCCAGCGAGACTCCATGTACAAGTGGATTATTTTACCAACAACAAAAGGATGAAGCCTTTGAAGTTCAACTGCTTGATCCTACTTATTCCCAACATTTGCCATGAGGGGAGAATCGGAGACCCCCATGCATATCAGAGAGTTGTCCAGTGCTACTGATTTTTGCAGAATTTATCTAATTTGCATGGGCTTCTTAAGTTTACATCAATGGCAAAACTGAGAGGCTTGAACTAGTATAGTAGCTATAAACTGGTATAGTGTGTATACACTGATCAAATTGCAATTTTTACATCTGTTCTTAAAGAGGTTCTCTGGGAATGATTTAAAATGGTAACAAGAAACTTGTCCTAAAATGCTTGCCAACACTTGCAGAGCTACCTGGGGGTGTGAGAGGGTGGGACCTCACTACACATTGCATTGCCCTACAATAGATGGTACAAGTGGAGACAACCTGTCCTGTTGACATTCTAGGACAGGTTGTTGGCGGCCATTTTAAATCATTCCCTCAGAACTCCTTTAAGATATTCTGGTTTATATGGATTAAAGAGAGTTTAGCATTTGGTGGGAAAGGGACATGCCCTTTTAGAGAAGGGTAAAGTGAAGAATTGTGATCTGAGGCCAACATAGAGTCAGTTTGGGTTACGTTGCAGTTTGCTAATCATGCAGTAACTCGTGTAGGTGTGATATATAGACCACCTGGTCAAGTTAAAGAACTAGAGGATCTACTAGTTGAAGAAATAGTTAAAATGACAATGAAAGGAGAAGTTATCATCATGGGAGATTTCAATCTTCCAGATATAAACTGGAAAACCAAAATAGCAAGTTCTACCAGGAGTACAGATATTCTAAATTCCCTACTGGGGTTATCCCTACAACAAATGGTTGAGGAGCCAACCCGGAGGGAGGCCATTTTGGATTTGGTATTCACAAATGGGGATTCGGTATATGATGTCATTGTAGGCGAAACCTTGGGATCTAGTGATCACCAGTCAGTGTGGTTTAATATAAGAACTGTGAAAGAGTCCCACCATACAAAAAAAAAAAGTTTTAGATTTTAGAAAATCAGACTTTTCAAAAATGAAATTAGTCATAAATGAGTCCTTATCAGACTGGAACGGATTACATGGAGTCCAGGAGAAATGGGACTACTTAAAAGGTGCATTATTGAAGGCAACAGAAAATTGCATTAGACTTGTCAATAAAAGCAAAAAAAGGAAGAGACCACTGTGGTACTCAGCAGAAGTGGCCCAAATCATTAAAAATAAAAAGCTAGCATTTTGTAATTATAAAAAAAACAGAGCAATGAAGATAAGGAAATCTACAAGATTAGGCAGAAAGAGGCCAAGCAAGTTATAAGAACTTCTAAAGCGCAGGCAGAAGAAAAACTAGCTCAGTCTATGAAAAAAGGGGATAAGACATTCTTCAGATATATAAATGAAAAAAGGAAATTAAAACAAGGAATAACTAAATTAAAAACAAAGGACGGGAGGTATGTAGAAGAGAATAAAGGGCTAGCCGACTGCCTTAATGAATACTTCTGTTCAGTTTTTACAAAAGAAAAAGAAGAAGGACCTCCACTAGAAAGGATGACTAATAAATCGTTTGATGCATGTGTCTTTACAGAGGAAGATGTTCTAAGTTTGCTGTCTAAAGTGAAGACAAATAAGTCACAGGGGCCTGATGAGATACACCCAAAATTATTAAAAGAGCTTAGTGGTGAGCTGGCAAAATCGTTAACAGATTTATTTAACCAATCATTAGTAACAGGAGTCGTCCCGGAAGATTGGAAATTGGCAAATGTCGTGTCCATTCACAAGAAAGGTAGTAGGGAGGAATCGAGCAACTATAGACCAGTGAGTCTGACATCAATAGTAGGCAAATTAATGGAAACCCTATTAAAGGATAGGATTGTGGAACATCTAAAATCCCATGGATTGCAAGATGAAAAACAACATGGGTTTACTTCAGGGAGATCATGTCAAACAAATCTTATAGATTTTTTTGACTGGGTGACTAAAATAATAGACGGTGGAGGTGCAGTAGACATTGCATATCTAGATTTTAGTAAGGCTTTTGACACTGTCCCACACAGAAGACTTATCAATAAACTGCAGTCATTAAGCATGGACTCCCATATTGTTGAGTGGATTAGGCAGTGGCTGAGTGACAGACAACAGAGGGTTGTAGTCAATGGAGAACATTCAAAACAAGGTCATGTTACCAGTGGGGTTCCACAAGGATCTGTACTGGGACCAATTTTGTTTAATATCTTCATAAGTGATATTGCAAAAGGCCTCGATGGTAAGGTTTGTCTTTTTGCTGATGACACAAAGATATGTAACAGGGTTGATGTTCCTGGAGGGAAACGCCAAATGGAAAAGGATTTAGGAAAACTAGAAGAATGGTCAGAACTCTGGCAACTGAAATTTAATGTGGATAAGTGCAAGATAATGCACCTGGGGCGTAAAAACCCAAGGGCAGAATATAGAATATTTGACACAGTCCTGACCTCAGTATCTGAGGAAAGGGATTTAGGAGTAATTATTTCAGAAGACTTAAAGGTGGGAAGACAATGTAATAGAGCAGCACGAAATGCCAGCAGAATGCTTGGATGTATAGGGAGAGGTATAAGCAGTAGAAAGAGTGAAGTGCTTATGCCGCTGTACAGATCACTAGTGAGACCTCACTTGGAGTATTGTGCGCAGTACTGGAGACCATATCTCCAGAAGGATATAGATACTCTAGAGAGAGTTCAGAGAAGAGCTACTAAACTGGTCCATGGATTGCAGGATAAAACTTACCAGGAAAGGTTAAAAGACCTTAACATGTATAGCTTGGAAGAAAGAAGAGACAGAGGGGATATGATAGAAACTTTTAAATACATAAAGGGATTCAACTCGGTAAAGGAGGAGAGAATATTTAAAAGAAGAAAAACTACCACAAGAGGACACAGTTTTAAATTAGAGGGGCAAAGGTTTAAAAGTAATATCAGGAAGTATTATTTTACTGAGAGAGTAGTGGATGCATGGAATAGCCTTCCTGCAGAAGTGGTAGCTGCAAATACAGTGAAGGAGTTTAAGCATGCATGGGATAGGCATAAGGCTATCCTTCATATAAGATAGGGCCAGGGACTATTCATAGGATTCAGATATATTGGGCAGACTAGATGGGCCAAATGGTTCTTATCTGCCGACACATTCTATGTTTCTATGTTTGAATCCCCTAAAGAAGCCAGAAGGCAAAACTAGTGAGGGGGTACCATGCAGTTTCAGCTTTGTTTTTAATGTTGTATTTGGCCAGTTTGCATGGCAATTTTTAAGTCAGTATGAACTCTAAAGTGCAAGTTTAAATAGCTAGAAGGTTTAATGCAGTGTTTTTGCCTTTTCTTCTCTAATACAGAGAATCAAGTGGAACTTAATCACTGTAAACTAGTTGAATCCAGGACGTTAACTGAAGGGGACCCTGAGTCGGCAGCACTTACGGGAAGAGCACCAATTTACACGCCTGAAGGGTTCCAGTAAAGGAGAGGCATAAAGAAAGCTGTGGTCACTGATGCAGTTTTTAATACAAGGAGGTAGAAATGACCAGAAGAGTGACATGGACAGTCACATGACAAGTAAGACTGTTGGCTTTGAGCTCCAGGGTTAATCATATTAGACCTTTCCTGTGTTAGAGGTGGTTGTGAAGAAACGTTTGCCTCCTTTCAGTCCCCAGGTAGGGCATAGACTGGATGATGGTACATTAAAAATGTTCTGCCATATACTGTAGCTGTGTATGAAATTCAGTCCATAACAGAAGTACTGTAAAGTAAAGCCTGTGTATAAGTCATTGTGACTGGACAATCACCATGATTCATCCTGCATTCACATTACTTCACCTTATATCAAAATCTAGTCTTACTGCTGAAGTGCAGCTACATTGCAACACTGCTGCAATAAAATAGTGATGTACTGATACTGTTAGAGGCTTGTCTCGAATCAACGCTTTATCCACTCACTTCCATTTGTTAAGGCAGAGAAGTGATGTCTACCTGAGTTGTTCTGCACTGATATAGCCTGGGGAAAAATATGGTGAAATACAATAAACGGGTTTTGTGGCAAAAGTAAGGTGATTCGCTGAACGAAATATGGCTGCAACTGCTCTATCGGGAATGTACAACTAATTGACTGTTCTTTCAATTGAAGTTGAATTTATTAATGCCGCAATAACACCAGTCACATTTAGTAACTGTTTAGGGACTGCAGTTTCATATACAGCATGTTTATTTGTGATTATTGCTGCCATTATTCTTCATGAGGCGGATATACAGTACAGCATAACGGCAATATAGCTGCAGGAGCAGCCAACACATTGTCCAGCTATATGTTGAAGTCCTCCCCAGCACTGAATACGAGTGATTCATTTTGCAAGCCTAATAAACAAAACACATTTACTAAAAAGCAATGATACAATATTATATATATATATATTATTATTTTGTTTATTATTAAACATTTTTATCTTGAAGCCAGAGTCAATACATATTAATATATAACTCCAACTCTGACTACACCCTAAACTGCCTATGACTCCTGCTGGTTACCAACACTTATTCCGTTTGAAATCAATGTTTTTAAGAGACTGTTCAAGATTACAAAAAAGAACACTCCCCCACCCCCCTAAAAATAAAATAAAACTGCTGTGCACAGTATTGCAGTTTATCTCTATTGACAACTCTTTTCAGGAAACCTGAAATGCCTCATTTTGATAGCAGTCATATTTGCTTTGAACCCCCACCACCACTTCCCCTTCCAAGCTATTTCATATTATTGTATCACTTATAACAGTTTTGGGATTATTGTTGCATTTATTTCAGCAACATATAAAAAAGTAGCTGTTTTAATGGTTTGCACTATCTTTATCAGCAATAACTACAATCACATACTGTAGCTCCTATCATTTCATATCAGTCTTGAACATCACTGTTGAGAAATGTAAGCCCTATGCCGGCAGAATTTTTGTGTTTGATTTGCTTGTTTTGGGTTCTGTCACATCATCGCAGCTGCTATCAAAGTCAAGGTCAATAAGAATACTTCATATTTTTTCTCCTCAGCCTATACAGTGTAGATGTAAGTGCATAACTCAATCACAATACGAAACCACTGAAAATGACAATGACTGAAAATCGGAGCAAATGTTCTCATGATTGGATACAAAGTTACAAAGGGAACGATTCTCTACTCTACTGCTGTATTCTATTTAATTGCATTGTGATCTGAATGAATAATGTATAATTGCTTTGGAAAATACTGTAAAAACACACAGGGAAAATTATGATTTTCTTACATTCGTATGTATGCAAGCGTTGAGTATAGTGGTTGCACTCCTATTAGTTGCTTGAAATGGAGGCATTGACAGTTCTTATATCTCCTGCTACGATCTCTGACACGAGAGATGAGAAGAAATAGGAAGGTAACCATAATAATTTCTGATAAGTGATTGCTTCTCATTTCCTGCAGAAGCTGGAAAACAGAACTGCAAAGGAACTGCAGAAAAATAATAAAAAACTATTGGTGCTTATTGACTTGGCTGTAGTTTAGCTCTATCTTGTTTAGTTTTTAAGGGGTCAAGTTAGTATTTTCCTTTAAAGTGGTTTTCTGTGAATAATTATTTGTTTTCAAGTGCCCACAGTGTGCCCCATGAAACAGAAGATTTATACCTGCCTTCTGCACACAGCTCCAGTCCTCCACGCTTCCTCTGCTGTCTCCATCTTCTGACCCTCACACTATTTACTGGTTGTATTTGGCTGGCCATAGCCATAGTCACATTGACTGTTCCAGCCAATCACTTCAGCAATGATGTGCTGCTTGTGACCACATAACGCTGAAGGCAGTCATTGGCAGCCCATGGTCTGCTGGATGTAAACAATGCAGGGACCAGAAGATGGAGACAGTGGGAACAGCTCGGAGGACCAGAGCAGAGGGGACAGGTAAGTGTGGATCTTCTTTTTCAGGGGGCATGTTGCTGGCACTTGATAAAAAAAAATGATTATCAGAAAAGCTCTAAAACTGGTCTAACTCATGTAGATAAGTCCCAAAAATGCTGGACTGACAGCCAGTTCTGAGAACTATTATATGTTACTGGAGATATACTGTACAGTACTCATCACTAGAGATGGCCTTGCGGTTCGCCCGGCAGTCGTTTCACAGCGAACTTTGCGTGTTCGCGATTCACCGAACATGCGAACATATTGAGATATTCACGCCCGCCATATTCCTTTACATTGTAATGAACTTTGACCCATGACACATCTATCAGGTGGTACAGGACAGCCAATTGAGACGCTTCAGCACATGGACATACCCCCTACCTTATAAATAAACCTGATATGGCCGCCATTTTACATTCAGTGTTTTGCCAGTGTAGGGTGAGGTTGCTGTGTGGAGCAGGGACAGGCTGTTAGGGACACCAAACACTAGCTAATAGGGCCACAAAAGTCCTTTTAAGGACTGGTATAGGTGTGCTATCAATATGTGTGATACACAGAGGGGTGTGATATACTTATAATATACTTTTATAATGAGTCAAAAACAAATAGATCTATATAGTGATCACCTGGAGCTAGGGCTTACTAGGGCCATTTTTATATAGGGTAAGGTTCCGGATGGGGTCGCTTTTATCATGGCGGGTGGTCTTTGGTTAGGCTATCAGGGCCAGAATAGCACCCCCCTGTAGGGCAATATCAGGGACAGTTCTTTGCCCACCCTGTCCTTCAATACCACATCATCATCTAGCCCAGGGATAGATTAATTTTGCTTTCCCTCCAGGATTCATGGATGTGCACTAGAAACCCCCGGATTGTGGTAGATATGGTGCCGCCGAGCACCTGATTTAGTGCCACCGAGCACTTGTTATTGCCTACCACACCTATGCTTTTTGCTTAACTTTAATAATTTAATTTATTTTCATTTTGAGGGATATCTTTTCCATTCACACATCCACAAAATGGGTCCGCATCCGTTCTGCAATTTTTCAGAACGGGTGCAGACCCATTAATTTTCAATGTGGCTGGAATGTGCTATTCACATCCGCACTTGCGGATCCACATCCGTATTTGGAGATCCACACTTCAGCATCTGTGCTTCCGTTTCTGCAAAAAAATAGAACATGTCCTATTCTTGTCCGCAATTGCAGACAAGATTAGGCATTTTCTATTATAGTGCCGAAGATGTGCGGTCCGCAAATTATGGAATGCACATCGCCGGTGTCTGTGTTTTGCGGATCTGCAAAACACGTATGGACGTGTGAATGGACCCTCATAGTAACATTATTAAAGGTTATGTTTTATCTTTATGTATATTCTAATGGATTGCCTTCCTTGTATAATGTTATAATATACTTTCTATGTTAGAAAGCTTATTATAGTGCATTTGTATTGTGCGGCAGTTGTGTGCCGTTCTGCTGCGATACTGCAGGTATATGGAGGGGCAAGCATTATTGGAACAAATAATTTCTACTGGTGTCATATACCAGTCGTCTCCCCCAAAAACTGATTTAAGCGGGGTGTTATATACCAATATACTTTCTTTATAGGGCATTATTTCGCATTGAAAAAAATAATGAATGGAGATCGCAAATTTGAATAATACATCTGGTATCCTAAAAATATCTGTGACATTCTGTGTACTTTATTTGCGCATACACTTATAAAACCTTCGCTATTGTACGTGTGACATACTTGCAAACATATGTACTATTTAATATAAGCAAGGCGAGCAGTAAAGAAAGGGGAAGTGGCCATGCTGCTAATCGTATCAATTTTGCGCAATAGAGTGCAAAAAAGTCGCAAAAGCCCTATTTTGCAACTTTCTGATGCCAGAATTCTGGAGCGAAGGTATGATAAATCAGGGCCAATGTCCACAGCCTTACATTTTAATCTGGAAACACAAAAGGTATACCATTTTCAAGATCTAAGTTTGTAAGGGTTGGACAAGTAGTTGAAAATATGGGGTCAACAGGCAGCTGACAGTATAAAGGATTAATTTAAAAGACCTTTGAGCCCTATAGAAGGGCTATAGATGATTGAGGAGGGATTGCATTGAAATGTTATCCCCAGAAGACACATTTTCCCACATTCATTGGGCCTAAAACTCTATTATACCTAACATAAATGAATAGCGCAGAAAACAGTCCCATGATGCTGGACTAATGGAGCTTTTTTGGACTAGAGTGACACCTATAGGTTACCTTTAGATAATGACATAAGAGGTACAGTAAAGTAAATGGAGAATAATTGTACAGTAATTGTCTAAGGAAGCATAATGGCCACAGGCAATGTGTGTAAATAACAGCTACACTTTGGAGAAGTCACAATCCTTCCTTGACCTTGTTCTCAGTAAACATGACGCATTGTACTCTCATCTCCCCAAAGCTCATTTCTAATAACTCAAGTACATCTTGCTGTTTATTCAGTATGCAGAGATTTGCCTGAATAGTCTTCCTCAGTGAGTTACAAAACTTTCTAGCTTCTAACTCCTATGAATAAATATAGGTGGTACTCTATGATTCTAATGGAATGCACTCATAAAATGCAAATGTTCTGCAGAGAACCCTGGGAGTAAAATGTTTGCAATGTAATTTGAGAAGCCAACGAAGTGAAAAACTAATAACGTTCAATGTAGATTTTGACTAAATAAGGGATGCAATAGATAATTCTACAGCCCTTGCATTCAGGATATTTGGAAATGAAATGCCTTGCTTAGAATGCCACTGGGAAGGAAATAAAATGTTTCTGGGATATTTCCACCAATGATGGTTAACATTTAACTCTGGTGATAACAGTAAAGTGGTGCCATGTAGAGAAATTGATAAGTCAACAAATAAAAGCACACCTGTGAAGAACCCGCATCTTTCCTCTTAATGGTAAAGTAGGCACTTAAAGTAATTACTTTTATGTTAACATTTTTGCCTTTGGGAAGATTTAGATCACAGTAAGTCATCTTCATAGCTCTAGTAATTTAGGTTACTGTTTTTGTGTCATTCAAAAAAATGAATCCACTGTATTTCCTAGATTACGCATTTAAAAAAAATAAAGAAATAACACAGAAGCTAAACGATGAGTTTAATACTGCAATGAATACTAAACCAATATGAAAAAATAAATAAAGGCTATGTACACCTCAGGGGCCAATTTTTTTATGATTGCATTTTACTTATTTTGGACTAAAAATTATTTTTTCAATTGTTCTTACATAGTAACACAGTTTATAAGGTCGAAAAAATACATCTGTCCATCCAGTTTGGCTTGTTATCCTGCAAGTTCTTTATTAAAAATATTGAGCCGTTCTGTCACAAAGGGTTAACCTTTTTTTCTAGCTATGTGAATCCTACTTTCACTGTCACTAAGTTACTAAGATGTCATAAAAACTTATTTAAGGCTACTTTCACACTAGCGGTAATATTTTCCAGTGCTGAGATCTGTCATAGGGTTTCAATACCGGAAATAAATGCTTCTGTTTTGTCCCCATTCATTGTCAATGGGGACAAAACATAACTGAACAGAATGCTCTGAAATGCATTCTGTTCCGTTCTCATACTGGAGATCAAACGGCAGCAGGCTGCGGTTTGCTTTCTGTCCTGGGATGCAGAGAAAAACGTATTCGTCATGACCCACAATGCAAGTCAATGGGGACGAATCACAATCTGACACAATAGAAAACGTCTTGGCTATGTTAAAGATAATACAACTGGATCCAGTCATAACGGATGCAGATAGTTGTATTATCAGTAACAGATAATAATTGGCCGAGTGCATGAATATCGTGATGTGTTTGGACCGAACACCCGAACACTTTGGTGCACGCTCATAACTAGTCCCCAGTTATATGGTGTCCTTACTAAGGCAACATAAACAAGTGACTTATTCCCTGACCAAAATGCTGGGTCACTTTCTTTAATTGACCCTGCTGTTTTGCCAAAACTTTGTACTGAATAGCTCCGGAGCATAATGATGAGTTCAGAATATTCAAGAGGTCCTGGCTTTCCCCACCCACCTGCTGCGGATTCAGTTGGAATAAAAATGTCAATAAGAAGCAGGTGGGCAGGGAAAGCTGTGAGCTCATGAATTGGCATGCACTGGAGGATTTAAAAGTGAGGGTGATGGATTTCCTTTAAAGGGGTTTTCTGAGTGTTTTGTACTGATGGCCTATCCACAGGATAAGTATCGATATCCGATAGTTGGGAGTCTCACTCCCAAGTTTGCAGCTTACCCTTGGCCAGTGACATCACATTCATTAGCCACATGACATAGCTCAGCTCAGACCGATTGAAGTTAAAAGGGCTTTGCTGTGATACCAAGCACGGTCACTATCTAGTGGATGACACTATGATTGGTAAGCTGCAAGGAGGCTGTGGTGCTCGACTTCCTCAAACCAATAGTCGAACACCCACTGATCAGATACTGATTGCCTATCCCGAGGACAGGTCATCAGTATAAAACACTTGGAAAACTCAGGTAGTAGACCATGAATAATTTGGAGAGTTCAACAATGCAGCATCTATTAGTAGATTTATACAAGAATATTGTCCATAATAAAACACTCATAAAACACCATTCATACCATATACCACATTTATTATACACAGACATCAGAATCAAGAAGTTTCTCAAAAAGGTTACGTAATATATCTAAGGGTAGCACTGACTACAACGCTGGCCTCCTTTTTTTCTGTCAGAAGAGTAATGATCAGATTTATCTAGCACAGATTTTCCAGCTTCTAGATGAACCGTTGTGTGCAAAATCGAATACTTCTTACAGTCATACATAGTCTTTATCTTCCATTACAAAAGCAGTACAGGCCCAATTTTGCCTTACTGTAAGAAGCAAAATTGAAGCATTTACAGCCAGCCAACAAGTTCTATAAAATTGATAATTCTATTATAAATGTTTCATTGTGTATGTCTGAGATATCAATACTCAATTCCACTCTGGACATGTTAACACAAAGAAACCTTTACGTTCTTAGTCACGAGGCATGCTGTATAAGTCATACAGGTAGAAAAGGCTGTGCGTAACTTACCATAGATGTATTAATCACCTTTTAATCAAGTCATTTGACTGAACATGCTATGGTTTATGAAATTGCAGATTTTACAAAATAAGGCCCAAAGGACTCTTGAAAATTAACTCAAGAAGTTGAAAATGCATTTAAATTCATCTAATGTGCATTAAAGACAGTAATGCAAGCATTAAATAACAACTTCTTCCACTTACGCTGATCCTTTTAAAGCGGGCCAATTAGACCTCTGGGAGATGAGAGGCAATAAAAGCAGGTGGAACATGCTACTGGTTCCAGATTAGGAAAAAAAATTAGAGCTTCCATTAGACTGCGCTTTTCCGCCCGTATCCATTACAAGAATAAATTGTGTTCTCATATGAAACATAAAATACATTTTCAGTTGTCATTTTCTGGGAGATTATGGATGTGCAGTATAGTACTGAGGATTCGTTTTTCTTTGTATTAGTGTGATTATGTAGCCCTTTGACAAGTCTGTTGCTACCTTGTTTGGCTGTGAATGGTGAACAGCTTGAACATGGGCAGAGGTAATAGAATTTCAGATAGAAGCTGCAGGGACTCCCTCTAGTGTATGACAACACTGTGGAGGATATATGCAGTAGGTCATCAACCAACCTAAATGCAAAAGGCATAAAAAAATACTGGTTTATGTGAGATGAAATCACAATTTACAGCTAGATTTATATAGGAAAATGGAATTACTTTCCAGACTTAGTAACATTGGTTTATTAACCGAATAGCCTTGTTCATCTTGACCGACAAACTTTATGTCCATAAAGGTCCATAAATGTATAGTAGGTAAGATGCAAAGAGAAATTAAGAGGACTTTGAAGATAAGTAAATTCCATTAGGTGGCTCCATGGAATATAAATAGGTTGGTAATGCAGCATCAAGCAGTGTTAGGATGGATATACTGCTATGTACACTATATTACATAGTTGCATAGTTACATAGTTAATATGGTTGAAAAAAGACAAACGTCCATCAAGTTCAACCAAGGGATAGGTGGGGACGCAAATCCCAGAAGGAAGTGAGACACGTTTTCATAAGCATTTATATTTTTTACTTTTAAGAATTTGTCTAAACCATTTTTGAAACAGTCCACTATTCCTGCTGTGACCACGTCATGAGGAAGTCTATTCCACAGATTCACAGTTCTTACAGTAAAGAAGCTTTGACGCTTCTGAAGACTGAACTTTTTCCTCTCCAGTCGGAGGCAGTGCCCCCTTGTCTTTAGAGAGCATTTTACATGGGACAGTTTTTCACCATATTTTTTGTATGGTCCATTTATATATTTGTATAGGTTAATCATGTCCCCCCTCAAGACGTCTCTCTCAAGACTAAATTAATTCAATTCTTTTTATCTTTCTTCATAACTAAGACCCTCCATGCCACTTATCATTTTAGTCGCTCTCCTCTCTACTTCTTCCAGCTGCAGTGCATTTTTTCTATGTACTGGTGCCCAGAACGCGACTACTTATTCCAGATGAGGTCGCACCAGTGCTTTGTAAACTGGTAATATTACATCCCTGTCCCGCAAGTCCATGCCTCGTTTAATGCATGACAATATCCTAGTGGCCTCAGAAGCAGAAGATTGACATTGTATACTATAATTTAATCTTTAATCTTTAAACTTTACATTTGTCCACATTGAACATCATTTGCCAAGTTGATGCCCAATCACTCAGAGTGTTCAAGTCAGCTTGTAGTTTGTGGACATCTTCCATAGACCGTACAGTTCTACACTGCTTAGTGTCATCTGCAAAAATAGATATGGTGCTATTAATCTCCTCCTCAATATCATTAATAAATAAATTAAATAATAAATGGACCAGAACTGAACCTTGGGGTACACTGCTTACAACCTGGGACCATTCTGAATAGGAATCATTGACCACAACTCTCTGGACACGGTCCTTCAGCCAGTTTTCGATCCAATTGCAAACTATACTTTCCAAGCCAATAGACCTTACTTTACTTATTAAGCATCTATGAGGGACAGTATTAAAAGCCTTTGCAAAACACTAGGTCCACAGCAGGCCCTCTGTCCAGGCTACTACTCACCTGCTCATAAAACAAATCAGGTTAGTCTGACAACTTCTGTCCTTGGTAAACCCATGCTGGTTATCACTTATAATATTATTTATAGTCACATACTCCTGTATATAGTCCCTTAAGATTCCTTCAAACATTTTCACACAGCAGAAGTTAAAATAACTGGTCTATAATTGCCTGTGGAGGACCTTGATCCTTTTTTGAATATGGTCACCACGTTTGCCTTGCGCCAATCACTTGGCACTGTACCAGTACCTAGAGAATCCTTAAAAATTACAAACAGGGGCAGAGCAAAGACTGAAAAGAGCTCTTTAAGAACTCTTGGGTGTAATTCATCTGGACCCCGGAGTTTTGCTCACATTTGCCCTATTTAACTTCTCTTGGACCATATCTACAGTTAGCCAATTGAGTATATCACTGGATGTACTAACAACCCAAGTGCCACAGACATCAGCTCCTTTCTCTTCTTTTGTATATACAGAGCTAAAAAACCTATTTAGGAACTCTGCCATTTCCTTATCTTCAGTGACTATCCCCCTTTACCATTATTTAGGGGACCTACCTGCTCAGACCTATTTTTTTTTGCATTTGTATATTTAAAAAACTTGCTACCTGCTGTTCATTTTGTATCTTTGCTAATTTTATCTCCTTTTTACAGATTTTATTAAGCCCTTTGTAATCTTCAAACGCTACAGCTGACCCCTCAGATTTTTTAAATGCCCTCTTTTTGTCTTTTATCACACTTTTTACAGTAGCTGTAAGCCATGGGGGGTTTAATTTTTGCCGTTTGTACTTGTTCCCTAAAGGGATAGATTTTGTAGTGCAATTACTCAATGTGGATTTGAAGCTCTCCCATTTATCATCTGTATTATCATGTGACAGTAGCTGCTCCCAGTCTATGCCCTGAAATGCTGCCCTCAACCCAGGGAAATTAGCCTTTTTTAAATTCAGTGTCTTTGCTTTGCCTGACAAAGTTTGCTTTTTATAGTTTAGGGGGAATATAATTATATTGTGGTCACTATTACCTAGTGTTTCTCAAACAGTAACATTACCAAGAAGCTGTGTATCAGAAATTACCAGATCCAACAGAGCATGGCCCCTAGTGGGAGCTTCTAAAACTGGCCCATAAAGTGGTCCTGCAGCAAGTTGAGGAATTTTCTCCCCTTTGCAGTTGAGGCAGAAACATGACCCCAGTCAATGTCTGGGAATTTAAAATCTCCTATTATGACTACTGTACCAGCTTGTGCCACCCGCTCTATTTGGTTATACAGTTGCATTTCTATCTCTTCTGTGATGTTAGAGGGGTCTATAGATTACACCAAGTATTATTTTTTCAGTGTTTATATCCCTTTGAACTTCCACCCATAAGGTTTCCACTTCCTCACCATCCTCACGCAAAAATTGCCTCTTTCACACTTGTCTTCAGGTCACTCCTCACAAAAAGCCACACGCCACCACCTTTTCTATTGACCCGGTCTTTCCTAAATAGTGTAAAACCCTTAATATTAACAGCCCAGTCATGCGAAGAGTCCAACCATGTCTCAGCCACACCAACTACATATATGTGTTCTTCTAGTACCATAGCTTATAGCTGCCCCATTTTGCTAGCTAGACTTCTGGCATTTGTGAAAATACATTTTAAATTACTATTACCTGTTAAAGGGTTTCTACCACTTAGGTGTCACATATTTAGCTGTCAGACACTAGCGATCCGCTAGTGTCTGCTCTGGCCAACCATCCTAATATAATTGCTTTTGGGGCGGTGGTTTGGCTAAAAAAACTACTTTTATTAATATGCTAATGAGCCTCTAGGTGCTATGGGGGCGTCATTAGCACCTAGAGGCTCCGTCTACCTTCAGAAACTGCCGCCGCCCAGCGCGTCCCTCCAGCCCGCCCATCTCCTCCTGAATGCGATCCTCCTTGTGAGCGTATGTATTCTGCGCATGCGCAGTGAATGTCTGACCGCTTCCTTGCTCAGACATCTCCACTGAGCCTGCGCGATGACGCCATAGTGCTCCGAGGAACAGGCGCAGTGGAGATGTCTGAGCAGGGAAGCTGTCAGACATTTACTGCGCATGCGCCGAATACAGGCGCTCACAAGGAGGATCGCATTCAGGAGGAGATGGGCGGGCTGGAGGGACGCGCTGGGCGGCGGCAGTTTCTGAAGGTAGACGGAGCCTCTAGGTGCTAATGACGCCCCCATAGCACCTAGAGGCTCATTAGCATATTAATAAAAGTAGTTTTTTTAGCCAAACCACCGCCCCAAAAGCAATTATATTAGGATGGTTGGCCAGAGCAGACACTAGCGGATCGCTAGTGTCTGACAGCTAAATATGTGACACCTAAGTGGTAGAAACCCTTTAAGTGATTATCTGGGATTTTTTGGTTACCTTGGTTAATTTTTGTATGTAACCGGTTCTTGTTACCAGCAGTTTTATTTTTTTATAAATGTATAGTTATGCCCAGTCTTCTCCCTATTTTCCTTGCTAACCCCAGCCCCCACTAAATCTCCACTGTCCCCTTCTATAACCCACTCTTTATCTACACTATCTACCCCATTATTAATATGACACCTCCCCCCCAGATCCTAGTTTAAAAGCTCCTCGAGCCGTCTAACCATTTCTTCCCCCAGGGCAGTTGCACCCTCCCTATTGAGGTGCATCCCGTCGCTACTGTAGAGCCTGTAACCGACGGCGAAGTTGGCCCAGTTCTCCATGAACCCAATCCCTTCCTTCCTGCATCAGCTTCTGAGCCCCTTATTTACCTCCCTAAGCTCCCGTTGTCTCTCTAGTGATGCTCGTGGCACTGGTAGTATTTCTGAAAACACTACCTTGGAGGTCCTGGACTTGAGATTCTCACCTAGGTCCCTAAATTAATTTTTATTGACCTTCCATCTCCCGCTGACTTTGTCATTGGTGCCAATGTGTACCATGCCGCCGGGTCTTCCCCAGCCCCACCCAGCAATCTGTCAATCCGATCGGCAATATGCTGAACCCGAGCACTCGGCAGACAACACACTGTTCGGAATTCAGAGTCCCCTACCACCAGCATCTGTCGGACATTTGCTGCACTCCTTTTCCCATCCTTCCAGCAGCGGTCATCCTCCTGGTTGCTAGGAGAAATGACCTGCTGCAGTGTTGCTGTCCCTGGGCTTTCATCCCTAATATAAGCCAAACAGGCATATTTACTAGGGCGTGCCAGCTCAGGACTAGCCTCCCTGGCACTTTTTCCTCTACCCCTTATTTCTACATTAACCCAACTGCTAATCTGATAGTCCTGATCTTGCCCTCCTCCACCCCCCTCCATTTCACTTATTCCAGCCAGTGCCTGCACAGTGAGGTCTAAGCCTCTCTCCAGTTTTGCAATGCCCCTAAGTATTTCAAGCTGCTTATTTAGATCCAAGATCGGGGCTTCCAAATATGCAACATGATTGCATCTAGTGCAAATGCATTCACCTTCGAACGGCTATTCAAGGCATGCATACATTGCACAGGACACACACTTGGTGGCATTGTCCATGGAGCACATGTTTAATGGGGATGAACAGTAAAGAAGGAAAACATTAAATATGAGTTAGAATTAGACCCTGTCTGCTGTAGTTGAAGGACTAGCTAGAATCAAGCCAACACACAAGGAAATTCTATCCAACCTTAGTTTCTTGCTACTTATCTTAAACTCCTTTTCTTTAACTCTACTTAATCAGAAGCCACTTGGTACAGCAAGCATCAGGAAGAGCAAGCCCTGGGAGAGTTCAGTGGTTCAATTTATAGCACCTGGTTGCCCAGGCCACACCCCTGCTATTACTCCCACGAAATCACACTCAGCACCAGAATTCCTTTTCTTTAACTCTACTTAATCAGAAGCCACTTGGTACAGCAAGCCTGTATTGGATATGCAGTATAGTATTATATATTGATTGGCCAGTGGACTAATCTAAATCATGGGTCTAGCTTGTCTTATCAAATATCAAATGCCATGGCAATCCAACCAATAATAGAGACAACTTCTAATTTTGATTAATAAAGAAAAAGTAAGTAAATAAATACAAAATAAATCATTAAAAATATTATTAAAATAAAATAGCCATACTATCGTATATCATTTAAATGCATCCCTCTTAAATTTTCCTGTGGCATTTATCTCATTTTTATCCATTTGAATCTTGTATCTAAAAGTTAAGTACATCCGTAAAACCATGAAATAAGAAAACATGCATATCCGTTATAAGGCAGTGTTCAAAACATAGATAGAAGACAGCTATGACACTGGTAACGTGGGATCACCCTCTATTTTGAAAAGTCAGCAATATCTAACATTGGACAATAGCATATAACACAGATCTGATCATATCCTCAGGCACAAAAAAATAGCATAGAACTGAGACCTAGTTCATTGAATGTAGGCTTGAGCGAATCGAGCTTTTAATTATAGACCTGAAGTCGATTTGTTAAAAAAACTTTATTTGTAATGCTGTTTCTGTACAGCATTAAAATGTATGGGCTTAGTGTAGCAAAACTTTGTCTCGGCAGAAGTTACACAAGACTTCAGTGAATTACTTCGGTATTCCTATCTGCGGATTTAAAAACATTTTAAAATAGGAAGGTGAAGTTGAGTTTGTTACTGATGTACCAGCCAGTACCAAAGCCAACTTCAGATTTATACTTTTAAATGTTTTAAAATACTCAGATAGGAGTACCGAAGTAATTCACCATGCAACAAAGTTTTGCTACACAGAGCCCATACATTTAACAGAAACAGCATTACAAAGTCTTTAAACAAATCAACTTCAGGTCTATGATCCAAAGCTCTATTCGCTCAAGCCTAATTGACTTCCATCAGTGATTTTGAGTCAAACCTTATTACAGAGAAATAAGGTATAATGGAAAGATCAGTACCTGTTCTGTGTTTTTGACCCACACCTGGTTTTGGCTCACAATCACTGATGGAAATACCTGACCAAACGCTGACCAAATCACCGAATTGTGACCTAAGTAACATACATCAGGCACAGGTTCAAATCATAGCAGAGGTATACAGAAGAAACAAGATGCCCAGAAACCCCCTATTCGGACATTAAAAATGATCTTTCAACTTCTTTCCTGCTTGAATGCCTCAAATAAGTAAAAAATGTGTAAGATGCTATACTTTCTGATATTTTATGAGACTACAAAAGGCAAAATGAAACAGTTTGGTGATAAATGCTAGAGATTAAAGGGCATATTTGTACCTATGAAACTGGCTGACCTGTTACATGTGCGCTTGGCAGCTGAAAGCATCTGTGTTGGTCCCATGTTCATATGCGCCTGCTTTACTGAGAAAAATTATGTTTTCATATATGTAAATGAGCCTCTAAGAGCAACAGGGGTGTTGCCGTTACACCTAGAGGCTCTGCTGTCTCTGAATCTGCTGCGTCCTTTCCACTTTGATTGACAGGTCCAGGCAGTAAAAACTTCATCATGCCTGGTCCCGTCAATCAAAGTTCTGTGCCGGTAGTTGCACAGAAATCAGAGCCTCTAGCTGCAACGGCAACTCCCCTGTTGCTCCTAGAGGCTCATTTGCATATATTAAAACATAATTTTTCTCAGTAAAGCAGGAGCATATGAACATCGGACCAACACAGATGTCTTCAGCTGCCAAGCTCATATGTAACAGGTCTTCTCACAGGTAACAGATGCCCTTTAAGTTCAAGAAAAGTTGTCAACTAATCAGAAATGTATCTATATTTTTTTTCAGGTTAGAAAATGAAGTAATTTGGGTGCTTTAGGCAACATCTCCAAATTCCTTTAGCATTAGTTTTCATAAATGTATCACTTTGTGTATGATATTTAGTCTCTTTAGATATGACTACACAGCACTGTAAGAATGCAATTATTGGAATAAGAGGTTTTACTGAATCCCAATATTGATAATGTATATTCTGGATAGGTAATCAATATCCAATCAGTGGAGATCTGACGCCCTGCACCCCAACCGACAAGCTGTTCCCTGCAGGCTGGCTTTAGTTTTCAGGCATTTTATGAAAAAAAATAAGATTAAATAAGAAAAAGGTTTTGTGAAGGAGGCCTTAAAGGGTTATTCTGAGATTTCTATTATTTATGGCTTGTCCTCAGAATAGGCCATCAATAGCCAATCAGTGGGGGTCCAAAAATACCGCACCACCAATCAGCCGTACTCTGCATCCTTCTGAAATGAAACTAGCACTTTGAATGAAGTAAAAAGTACAGCCCTATTCAAAGTGTAGTGGTCATGCCAGGTTACACTCAGCTCAAGTCACACTCCTCCCCAACGTCATCTGTTTCTGCTTTAGAGATACTCTGGAACAGCTGACTGGCGGGAGGATATTTGAACCCCACCAATTAGATATTGATGGCCTATCCTAACGATAAGAAAACAATTTAAGAATCCCGGAAAACCTCTTGTAAGGTTTTCTAAGCAATGCTCCAATTGGAAGTTGACATTATTATTTTTTTTTTTTTTTAAACTGTATGCCTCTTAATCATTCTTCTGGATCTTCTGCTGTATATGCTCATGTCTAAAACATTCAACTCTAATGTATAATATAGTTCAAAAACCTTGTCCATGGGCTGTGTCCAGCACAACTTGCCTTCATTCAGTTAATCGGGCTAAACTGCAATACCAGATACAGAACACGGACAAGTTCAGCAAGAACTTATGAAGAAAAAATAAGCCGCTCCCTAATAATTGACAGCCATCATCATGTGCTAAGGTAGTTTTCGATAAACCAAAAGAGTGCCGTTTCATGAAAATGCTTGCGATTTTGCCCAGAAGATTTTCCAGCTTAGTTTCTCCCATGTTACGATTTGCTGTTTGCTTTGCAGAAATGTAAATTTAGACCATAAATGTCAGGTTACTATAAAGAGTTGTTGGGTAGCTTATAAGCAGCATGGTGATATAAATTAAAATGCATAACTAGAGCTGGTGGAAGATTTATTTACACCCAAGTTGCTTCTCTTTATATTTTACCTACCAACCCGAGACTTTAAAAAAATGACTGCAAATCATTACAAGCCCACGAGTAAAACCCAAGGGCAAGAATACAAATATGCAGGCAAATAAATATTGGTATTATTTGTCCATCTCAATTCAGTGCACTGGGGAAGAGTCTATTGAAGGTTACCAGGGTAATAATGATAAATCCGCTTTATTTATTCTGTGTTGTAGAGTGTCTTGACTTATCTAAGAAATGAGGTGAAGCAGCCAGTAATACTGTAACACTGTCCATTACAATAAATCCAGAAATAAAATAGGAGTGTTCACCGGGCAATGCATTTGAAAACAAATCCTTAGAGTTAGACGTAGGAATGTGCAATTACTTGGTAACATACCATGTACTGTAGAAGAATCATTAAGATTTACAGGGTAATTTCTGCATGCTTACACATGGCTTGTTTTGTAACCTTTAATACATTTTATTCTGAAGAATACCATTCTCTTGGTTTATGTGGTACACTTATATTGTTACTTGCAGTTTTATGCTATTATTTATACAGATGTATGGTTATTTTAAGTAAAATCCCTGTGGGATGTTTATGTTTGCCGCAGAATCTTGCAGTAAATGTTTCCAGTGAAATACAAGTAATGACTAAATGAACTAGGGTTTCCACATCTTTATCTGTCTTGCTATGGTATGGCTTACCGGAAAGTAATGACGTTTCACGGGGACCTAAGATGCGCCAAAACTGCACCACAATTCCAGCGAAAAATTATGTTGCAAATTCGGTCTAGAGCTAGACAAAAATGTCCATTCCTGCACCACATTTATCATCCAGCCTGAGCTCCTGTGATACATCTCGTGCAGGTCTATACAGCCATTTATAGGGTTACTAAATCTGAAACACCGTGGTATACCTATTGTAGCTCCTGATGATGTGTAGTTTGGTGCATGACACGGTGACAGAAAAAGATAGAAGTCATAAAACACTCTCTTAGGTTTATTGCTCTCATTAAGAAAAACAAATAAGAGTCTTGCCGGTATGATACCTTTTATTGTCTAACAAATATAGAAGCAATATTACACAGCAAGCTTTTGAGGCAGTTTAAAGCTTCTTTACATGATGAGATAATTTATTTGATTGAGCAAATCAAGAGCGGAACGGACGTGCGGTGTATTGTGTAAAATGAGTGCAATCGTTTGTCAGGCAAAAGTTGCATTTACACTAAAAGATAATTTACTGTGTGGTTGGTGTTTGGGTGTTTGGGAAAAAATACATTGCGTTATACCCTTGAAAGTGTGAAAAGGTTATGTTAAAAAGGTGTGTTAAGACCCTTTGTTCCACCTTCTTTACTGAAAAAGACTGCCTTCCCTCCTGTATGCAATCACCATTTAGTCTCCAGTTGAGAAAACATAACTGCAAGGTAAGCTTGTGGGCAAAACATAGTGAATAGTTAAGGGTCAGGTTTACTGAATCGTTCATGGAATTTTATTAGTTCATGTTCAGAGTCAATCCAGATTATTAATAAATATAAATGTAGGCATAGGGTTTGATGAGGCAGGATACCAAGAAGTTGTTTTCCAGTTTTGTCATGAAATGGTTTGCATATTGAGGCGCCATATTGCTGCCCATAGCAGTTCCAGTGCATTGTAGATTTATCTATTTGCCAAAACAAATAATTGTTGGTAAGAATGAATTTTTCCTCACTAGAGAGGGTCTTGCGGTTCGCCCGGCTGTAGTTTTGCAGCGAACTTTGCGTATTCGCGATTCGCCGAACATGCGAACATATGGAGAAATTCGCGCCCGCCATATTCTTTTACATTGTGTAGAACTTTGACCCATGACACATCCATCAGGTGGTACAGGACAGCCAATTGCGACATTTCAGCACATGGACATACCCCCTACCTTATAGATAAACCTGATCTGGCCGCCATTTTACATTCAGTGTTTTGCCAGTGTAGGGAGACGTTGCTGTGTGGAGCAGGGAAAGGACACCAAACACTAGCTAATAGGGCCACAAAAGTCATTTTAAGCACTAGTATAGGTGTGCTATCGATAGGTGTGATACACAGAGGGGTGCGATATACTTATAATATACTTTTAGTCAAAAACACATAGATCTATATAGTGATCACCTGGAAGTCAGGGGCCTAGGGTCTAGGGGCTTACTAGGGCCATTTTTATATAGGGTAAGGTTCAGGACGGGTCGCTCTTATCAGGACGGGTGGTCTGTGGTTAGGCTATCAGGGCCAGAATAGCACCACCGTGTCCTTCAATACCACATAATCCTCCTGCCCAGGGATGGATTATTTTTGCTTTCCCTCCTGAATTCATCGATGTGCACTGGAACCCCCCGGATTGTGGTAGGACATATGCTTTCTGATTTGGTCCCGCCGAGCACTTGTTATTGCCTACCACATCTATGCTTTTTGGTACTTTAATAATTTCATTTATTTTAATTTTGAGGGATATCTTTTCCATTCACACGTCCGCAAAATGGGTCTGCAGCCGTTCCGCAATTTTGCGGAACGGGTGCAGACCCATTAATTTTCAATGGGGCCGGAATGTGCTGTCCGCATCCGCGGATCCGCACTTTCGCATCTGCGCTTCTGTTTCCGCAAAAAAATAGAACATATCCTATTCTTGTCCGCAATTGCAGACAAGATTAGGCATTTTCTATTATAGTGCCGGCGATGTACGGTCCACAAATTGCGGATCCACAAAACATTTACGGACGTGTGAATGGACCCTCATAGTAACATTATTAAAGGTTGCGTTTTATCTTTATGTATATTCTAATGGTTTGCCTTCCTTGTACAATGTTATAATATACTTTCTATGTTAGAAAGTATATTATAGTGCATTTGTATTGTGCGGCAGTTGTGTGCGGTTCTGCTGCGATACTGCAGGTATATAGAGGGACAAGCATTATTGGAACAAATAGTTTCTACTGGTGTGATATACCAGTCCCCCCCCAAAAAAAACTGATTAAAGCAGGGTGTTATATACCAATATAATTTCTTTATAGTGCATTTGGGTACTGTATAGTGCATTTGCGCATGCGCGTACGCAAAAATTATATTGCTGATATTTTGCATTGAAAACAAAAATAAATGGAGATCGCAAATTTGAATAATACATCTGGTATGTCAGTGTCCATGTTGTGGGACTATTTGTGCACTTCTAGTAATTATTTCTAGGTTAGTAGGTTTTTCAGGTTCGCCTGCTATTAAAATGAATGGGACCCGCCGCGAACTCGCGTTCGCGAACCGCCCCGGCAGATGTTCGTCCATCACTATTCCTCACCAATGGTTTGAGGACACCCTTTATGCATCCTGATTTTTCTTGTAATAAGGGTTCCCAAACCTGGGGTGATTAGCCTCCTTGGATTACTCAGTTTATGCATTTTAGAAAGCATATAGAATACATATACTGCCTAAAGTACATCAAACTTTAGACAACAGGCCTGAACGACCCATTTTGGCATCTACAAATTCCATACTTACCCCATTATTTGTGGTATTAGAAAAAAACACACCTCTGGTAAGAAAACAGTCATTTATACTTGACACAATTTATTTTTGTGAATGCAATAAAAAATGTTGGTACAATTCCTGTGGACAGTCTACTTGGAATTATAGATGTTTTATATAAATGTATTGAACATCTATTGTAGTGAACAAGGATAATGGCAGTGGATGACCTACTCTGACAGGTCTTTCTCTGGGCATCAAATGGAATTTCTATTGGACATTTTGGGAATTGTCCTATGGGAAAATTGCTTTATGTTCCAGCATAATTTTTTTTTGAAGAAACGAGGTCCAACAATGGGAGCAAAGTGGCTCTCCATATTATCAAGAGTATGCTAAATTTTGGAAAATATTTATTGATAAAATATTTTGCATATGGGTGGGGAAAGTGTTGAGCGAATTGAAGTAACCAAAGTTAACTTCGATCTGAATTTCAGGGAAAATTCTATTCGCCGAAGCCAAATTCCCTCGTGCTTCGTGATAACAAATCAATTTTCTCTGAAATAGCATAAAAAAGCAACAACACTCAACTCATGTGTTTGAGTACGAAGAGTCCACAGTGGCCATATTGAGTAAAGATCCCGGGTGAAATCATCACTAACCCCGCAATATTTCGCACGGAGTCTTCAATCAAGATGGCCATGATGGCTTCTTTGCTCTCAAACGGATCAGGTATTATATTTTTTTAATTCCTTTATTATTATTTTTTTCCTTTTCTTGTCCCACAGTTATAACATAAGACAAAATAAAACACAAATCAAACACATACAAAAAATATATATAACTATATAAAATAAAATACAATTACAATAAAAATAAAGTTCCCTCTCTCTCCACGCCCGGATCTTATGTCCAACCGCCCTATCAGTACAGTTCATTTCTTCAGATCCTCAAAATATCTGAGTCATGAGGCCCACATTAGCTCAAACAGTTCACGTTGGCCTTGCTTTGCATATAGCTTTTCCAAATAAACAATCTTACAGAATTTTTCCACAAGCTATTTATTAGTGGGTGGTTTTTCACTTATCCAATATTGCGCTATGTTTCCTTGCTTGATTTAGGATTTTTTAAATCACTAACTTAATCGATATTGGTACATCAATCCTAAGAGGAGAACCCAGAACACAGATAACAGGATCCTCTGGAAGAGATATGTCATATACCATATTAAACATCACTAATAAATCGCGCCAGTATATCTTCAAGTGAGGACAAGACTGCAGCATGTGTAAAATGTCTGTCTCCGGCAGTTGGTATCGTGGACGGAATGAATCTGCCTTCACTCCTGCTTTTTATACAAAAAGAAAGGGGACTTATAGACTCTATATACTTAATCTGAGAGAGTCTATGCGTATGACTTAATGATAAAGATGTAATATAGCTGAGAATTTCCCTCCATTCTATGCCCGTCAAAGGACCAAGATCTTGTTCCTATTCAGCTCTCGCTATACATGGAATAGGTTTTAAGAATTCTTTAAGAAGAAGAAAGTAAGTCTCAGATATAATTTGATTGATCTGCTCTTGCACTTTAATAGAATCATGTTTATATTGATGGGCGATTTGTGAACATGTTATCCGCTGTGGCTGTCCTCCAGTTGATGCCTTCTTTTCCTTGCATCTATGTCTTTTAATCATGTTTGTAAGTCATATGCAATTATGTAATAAAGTGACATTTGTTTATAAGTGGTCTGGCAATTTTTTGTAGGTTTTTGTTATGGTGTGTGCCATAGGCTTATACTGGTCACTACTTAATTAGTACAGGATTGCTTGATTGGCGCATATATAGGGTATTATTGCATGACGTAGTTGTAAATATTGATAGAAATAATTATTACCTATACCAAATTCCTGTTTATCTTTAAATGATTTTAGCTCATTCTCTTCAAATAGTTGACAAAAGGTTAGTATCCCTTTTTTTCCACACTGAAAAGCCTTCCAGGCCATACAGTTCTGGAAACCACGTGGTCTGCCAGATAGAGACGTATATCGTAGGACCCCTTAAACTTTGCAATGATCTAACCTTCCACCAAACTCTATCCTTTAGTGATATGTCGGCAAACTACTTGCTGCTTTTTAAAGCCCTTTGCCTCCAAAGTCGCAATCAAATCATTATTCCCCAAATAATTTCTCAAGATGTTACAAACTTTATCTGTAGAACACTCTGTTTCCCATTCTTTTAAGTTTTGCATTTGGAAAGCATAAAAAAAAATAAAATCCGGATTTGGTACCGCTAAGCCACCTTCCTTAATGCTATAATATAGTGTTTTGAGTTTAATTCTGGGATATCCTGAACCCCATATTAAGGTCCTGAATAACCTCTTTAAGTTAAAAAAAATTATTAGCTCGGGATCCATATGTGGGAGTTATGTAAATAGTAGAGTATTTGTGGTAGCCATACTATTTTAAGTAGATAAGCTCTCCCTATTTCAGATAACGAAAATTTTCCCCAAATCAAGTTTTTTTGTCGAAACTTATCTAATCTCGGATTCAGGTGTAGTCTGTCATAGCTAGCAATATTTGCAGACACCTCTATTCCCAGGTAGCGGAACTGTCTTTTAAACAGGCAGTCCCCCAAATCCACACACTGAGCTTAGGGATCCAGTAACATTATTGTATACTTTGTCCAATTTATCTTTAATCCTGAGTATTTACCGAATTCCATTATAAGTGACATCGCCCTTGGCAACGACGTATGGATTTTGTCAAGGAACAATAGAATATTGTCCGCATAGAGTGCTATGCGATCCTCCACTGCTCCATGTGTAAAGCCATGGATGCCTTGGCTAGTTCCTATTATAGCTGCCAATGGCTCTACAACAAGGGCAATAGGATAGGGGACACCCCTGTCTAGTCCCTCGACTTAATTCTATTCTTCCCGAGAACAATCCATTAATTCACACTAGAGATTTCAATTCCGATATTGAGAACCGTCAAAGGATCTCAATAGCGGATGAAAACGCTTCAGTTTTGTCCCCATTTATTGCCAATGGGGACAAAACTAAACTGAACAAAACGGAGTGCGACAGAATGCATTTGTTCCGTTTGGTTGACCTCTCATTGTGGACAGAATAACGCTGTCCGAGATGTGGTGCGGACCAAGACGGATTCATCCTAACACAAAATTTAAGTCAATGGGGACGGATCCATTTTCTCTGACACAATAGATAATGGATCTGTTCCCCCATTGAATTTCAATGGTGTTCATGACAGATCTGTCATAGCTATAGAAGACATAATACAACCTGAGCTGTTCATGACAGATGCATGCGGTTGTATTATGGTAACAAGACTGTTAAACAAAACATGCAATGCAACAGCTCACTGCAAACCAAATAAAGTACAAAATTGCGTCACAATTGCAAATGCTATACTAATAAGTTAGAGATGCTTGGCAAATCATTTTGTACAAAATTATTTGAGCCCGTCTGCCGCACGTCAAGGCCATCTCTAGTTAGACGGCTTCCTAACACTTAATTCTCTAATGGTATTATGGTAACAGAACAGTTTTTACAGATCCATGATGGATCCGGAAAAAAAGCTAGTGTGAAAGTAGCCTTACTTCCACCAACAAAAACATACAGGCCCTCAAATAAAATATAAAGTTATTGAGCAGAAACAATACCCTAGAAGAGGTGGTGATATTAAACACTTGTTACTGAAAAGGGAGGCTTTTTTTATACACATGTTGCAGAGCCAAAAAGGCTAAACAGGGATTATGAGATTGCACATCTATTTTTGCAATCTTCTTTTACACAGAAATGACAATTACCGTACCTACTGTCTCCCTAGTTTTTTGTCTTTTGATGCTCTGCTTAGATCCTATAAGAATTATGTTAGTTTCTAAGTGTTTGGTTGTATACTTATGTTATTATTTATAGCAACATGGAAAATAATTCTATCTCTTTCCTTTTAGACATCACAGAAGCATTAACCCATTTGATCAGAATCAAGATACTGCAATGTCTTGTTTTTTCTTATACTGATTTCTCGGGTGGCGGCGTCTGACATAATTAATTAGGTACCCTCTATGCTTTTTTTTGCTGCATCTTTTGTCTACTGTATTATAGTTGACAAAGGCTCTAGAAGGGCAGAAACTCTCTCAAATATTCTTGAGACGGATCTTCATCCATTTTGATGTAGTATTGTGTCTCTGTATGTTGTCTGTTCGCTTCTTTTATAGACTCCAAAGTGTTAGTACTATAGCTCTACCTTTATCTGCAGTAGTGATGACCAGCAGGGGCAATATTCACCTATCTCTTTGAGTGGTACATTATGGTATCCTTCAAATAACTACTCTCTTAGGTATTTTTTTTTTCCTTTTCTAGTTCCTTTAAGATTAGGAACAAGTATCAAAGTTTAATAAGTTTATATGCTGAATGAAAATACAACATTTCTGTCTTCTGTATTTCATTAGGGACAATATTTCTCATTTTGCTTTGAAGCTTTTCTTGTACTTTGTATTATGAGAATAACCTCTGAGAGGTACAGAGAAAAAAATCAATTTGTACTGTATATAGTTTTTAACTTCTCCTTTATTGCATCCTACCAGATACCTGTAGTTGATGGTTAGCCAATGCAATCAGGCAGCGCTGCAGTGTTCTCCATTATTATCTGCCTAGCTACTCCTAACATGTGAGAGCATGTTAGAGCTACATATTATATATTTGGACTTTATACATTTCATAATCATAAAATAAGAATATCTTCTCAAAAAAGTGACCAGGATTTACTTTATGCATTTATTTATGTATTATTATTTTTTTTATATTAAACTTTTTCTTTATTAATTTTCTCAAAAATCAACACAATATACAATTCAATACAGAAAGGAAAGGAGGGGCATAGTACATATTCAAGTTCATCTCAAAATATATAATCTTCTTAATGTACATACTAATGAAGTTCTGGCAGGCCACGTTAACCTGTGAATCAATACCAGCCTACAAAGAGGGCCCAGGCTAACTACTCATCTACCTCCTTCCAAAAATAAATAATAAACCCTACCCATTCTACCCCCCCCCTTCCCACCCTCCCAGGCCAGGCCACGGCCGTCGCGAGTGCGGTGGATGACTCCCGACTCCCCTCCAATCTGATTCTTACTATCACCAACAGCACTATACAACGTAGAATGTACTTCCATCTGGATTTCCCTTGTGGTAGTTGGTCATCAGCTCCACTCCAGCCATTTTCCTTCAGTTATGTCCAGTGTTTATCCCCTTTAAGTTTGATGTCCTCAAATTCCTTTACTCTGTACATTAGTCTTTCCCAGTCCAATAGAGAAGGGGCCCTGTCCGTCACCCAATTCCTAAGTATTAGTACCTTAGCCACCAAGAATCCCTTCAGCCAGGAATTCTGTACGCTTTTCAATGTTCTAGATTTGAGCTCCAGGGGAATTATCCTGAGTATAACAAACTCGGTGGTTGGAGCGCTGCTGCTATGAACAGTGTCTGGCGCATGCGCATGAGGCAGAGGCTCGGGGACGCAGGCAGGGTGTGTACGCAGGCACGATCTAACCACGGCGGGGCGCAGGCGCAGAAGATTACACACGAACGATGCCAGGAGGATTTGATTGCCCATGCGCAGGATCGTGACCTGGAGAGTTGTAGCCGCCGCCCAGCGAAGTGAATATTGATGAGCTGGGCGGGGCTTCAGAACGGCAGTTGGGAGCGGCTGGCTGGGCGCATTTTCAGATGAAACGCCGCCCCTTGGGCAGATTGGAGACCGGACAAGCAGGTTATAAAACTTTATATTTCCGTATTTATAAGGTGGGCAGGGGGGATACTTACATGATTCTAATACACTTTATATGACCTGTACTGTGATATATATATAACTCAATATGCTAATTGGGTCTGTCAGTGTCCCTTTAATTCCTTTCTAAATCTAGTGTAAATTTGTGATACCCTCATTTTTTTCCCATAAAAATTACAACAAAAACCTAACAGTGTCTGCGTCACCGATGTTTGAGAAATTTTGTGTTGCGTGTATGCGAATGCATGTTTAAGTTGAGCATATCTATAATGACTTAATACCGTGATAGGTGTCTCGTGAAATATTTCCCCTATAGGTTTTAGTTTACCAAAACTACAAATATGTGACAGCGTCGTGATCCCTCTCCGGGTCCAATAATTATTGTCGTTTAGAGCGAGAAATTCGTTAAAAAAGGGGTTGTCCCATAGCGGGGTAAATTCCTGGGCCTGAGTAATCTGCAGAATAGACTTGGTCTTATTCCATACTTTCTGTAGCATTGAGCTTATCGGGCACGTGTATATATTTATTATTTATTTGTGGAGGGAGGCAAGTGGCTACCAGACAACCCTTGTACTACTTATCCTCAAACAAATAGGTCTGGAAGGGTTGAATTCAACCTATTCAGGTTATTTAATATGAAAGGGCTATTCCATGATTTTAATATCTTCAGAATAGGATCAGCTGATGGCACATAGTAGGAGATGCCTTTATATACATGCGGTTGGGTTGTAGCCATGATGTGGTGAAGAACCATTCATCCATTTAGACCGCAGCTGCCTTTCATTTAATAATGAAGACCGTACTATATAGTCCTTCTTCATTGTTAACTGCCGTGCGGCACCTTTAATACAACTTTAAACAGGGGCTGTTGCTGGTATGGGGTTTGGTTGGTTAGGTGGGGGGACAATATGCATATTATTGCTGTTTTTGCCTGCAATCTCCTGCAGGTTATTTGACAGTAAGCACAGAATATTAATCAGCTCTGGCATACCTACTTCTCCAACCCCAGCACTCTCCTGCCCAGGTGGGAGGCCTTCTTCTACTATCTGATTCTACTCCACATCATCAAATACCAATGATAATATGTCATCATGAACATCCAGCTCCTCCTCTCTCTGCATCTCGCTGACTTTTCTAGGACATGGAGACTTTGAAGGATGATTTGGAAGAAGTAAAGCCAGCAAAAGAGGAGGATGGTCATAATTAAGACCTAAGGGGTGCAGACTAGATGATATTGATTGGCATGCTGGCACTGGAATAATAAAGGCTTCCATCTTATTGGTATTGAATTACAGATCTTAGTTTATAGCTGATGTAGGAATAAGTAAATGTAGGAATAAATAAATAAAACTCACGCAGAAAAAGTTTCCCTGCACTCTCCCTCTATCTGCACTCTCTCTGCAGTCTGCCTGCACCCTCCTTCTCAAATATTCTTCTATTAACTGTTTTCAGAAACACTATCCCAAGTGCATAAGTGCTAAGTTGCCATGTCTCTCCCTATGCTCAGTTCACAGGACAATGGCAGAGATTGCGCAAGATGAGTGCTTTATAGGGCTGTGCAGATTAGTTGATCTTGCATTCCCAGGCTTCTTACTTTTATTTTCCAACATGTGCAGCCGCCATTTTAGGAAAAACCTATTTATTACCATGAAGCGTGAGAAAATTTGGACTTGTTGCAAATCAAAGTTTTCCTAAACTTTGGACCAATTTCCGCTTCAAATGCTTTGCTTCGCTTAACAGTACTTACAACAACTGAGTATACTATAAGGAAACAGAGAGCTATGTGACAGGTCCTGTAATAGGTTACATAGAATGGTCCTGAGGCAGGGATTATGATCGGCAACTTGGTGTAAAGACAATGGCTGTATTGGGGCAATGTAATGGAGGTTCTGTGGTGTGGAAAAATGTGTGTGGCAACACTAAACCACTGGCTCTGTTTTCTCCTAAAATTTGGGTATCTAAAACAGTAGATGTACTATAGTATAAACTTACACACAAATTGTACTCAAGTTCAAAGTAGTACCAGTTCTATACTGACCAAGATTGGTGAAGTTTTCCAAAAACGAATGCCACTAAGGCAGAAAGTCTTACGTATTTATGTACTGTAGGTATGATAAAGATAATGAGGGACCATCAACAGTGAAAATAGACAGTGCTGATTTATGTCACAAGGAACCCTTTAATTAAGACTTAGGGGAGTATCACACCAGTTGAATATTTCCACCAGATGAATAGATATGGAAATATTGTCCAATGGAAATCAAATAGATTGGTGAGGGATGTTTAAAAGGAGCAGAGCTTCTCTCTATCACTATATATAGTTCAGTATATCCCAAGTGCTGGACTCCAGCTGAGGTGGCAGCAAATTGAGACTAATCTACTTAAAACATGTAATTAGTAGAAATAATCTGTACTATAACTACTGTCAATTTAATTTGAAAAAGATAAAAAAAAGTAATGTATTCCAAAATATTACATGTAGTATTTCCAGATTATGATTATTGGCTGTGTATATGCAAACAGAAAGGATTAATGAGAAGATGGAACTTGATTTCAAATTGCAATGCCTAAAGGGGGTATATTCCCTGCTACTCTGGTCCTCCGCGATGCCTCCACTGTAAGAAACATGCCAGGGACTGAAATGTGAACAGGGCTGAGGACCAGAGTGGTGGAAAGCAAGTAAGTATGAATCAATCTACAGAGGCAAGTCAGTATGAATCAATTTATGGAATCAAGTGATTATGAGTAGAGATGAGCAAATCGAAGTTGATGAAGTAATAATTCAATCCGAATTTCTGAAAAAAAATTATTTGCACTGAATTCAAATTTCCTCACGCTTCGTGGTAACTAATGATATTTTTTCGTATGGCTTCTGCATTTGTTAGGACATGGAGCAAAAAACTCTGGGAACAAGGGATCACCCACAATGCCACACATGCAGCCAATCAGCAGCCAGCCAGCACCTGTGATGTCACAGCCCTATAAATAGCCTCAGCCATTTTGGATTCTGCCATTTTCCAGCGTGCTTAGTGCAGGGAGAGATGTCAGCAGGCACTAGGGACAGTGCTAGGAAAGACTTTAAAACTTTTTTTTGCTGAATAGAAGTTCAGGGAAAGATCATTAGAAGTGTAGGGAAAGAATACGGAGAAATTATTCCACACTATAAAAGGAGAACAGGGTCCAATAGGGGAATGTACAGCCTGGGTAATAGGAGCAATTCTATTACACCTTGCTACCCTGACTGGGGATCTAAATTGCTATTATACTGCTGCTTTCAGGTTTGCAATAGATAATACCTCTGCAATTCCAGCAAACTGTTATTTTTATTGGGGTGCAAGTGCTGTGTGATACAGCCATTAACAGGGTATATTACTTGGATATATGTGTACATCTCATTAGTCCTTGTGCGGTGCAGTTATATGTCCAAAAGCTTTTTTGGGATGAATTAGTGGGAAAAAAAATCTTATTAGCCGTTCAGCGGTGCAGTTATATGTTCTAAAGCCTTTTTGGGGTGTATAAGTGTAATAAAGAAAAGGCTTATTAGTAGGGATGAGCGAACTCGAACTGTATAGTTCGGGTTCGTACCGAATTTTGGGGTGTCCGTGACACGGACCCGAACCCGGACATTTTCGTAAAAGTCCGGGTTCGGGTTCGGTGTTCGTCGCTTTCTTGGCGCTTTTGTGACGCTTTCTTGGCGCTTTTTGAAAGGCTGCAAAGCAGCCAATCAACAAGCGTCATACTACTTGCCCCAAGAGGCCATCACAGCCATGCCTACTATTGGCATGGCTGTGATTGGCCAGAGCACCATGTGACCCAGCCTCTATTTAAGCTGGAGTCACATAGCGCCGCCCGTCACTCTGCTCTGATTAGCGTAGGGAGAGGTTGCGGCTGCGACAGTAGGGCGAGATTAGGCAGATTAACTCCTCCAAAGGACTTGATTAACTGATCGATCTGCAGCTGTGGATCATTGAGCTGCTGATCCTCAATTGCTCACTGTTTTTAGGCTGCCCAGACCGTTTGTCAGTCACATTTTTCTGGGGTGATCGGCGGCCATTTTGTGTCTTGTGGTGCGCCAGCACAAGCTGCGACCAAGTGCATTTAACCCTCAATGGTGTGGTTGTTTTTTGGCTAAAGCCTACATCAGGGTGAAGCTGTCACACCAAGTGCATTTAACCAGCAATAGTCTGTTCATTTTTTGGCCATATACAAAATCAGGGGCAAGCTGCGCCTGTCACCAAGTGCATTTAACCCTCAATGGTGTGGTTGTTTTTTGGCTAAAGCCTACATCAGGGTGAAGCTGTCACACCAAGTGCATTTAACCAGCAATAGTCTGTTCATTTTTTGGCCATATACAAAATCAGGGGCAAGCTGCGCCTGTCACCAAGTGCATTTAACCCTCAATGGTGTGGTTGTTTTTTGGCTAAAGCCTACATCAGGGTGAAGCTGTCACACCAAGTGCATTTAACCAGCAATAGTCTGTTCATTTTTTGGCCATATACAAAATCAGGGGCAAGCTGCGCCTGTCACCAAGTGCATTTAACCCTCAATGGTGTGGTTGTTTTTTGGCTAAAGCCTACATCAGGGTGAAGCTGTCACACCAAGTGCATTTAACCAGCAATAGTCTGTTCATTTTTTGGCCATATACAAAATCAGGGGCAAGCTGCGCCTGTCACCAAGTGCATTTAACCCTCAATGGTGTGGTTGTTTTCTGGCTAAAGCCTACATCAGGGTGAAGCTGTCACACCAAGTGCATTTAACCAGCAATAGTCTGTTTATTTTTTGGCCATATACTACATCAGGGGCAAGCTGCGCCCGTCACCAAGTGCATTTAACCCTCAGTAGTGTGGTTGGTCAAGCTGTGACACCAAGTGCATTTAACCAGCAATAGTCTGTTCATTTTTTGGCCATATACTACATCAGGGGCAAGCTGCGCCCGTCACCAAGTGCATTTAACCAGCAATAGTGTGGTTATTTTTTGGCCATATCCCAGTCTAATTCTGTCACTAAATCCATACCGGTCACCCAGCGCCTAAATACTAGGCCTCAAATTTATATCCCGCTAAATCTCTCGTTACCGCTGTCCTGTTGTAGCTGGGAAAGTTATTTAGTGTCCGTCAAAGCACATTTTTTGTTCTGGGTTGAAGTACAATTCCCAATTTAGCAATTTCATAATTTAGTGGTTTCTGCTATATCAGAGCTATTTGAAATCTATCCCTAAAAGGGTATATAATATTCAAGGTGCACATTGGGTCATTCAGAATAACTTCACACACACCCGCTACTGTGTATTTTCAAGTCTAATTCTGTCACTAAACCCATACCTGTCACCCAGCGCCTAAATACTAGGCCTCAAATTTATATCCTGCTAAATCTCTCGTTACCGCTGTCCTGTTGTAGCTGGGAAAGTTATTTAGTGTCCGTCAAAGCACATTTTTTGTTCTGGGTTGGAGTACAATTCCCAATTTAGCAATTTCATAATTTAGTGGTTTCTGCTATATCAGAGCTATTTGAAATCTATCCCTAAAAGGGTATATAATATTCAAGGTGCACATTGGGTCATTCAGAATAACTTCACACACACCCGCTACTGTGTATTTCCAAGTCTAATTCTGTCACTAAACCCATACCTGTCACCCAGCGCCTAAATACTAGGCCTCAAATTTATATCCTGCTAAATCTCTCGTTACCGCTGTCCTGTTGTAGCTGGGAAAGTTATTTAGTGTCCGTCAAAGCACATTTTTTGTTCTGGGTTGAAGTACAATTCCCAATTTAGCAATTTCATAATTTAGTGGTTTCTGCTATATCAGAGCTATTTGAAATCTATCCCTAAAAGGGTATATAATATTCAAGGTGCACATTGGGTCATTCAGAATAACTTCACACACACCCGCTACTGTGTATTTCCAAGTCTAATTCTGTCACTAAACCCATACCTGTCACCCAGCGCCTAAATACTAGGCCTCAAATTTATATCCTGCTAAATCTCTCGTTACCGCTGTCCTGTTGTAGCTGGGAAAGTTATTTAGTGTCCGTCAAAGCACATTTTTTGTTCTGGGTTGAAATACAATTCCCAATTTAGCAATTTCATAATTTAGTGGTTTCTGCTATATCAGAGCTATTTGAAATCTATCCCTAAAAGGGTATATAATATTCAAGGTGCACATTGGGTCATTCAGAATAACTTCACACACACCCGCTACTGTGTATTTCCAAGTCTAATTCTGTCACTAAACCCATACCTGTCACCCAGCGCCTAAATACTAGGTCTCAAATTTATATCCTGCTAAATCTCTCGTTACCGCTGTCCTGTTGTAGCTGGGAAAGTTATTTAGTGTCCGTCAAAGCACATTTTTTGTTCTGGGTTGAAATACAATTCCCAATTTAGCAATTTCATAATTTAGTGGTTTCTGCTATATCAGAGCTATTTGAAATCTATCCCTAAAAGGGTATATAATATTCAAGGTGCACATTGGGTCATTCAGAATAACTTCACACACACCCGCTACTGTGTATTTCCAAGTCTAATTCTGTCACTAAACCCATACCTGTCACCCAGCGCCTAAATACTAGGCCTCAAATTTATATCCTGCTAAATCTCTCGTTACCGCTGTCCTGTTGTAGCTGGGAAAGTTATTTAGTGTCCGTCAAAGCACATTTTTTGTTCTGGGTTGAAGTACAATTCCCAATTTAGCAATTTCATAATTTAGTGGTTTCTGCTATATCAGAGCTATTTGAAATCTATCCCTAAAAGGGTATATAATATTCAAGGTGCACATTGGGTCATTCAGAATAACTTCACACACACCCGCTACTGTGTATTTCCAAGTCTAATTCTGTCACTAAACCCATACCTGTCACCCAGCGCCTAAATACTAGGCCTCAAATTTATATCCTGCTAAATCTCTCGTTACCGCTGTCCTGTTGTAGCTGGGAAAGTTATTTAGTGTCCGTCAAAGCACATTTTTTGTTCTGGGTTGAAATACAATTCCCAATTTAGCAATTTCATAATTTAGTGGTTTCTGCTATATCAGAGCTATTTGAAATCTATCCCTAAAAGGGTATATAATATTCAAGGTGCACATTGGGTCATTCAGAATAACTTCACACACACCCGCTACTGTGTATTTCCAAGTCTAATTCTGTCACTAAACCCATACCTGTCACCCAGCGCCTAAATACTAGGCCTCAAATTTATATCCTGCTAAATCTCTCGTTACCGCTGTACTGTTGTTGCTTGGAAAGATATTTAGTGTCCGTCAAAGCACATTTTTTGTTCTGGGTTGAAATACAATTCCCAATTTAGCAATTTCATAATTTAGTGGTTCCTGCTATATCAGAGCTATTTGAAATCTATCCCAAAAAGGGTATATAATATTCAAGGTGCACATAGGGTCATTCAGAATAACTTCACACACACCCTCTACTGTGTATTTCCAAGTCTAATTCTGTCACTAAACCCATACCTGTCACCCAGCGCCTAAATACTAGGCCTCAAATTTATATCCTGCTAAATCTCTCGTTACCGCTGCACTGTTGTTGCTGGGCAAGATATTTAGTGTCCGTCAAAGCACATTTTTTGTTCTGGGTTGAAATACAATTCCCAATTTAGCAATTTCATAATTTAGTGGTTCCTGCTATATCAGAGCTATTTGAAATCTATCCCAAAAAGGGTATATAATATTCAAGGTGCACATAGGGTCATTCAGAATAACTTCACACACACGCTTCTGTGCATTTCCAAGTCTAATTCTGTCACTAAATCCATACCGGTCACCCAGCGCCTAAATACTAGGCCTCAAATTTATATCCCGCTGAATTTGAATACAATACATTGGGCCAAATAATATATTTGTTGTTGTGGTGAACCATAACAATGAGAAAAACATCTAGTAAGGGACGCGGACGTGGACATGGTCGTGGTGGTGTTAGTGGACCCTCTGGTGCTGGGAGAGGACGTGGCCGTTCTGCCACATCCACACGTCCTAGTGTACCAACTACCTCAGGTCCCAGTAGCCGCCAGAATTTACAGCGATATATGGTGGGGCCCAATGCCGTTCTAAGGATGGTAAGGCCTGAGCAGGTACAGGCATTAGTCAATTGGGTGGCCGACAGTGGATCCAGCACGTTCACATTATCTCCCACCCAGTCTTCTGCAGAAAGCGCACAGATGGCGCCTGAAAACCAACCCCATCAGTCTGTCACATCACCCCCATGCATACCAGGGAAACTGTCTCAGCCTCAAGTTATGCAGCAGTCTCTTATGCTGTTTGAAGACTCCGCTGGCAGGGTTTCCCAAGGGCATCCACCTAGCCCTTCCCCAGCGGTGAAAGACATAGAATGCACTGACGCACAACCACTTATGTTTCCTGATGATGAGGACATGGGAATACCACCTCAGCATGTCTCTGATGATGACGAAACACAGGTGCCAACTGCTGCGTCTTTCTGCAGTGTGCAGACTGAACAGGAGGTCAGGGATCAAGACTGGGTGGAAGACGATGCAGGGGACGATGAGGTCCTAGACCCCACATGGAATGAAGGTCGTGCCACTGACTTTCACAGTTCGGAGGAAGAGGCAGTGGTGAGACCGAGCCAACAGCGTAGCAAAAGAGGGAGCAGTGGGCAAAAGCAGAACACCCGCCGCCAAGAGACTCCGCCTGCTACTGACCGCCGCCATCTGGGACCGAGCACCCCAAAGGCAGCTTCAAGGAGTTCCCTGGCATGGCACTTCTTCAAACAATGTGCTGACGACAAGACCCGAGTGGTTTGCACGCTGTGCCATCAGAGCCTGAAGCGAGGCATTAACGTTCTGAACCTGAGCACAACCTGCATGACCAGGCACCTGCATGCAAAGCATGAACTGCAGTGGAGTAAACACCTTAAAACCAAGGAAGTCACTCAGGCTCCCCCTGCTACCTCTTCTGCTGCTGCCGCCTCGGCCTATTCTGCTGCTGCCGCCTCGGCCTCTTCCTCCGCCTCTGGAGGAACGTTGGCACCTGCCGCCCAGCAAACAGGGGATGTACCACCAACACCACCACCACCACCTCCGTCACCAAGCGTCTCAACCATGTCACACGCCAGCGTTCAGCTCTCCATCTCACAAACATTTGATAGAAAGCGTAAATTCCCACCTAGCCACCCTCGATCCCTGGCCCTGAATGCCAGCATTTCTAAACTACTGGCCTATGAAATGCTGTCATTTAGGCTGGTGGACACAGACAGCTTCAAACAGCTCATGTCGCTTGCTGTCCCACAGTATGTTGTTCCCAGCCGGCACTACTTCTCCAAGAGAGCCGTGCCTTCCCTGCACAACCAAGTATCCGATAAAATCAAGTGTGCACTGCGCAACGCCATCTGTAGCAAGGTCCACCTAACCACAGATACGTGGACCAGTAAGCACGGCCAGGGACGCTATATCTCCCTAACTGCACACTGGGTAAATGTAGTGGCAGCTGGGCCCCAGGCGGAGAGCTGTTTGGCGCACGTCCTTCCGCCGCCAAGGATCGCAGGGCAACATTCTTTGCCTCCTGTTGCCACCTCCTCCTTCTCGGCTTCCTCCTCCTCTTCTTCCACCTGCTCATCCAGTCAGCCACACACCTTCACCACCAACTTCAGCACAGCCCGGGGTAAACGTCAGCAGGCCATTCTGAAACTCATATGTTTGGGGGACAGGCCCCACACCGCACAGGAGTTGTGGCGGGGTATTGAACAACAGACCGACGAGTGGTTGCTGCCGGTGAGCCTCAAGCCCGGCCTGGTGGTGTGTGATAATGGGCGAAATCTCGTTGCAGCTCTGGGACTAGCCAATTTGACGCACATCCCTTGCTTGGCGCATGTGCTGAATTTGGTGGTGCAGAAGTTCATTCACAACTACCCCGACATGTCAGAGCTGCTGCATAAAGTGCGGGCTGTCTGTTCGCGCTTCCGGCGTTCACATCCTGCCGCTGCTCGCCTGTCTGCGCTACAGCGTAACTTCGGCCTTCCCGCTCACCGCCTCATATGCGACGTGCCCACCAGGTGGAACTCCACCTTGCACATGCTGGACAGACTGTGCGAGCAGCAGCAGGCCATAGTGGAGTTTCAGCTGCAGCACGCACGGGTCAGTCGCACTACAGAACAGCACCACTTCACCACCAATGACTGGGCCTCCATGCGAGACCTGTGTGCCCTGTTGCGCTGTTTCGAGTACTCCACCAACATGGCCAGTGGCGATGACACCGTTATCAGCGTTACAATACCACTTCTATGTCTCCTTGAGAAAACACTTAGGGCGATGATGGAAGAGGAGGTGGCCCAGGAGGAGGAGGAGGAGGAGGAGGAAGAGGGGTCATTTTTAGCACTTTCAGGCCAGTCTCTTCGAAGTGACTCAGAGGGAGGTTTTTGGCAACAGCAGAGGCCAGGTACAAATGTGGCCAGCCAGGGCCCACTACTGGAGGACGAGGAGGACGAGGATGAGGAGGAGGTGGAGGAGGATGAGGATGAAGCATGGTCACAGCGGGGTGGCACCCAACGCAGCTCGGGTCCATCACTGGTGCGTGGCTGGGGGGAAAGGCAGGACGATGACGATACGCCTCCCACAGAGGACAGCTTGTCCTTACCCCTGGGCAGCCTGGCACACATGAGCGACTACATGCTGCAGTGCCTGCGCAACGACAGCAGAGTTGCCCACATTTTAACCTGTGCGGACTACTGGGTTGCCACCCTGCTGGATCCACGCTACAAAGACAATGTGCCCACCTTACTTCCTGCACTGGAGCGTGATAGGAAGATGCGCGAGTACAAGCGCACGTTGGTAGACGCGCTACTGAGAGCATTCCCAAATGTCACAGGGGAACAAGTGGAAGCCCAAGGCCAAGGCAGAGGAGGAGCAAGAGGTCGCCAAGGCAGCTGTGTCACGGCCAGCTCCTCTGAGGGCAGGGTTAGCATGGCAGAGATGTGGAAAACTTTTGTCAACACGCCACAGCTAACTGCACCACCACCTGATACGCAACGTGTTAGCAGGAGGCAACATTTCACTAACATGGTGGAACAGTACGTGTGCACACCCCTCCACGTACTGACTGATGGTTCGGCCCCATTCAACTTCTGGGTCTCTAAATTGTCCACGTGGCCAGAGCTAGCCTTTTATGCCTTGGAGGTGCTGGCCTGCCCGGCAGCCAGCGTTTTGTCTGAACGTGTATTCAGCACGGCAGGGGGCGTCATTACAGACAAACGCAGCCGCCTGTCTACAGCCAATGTGGACAAGCTGACGTTCATAAAAATGAACCAGGCATGGATCCCACAGGACCTGTCCGTCCCTTGTCCAGATTAGACATTAACTACCTCCCCATAACCATATATTATTGGACTCCAGGGCACTTCCTCATTCAATCCTATTTTTATTTTCATTTTACCATTATATTGCAAGGCTACCCAAAGTTGAATGAACCTCTCCTCTGCCTGTGTGCTAGGCCTAAATATATGCCAATGGATTGTTGCAGTGGTGGCTGACGTGAAGCCTCATTCTCTGCTATGACATGCAGACTGATTCTCTGGTGACATGAAGCCAGATTGTCTGTTACGGGACCTCTCTCCTCTGCCTGGGTGCTGGGCCTGAATTTATGACAATGGACTGTTGCAGTGGTGGCTGACGTGAAGCCTGATTCTCTGCTATGACATGCAGACTGATTCTCTGCTGACATGAAGCCAGATCCTCTGTTACGGGACCTCTCTCCTCTGCCTGGGTGCTGGGCCTAAATTTATGAAAATGGACTGTTGCAGTGGTGGGTGACGTGAAGCCTCATTCTCTGCTATGACATGCAGACTGATTCTCTGCTGACATGAAGCCAGATTGTCTGTTACGGGACCTCTCTCCTCTGCCTGGGTGCTGGGCCTAAATATCTGACAATGGACTGTTGCATTGGTGGCTGACGTGAAGCCTGATTCTCTGCTATGATATGAAGACTGATTCTCTGCTGACATGAAGCCAGATTGTCTGTTACGGGACCTCTCTCCTCTGCCTGTGTGCTAGGCCTAAATATATGCCAATGGATTGTTGCAGTGGTGGCTGACGTGAAGCCTGATTCTCTGCTATGACATGCAGACTGATTCTCTGGTGACATGAAGCCAGATCCTCTGTTACGGGACCTCTCTCCTCTGCCTGGGTGCTGGGCCTAAATTTATGAAAATGGACTGTTGCAGTGGTGGGTGACGTGAAGCCTGATTCTCTGCTATGACATGCAGACTGATTCTCTGGTGACATGAAGCCAGATCCTCTGTTACGGGACCTCTCTCCTCTGCCTGGGTGCTGGGCCTAAATTTATGAAAATGGACTGTTGCAGTGGTGGGTGACGTGAAGCCTCATTCTCTGCTATGACATGCAGACTGATTCTCTGCTGACATGAAGCCAGATCGTCTGTTACGGGACCTCTCTCCTCTGCCTGGGTGCTGGGCCTAAATTTATGAAAATGGACTCTTACAGTGGTGGGTGACGTGAAGCCTGATTCTCTGCTATGACATGAAGACTGATTCTCTGCTGACATGAAGCCAGATCCTCTGTTACGGGACCTCTCTCCTCTGCCTGGGTGCTGGGCCTAAATATCTGACAATGGACTGTTGCATTGGTGGCTGACGTGAAGCCTGATTCTCTGCTATGATATGAAGACTGATTCTCTGCTGACATGAAGCCAGATTGTCTGTTACGGGACCTCTCTCCTCTGCCTGTGTGCTAGGCCTAAATATATGCCAATGGATTGTTGCAGTGGTGGCTGACGTGAAGCCTGATTCTCTGCTATGACATGCAGACTGATTCTCTGGTGACATGAAGCCAGATCCTCTGTTACGGGACCTCTCTCCTCTGCCTGGGTGCTGGGCCTAAATTTATGAAAATGGACTGTTGCAGTGGTGGGTGACGTGAAGCCTGATTCTCTGCTATGACATGCAGACTGATTCTCTGGTGACATGAAGCCAGATCCTCTGTTACGGGACCTCTCTCCTCTGCCTGGGTGCTGGGCCTAAATTTATGAAAATGGACTGTTGCAGTGGTGGGTGACGTGAAGCCTCATTCTCTGCTATGACATGCAGACTGATTCTCTGCTGACATGAAGCCAGATTGTCTGTTACGGGACCTCTCTCCTCTGCCTGGGTGCTGGGCCTGAATTTATGACAATGGACTGTTGCAGTGGTGGCTGACGTGAAGCCTGATTCTCTGCTATGATATGAAGACTGATTCTCTGCTGACATGAAGCCAGATTGTCTGTTACGGGACCTCTCTCCTCTGCCTGGGTGCCGGGGCCTAAATATCTGAGAATGGACTGTTCCAGTGGTGGGTAACGGGAAGCCAGATTCTCTGCTATGATATGAAGACTGATTCTCTGCTGACATGAAGCCAGATTGTCTGTTACGGGACCTCTCTCCTCTGCCTGGGTGCTGGGCCTAAATTTATGAAAATGGACTCTTACAGTGGTGGGTGACGTGAAGCCTGATTCTCTGCTATGACATGAAGACTGATTCTCTGCTGACATGAAGCCAGATTGTCTGTTACGGGACCTCTCTCCTCTGCCTGGGTGCCGGGGCCTAAATATCTGAGAATGGACTGTTCCAGTGGTGGGTGACGGGAAGCCAGATTCTCTGCTATGGAACCTCTCTCCAATTGATTTTGGTTATTTTTTATTTATTTAATTTTTATTTTAATTAATTTCCCTATCCACATTTGTTTGCAGGGGATTTACCTACATGTTGCTGCCTTTTGCAGCCCTCTAGCCCTTTCCTGGGCTGTTTTACAGCTGTTTTAGTGCCGAAAAGTTCGGGTCCCCATTGACTTCAATGGGGTTCGGGTTCGGGACGAAGTTCGGATCGGGTTCGGATCCCGAACCCGAACATTTCCGGGATGTTCGGCCGAACTTCTCGAACCCGAACATCCAGGTGTTCGCTCAACTCTACTTATTAGCAGTTGCGCAGTGATGTGACAAAATGACAGCCCTTTTTGCAGTGTATTAGTGGATAAAAAAGTGTTATTAGCCGTTCAGCGGTGCAGTTATATGTTCTATCTTCTAAAGCCTTTTTTGGGGTGTATTAGTGAAAAAAAGGCTTATTAGCCGTTGTGCGGTGAAGTTACAATATTACAGCCTTTTTTTGGGGTGTATTAATTAACCTTTTCTTTATTTATTTTATCTAACTTTATGTTAGACACAGAAGTGACAGGCCCTGCACAGGGGAGGGGCAGTGTCCTAAATGTTTTTTTGCGCAGGCACAGGTCACAGCAGATTAAGGGGGCGTTGCAGCAGGAGTCGCAGTGAGAGGCCTGAGTTCCCGGTGTCATCTTTCGGTTGTGTCTTGACCAGCAACCCATAGGTTCTTGAATGGTTGACTCAGTCATCCACTTCATCCAAAGTGACAGCAGACACCCCCAGCCAAGAGTCGGTGGGTTCATCAGACGCAACCCTTAGTTGGCATGTTTCCTCAGCCAGACAAGTATTATATGCTGTGGCCTCAGCTCCACTATACAGTGAGGACGAGCTACTAGAGGACATTCAGCAGCTACTGACCAGCCAAGATGTGGAGGAGACATCCGCCGCTTCCTCTGGTAGGTGGGAAAGTATTGATGAGGAGAGTGGCATGGGAGCTGGTATTGTGAGCGGTCAGGCTCCTGACCCAGAGACCGTTGAGGACATCAGTGACTTACAGAAAGTACTTGATGATGATATAGCTGATCGCAATTGGGAGCCAGGTGATGAAGGGGCTTCATCATCATCGGGAGAAGAGGGTGGCAGCTTGTGCGTGAGGCAGTGGTGGAGCCAGCAAGTCGGCAGTGTGGCCGGGAGTCAGCAGGGTGGCAGCAGTGGGAGGTCGGAAGCCACCCATTTTATAGGAGCTTACCTGCCCAGAAAGTAGTGGTGCAGGGGTTCACGGAGGCAGCGGCAGTAGCAGTCAGTCAGTCAATGTGGAGTGTTGGGGGTAAAATCACCTACTCAGTGGTGTGGCAGTATTTTGTTAAGCTGCCGGAGGAGGTGAACATGGCCATTTGCTTAATCTGTGGGCAGGAGGTGAAGTGTGGCCAGGGTGCCAATATTGGCACCACGGCCCTGTGTCAACATATGTGTTACATTTTTATATATATGTATATTTTTTATGTTCATTTTTATGTTTCTTTTCTTTTCTTTTATTTTTATTTTCAGTTTCTCTTTCTCTCTTTCTTTTACTTTCATACTTCTTTTTAACTTTATTTCCATTTCCATCACATTTACTCATCATCCCCCAGTGCACATACTGTTCCATTCTATCTGTCCATTATATCTGTGTGTGGGGGCTACACACCACCCGCCATATATATGTATACACTGGACTTTATGGATCTTTTCCATGTTATCTCGCATATTTTGAATATATCTTTTGCATGCTAATTGATCTATAGATCATTCCCCCGTCAGTACACTTGACACGTACCCCGGTTATGTGATTAATATCACTTGACCACACATACAGTGCCTCCTACAACCTCCGACCCCTCCGTGCTGCCAGTGATATACATAAGCACATAACCACCACTAACCCCGCCCCCCGAACGTGGGTTCCATCATGCGTTCCACCGGGTGCAATTGCATCCGATCGGCACCTCCCCCGGAAATAATACTTGTCCCCGGCCGCGTTCGCACAGCCCACACTTTTAACAATAGAGATACTATTTAATCATTTGATTTTTCAATTCTCCCTATACTATTTCTGCTAACCCCACCCCCCGATCATGCGTTCCACCAGGTGTTCCCCCGGAAGGAGCGTTTGGTGGATCGCATCGGATCGCTCCATCCCTCTACTCTAACACCTGCCCTCGGCCACGTACCCATCATTAACACCTCACTTTATCACACCCCAACTTTTATAACTATTATTTCATTATTATTTCTTTACTATCCCATTTGATCACTCTACTTCCGCCCTTTGGAACGCAGTCTATGTTTCACCAACCGGAAGTGACACCACATCACTTCCGGTTTCGGTCATTTTGCTCCAAATTCTTAATTGACCTGTGTATTTATAGACCTGACATGTCATAAGTACAACTGTAGCATACTTGCTCCTGATGAAGGGGAAACCTTGATCCCCGAAACGCGTTGAGCCATATATCTTACAATAAAGGTGATTTGATCAGAAGGGCTCTGCCTCACTGCCATCATTCACTGAGATTCTACACACAATCCTGGCCAGGGGAAAACCATCACAGGTGTTTTATGCTTATCCTGCTGACGACCCCCCAGTGAAGTAAGTGCCTCACTGGATGTTTCCCATCCATTTTATCTTATATTCCTTGTTTTTAACCCTTTGTCTTTAATCTCCTGCTGATATCGTTAGCAGGAATTGAACTTCATCTGTCTATCGGTTTCAATCGACTTTGTACTTTTAAATATACCTTTTACTTTTATTTTATTCGACTTTATATTGTGTTACTATACCACCAAGATACTACATTCTTTACCCACTCATAGCTTGGTTTGGCGCTTTTGTACATTTCCCCACCTCCATTGCTCATTTGAACTCGTTCAATTGACCTTTCCCCCGCTTGTGCATTTCATTTCTACATTGAGTGCCTTCATTGGACACTTATTGAGCTGCCTTCTTTGCATTACTCAGACTCACTTTACCACCACTGTCAGCGCCTACTTTCAGACACTCTGGGGATTTCTCCAGATCCTTGAGTGGTTGAATAAACTTCCTTTTTTCCTTTTTCTTCCAATGCCTGATGCATCAGATTAGATCATCTATGCTGCCTCACCCAAACATTGACAAAAGAGACCGGTTTCCTCTGGTGCTGCCACCCGCCTGAAGCCACACATCTGATGCCAATTGCTCCTTCTTACACCCACCATCGTCAGCGGGTACTGTTATTGCCACCCACCTCCCCACTCTGCACTGGGTCATTCACCACTCTGTGGTCTCCTCATGCTGCTGCCACATCACCACTCTGTGTTCTCCTCATGCTGCTGCAATATCTCTACTCTGTGGTCGCCTCATGCTGCTGCCACCTCACGACTATGTCACTGGGCCATTCTTTAGTCTTCTCATGCTGTTTTCACCCCCCTCCCACTTCATGACTGGGCCACTATTGCCTTTTTAGCCTGGTTGACATCATCATTTATTTGATCCTTCTTCTGATCTGTCAGAAGGAAGGAAAAATAAGATGCACATCGGATCCTGTCTATGTAGCAGCTGTATCGCCTGTATGTCATGGACCCTATTTTGCATCAGAATTGGCTTATGATTTGGTAGCCAAAAGCAGGAGTGGCTACAAAACACAGAAGGCATGAAAATATTCCATTCACTTGTCATCTCTGTTTTGGATTCACTACTGTTTTGTTTTTGGGCTTTAGCAATACTGATGGATTACTGACCAAATGCTGACTGAGTGAAGGCAGATGCTCAACAGACAGGATCTGTTTTTTGGGAGTTTTTGTTCTGATGGATCAGAGGAGGGCAAAATAATCTGTGACGTCAACACAAACTTACTGCTGAGACCCTCTCCACTCTGTTGGGGGGGCTCTACTTGTATAAGCATTTAATAGAACACGTTCTGTAGACATCTATGTGGAATTAGCTGCCGACGGTGTCAAAGGAGTGCACTTCTTATTGATACTAACATTGACCTGTAAGGAGTTCACACTTGAGTTATTTGGTCAGTTTTGGCCCGTACCTGACCAAATGAGTAAAGTGTGAATTGATTCTAAAAGTGACGCCTGTCATCTGCATGTCATACGGACTCACAGTATTGTTTCACTACCACAGCAGACTCCCTATACGTGTTACTGCAAGGCACAGTGTTCTACACCACTATAAAGGCTCTCTGCAGCCAGGACATAGCAGTTTTTTAACATGATTTGCCACAAATAAATTCGGAAGAAATCAAATATTTTTGGAAAATTTGTCGAACCAGCCGAATCAAATTTTTATGAAATTCACTCATCTCTAATTATGAGTGTTACATTTATGGAGGCAGGATACAGGCACTTGAGTATTCCCAGAGAACTTTGAAGTCAAAAGTGGCAAATAAAACTAACACAAAGCAATTAAAGTATATAATCACATCAAATAAATTGCCATAGAACATCTATTTTACTATGTTAGCAAGTTTAAAGTTTTAACAAAAATAGCTAATCTTATATTTCTTTCAATGTTTATGAGAATACAGCACAAGAATTCTCTATAACACAGTTTTTTCCTCCTTCATTGCATTGTTTTGCTAGAAGGTGAAAAACATATGACAATCTTCCTTACAGAAACACAGAATGAGATATAAAAAGTAAGCCCTCAGTGAGTAGGTAATGGACATAAAATACACCACATCAATCCATCAATCATCATATACAACAAATGACTGTAGTTTTCAAAAAAAATTGTAGTGTAGTTGCAAACTGGAACTATTTTTTATACCCTGCTACAAAGTATTTTTTTAAAAGACAATTCAATCTTGATTAAACCATTAACAACCTTCTAAATTTGTGCCATAAAGACTGGAATTTTTTTTTCTCTCATCGTCACATTCCAATAACCAAAACTTTAAAAAAAATGTTTCATCAATACAGCTGTATAATGCTTTTTATTTCTTGCGTGGCGAGGCATATTTTTCAATAGTGCCATTTTGGAATACATCCAACATACAGTGTTCATCAAGTGAGTTCAATAACCTGATCATTTTATAATTCTATTTTTATAAACTATTTTTAAATTAATTTAATTTTTAATTTTATTTAAATTCATTTTACTTTTCATCAGTTGCATCATATGATTTGCACACTAGCCAACTCTATCACTTCTCTAGTATACAGCATTACTTGTGTGTTGCAGTGCACTATACAGTGTCCTCGAGTACACAAACACATTTTCTTTACTGTGTCCTTTCCATTTTTATTTGCAGACCATATGCGGAACGGTTCATTTCAATGGGTCCACACCAAAAAAAGGAAGTTACTCCGTGTGCATTTCGTTTCCGTATGTCCATATTTTCGTTCTGCAAAAAATAGAACATGTCCTATTATTGTCCGCATTACGGACAAGGATAGTACTGTTCTATTAGGGGCCAGCTGTTCCGTTCTGCAAAATATGAAATGCACACGGACATCATCTGTATTTTTTGCGGATCCGTTTTTTGCAGACTGCAAAATACATACGGTCGTGTGCATGAGCCCTTATACTGATAGGCATCCTATTAGATGCCTGTTAGTATTATGCACATGGCAGAACTGGGGGCCTTTGACTACCACATCAACCATCGGAATCCAGCAATCGTGTCACGGGACCATTGGGTGACATTACAGTGGTTTGTTATTGACTGTGGCATCTAAAGTGTTATAGTCTGGGAGTTATATCCAATCCTGGAAATTGTGGCAAAAGAAAGGCTATTAAATAAAGCTCCACTCCTGCCACTGCTCTTATGAGTGCACGGTGCAGGAACTAGCACCCAACCATTATGTACATTTCCATCATAGGTCAGCAAGGCATTATTCAGGGGAAGGAGAGGATGTGAATGAAAAGAAGGAATGGAAGTACATCCTAAAACTTAGTTTTCCTCTGTTGATCCAGAAAAAGGCTAAACCCCATGAGGGTACAACTACATGTTAGGTCTGCCTGATGTAGTAAAACCAGGAAACTGTTCAAAAAAGAGAAGTTGTGTCCGTTATACTTTCTCTCCTTTCATGATCAATTCCTGATTTTGACTTCCAAAACTGCATTAGGAAACCTGCAGTAAATGTGTGGCCAATCTGTCCTTAAAGAGATAAATTCCCTCCTAACCCCACAGAGTGATCAGATTGGTTTATCATTCAAACAAGGGTTTTGTGCAAATCCTTGCATTCTACATGCATTGCAAATATTCATGTTTGGTTGTAGTCATTGCTCAATAGGATTAATGTGTAAGTTTGCTCCAGGCCCTGACAGGTTAATCATAGAATATTATAAATAGTTCAGTAACATATTGTTAAGTTCTTGCAGCAAATGTTTAATAAAGTCTGAGAAGGAAAGCAATGGCCAGTCAAAAAGCTAAAAGCTAATATTATTATGATCCCCAAATCAGAAAAAAAATGTAAGTCAACAACAGTCCAATTTCATTATTGAATAATGGTCCTAAAATATTTTCAAAGATATTGGCTCAAAGAGTGGAGCAGTAATTAGGCTAGAAAAAGTAGGTTTCATTAAAGGGAGAAAGGCTAGAGATGCAACTAGACAGCTTTAACCTTCACCATACTGTGGAACAAAATATTATTCCTAGCGTTTTCCTATCATTAGATGCTGAGAAGACATTTGATAGGATACACTAGGGTTTTATGGAATAAACATTAAGTAAATTTGTCTTTTCAGGTCCCATTATGAAAACGATACTGTCTCTTTACTTTAACCCATCTGCTGTTATAACCAGAGATGAGCAGGCATTAAAAAATTCACTTTGGCTGCTTTGTCGAAAAAATTTGTTTCGGCACGAACTTCATTTTTTGTAAATAGCAGGTACAATAACAGGGAACGGTGACTGCACCATTCCCTGCCCACCATCATTGCCCCCTCAGACATGTTCATAGCTGATTGTGGCATCTGACAGTAATAATACAGTGTAAAATAAAATTTAAAAAATTACATTATACTTACCTCATCCATTTTCTCGCAATGGGCTAGCCGCTGCCATCTTGACTGAAGATCTGGCATGAAATCTCATGTGGCTAGTTGGCATCGGCGAGCGTGATAACATCATAAGTCAAGATCTTCATTCAAGATGGCGTCAGCCTGCCCGTCACGAGCAAATGGATGAGGTAAGTGTGATTTTGTTGTTGTTTACACCATTTCAGGGGAAATCAGTTAGCTACCAAGAAGCACAAGAAAATTCGGTGAATCAAATTTTCCCTGAAACTTGGATCAAACTCCACTTTGTGGACTTCGATTCGCTCGACCCTAGTTATAACCATAAATGGACTCCAATCTAGAGTATTTAAAATAACAAATGGGACACGACAGGGTTGTCAGCTTTCAATGCAATTTTTTTACACTATAATGGAACCATTAGCTAAATCAATCAGGAGCAATTGACACACCTCAAAAATTAGTATAGGTAAAAAAGAATATACTATAAGGCTATACGCAGATTATATAATCATTACATGTGAACAATCATTTACAGTATATCATTAGGAAGTCTGATGGAGGTCTGATGTATTTAGAGATTTTATTTTACAAGATTAATATGGCAAAGTCACAACAGCTCTGTTTTAATCTCTCCATGACGGAAAAAGAGAAGATAATGGACAGCTACAATTTTACATGGGCAGCGACAGGTTTTGCTTATGTCGGAATTAATATAACCGCAAAGGTAAAGGATTTAATTGGAAAAATAATACCGCTTTTGAAGCTTACCCAATGTGAGATTTCCTGCCTATATAAATATATAGAAGGGTTAATACCATTAAACTGACTCTACTTTCCAAGTGAATGTATTTCTTCCGGGTCACTCTGATCTCCATACCCAAGTGGTTTAGGGAAATACATAAATTTTTGAGGCTTGGGGGTATGGGGATCCCAAATGTTCAGCTATATCATAGAGCTATGCTAATAGAACAGTAGTAAAAATAATGGTCTGAACAGGGTAACTATATAACAGGCCCAGGTTTCAGGGTGTTCTCTAAAGCTTTTGGTTGCAAGTCACCTTAATATTGCAAGCTAAACATTTCTTCAATAATTAGAGCTGCTTTAAAATTTTGATGCATTAATTATTTAAGATTGGTTAAAGGGGTTGTCCGGGCTTTTACTATTGATGACCTATCCTCAGGATCGGTCATCAATATCAGATCGGTGGCTTTGGCACCACCGCCAATCAGCTGTAATAAGAGACAGCGTGCGCAGTGTGCAAGGCAAGTGCCGTCTCTCTTCCTGTCCACCACTGTGGTCTATGGCAAAGCAGCATCAGAGAAGGGAGAAGGGAGAAGGGTGTCCGACTCCACTGATATGATATTGATGACCGATCCTGAGGATAGGTCATCAATAGTAAAAGCCCGTACAACCCCTTTAACCAATCTTTAATAATTAATCATAAAAATTTTAAAGCTGCTCCAATTATTGAAGAACTGGTTAACTTGAAATATTAAGGTGACTTGCAACTAAAAGCTTTAGAGAGCAACCTAAAACCTTGTCCTGTTCTTTAGTTACCTGGGGATAAGTCATCAATAGTAATAGCCTGGACAACACCTTTAATGCTGGACAGATCCCTCCATATGAGAAAATGCAGGCATTGTTTATTACAAGGTAATGGTTTGCTTACTTTAGAAGAATTAAACACTAAATATAAATTACACAGAGGAGAGTTTTTCCTTTTCTACATGCAAATAATCCATCTTAAAAACAAATGTGTATGTGCAGTAGGTATTTACAGTAAGACAAAAAAGTGTACTGAATGTACTAATGAATACATCTACAACGGATGAAAACAAAGGGAATTGGAGCTGAAGAAGTCCTTCCCCATAGAAGAATGGAACAAAGCTTGGTTTATATTAGACTGTCATGTATTAACCCCATGGAACATTATCCTTTTAAATTGAACCATGCATTTTCTAATTAATCTAATCTATACTGGAGGAATTTCCGGGTGGATGAGACACCATTACACAGTAACTTTTGTGGCACCATAATTTTCCATAGATTGTAAACTCATGTGAGCAGGGCCCTCACTGCTAATTCTGTGATGTCTATATTGATTTATACAAGTATCCTTTGAATTGTAAAGTGCCGCAGAATATGGTGCCGCTATACAAACTTTAGATGCATAAGAGTGAACATTTTTCTTGCAGCCAATTATGTAAAGCTAACTTAGCTAAGGCAAATCAGCATACCTAATACCAGATACCTAATATGTCTACTTTATTTATTTATTTCAGTTTTACACAATATTATATATATTTTTTTTTAATCATGTTTTTGCGTCTTTCCCCACCGCAGGGACCAGATCGGGATGAGAAGGTCATCAATATTAAAATCCCGGAAAAAACACTTTAAGGGACTGGTAATGCCGGATGCAATATAGATTTGCCAGGATATCTGCAAACTGAGATTTTTTCCCTGTTTATTTATGTTTCTTTTCCTTTTTTTAAAAAAAAATTGGGGTGCCTCTTAAATGTGAAATTAATTTTTTTTATATCTCCTAAGCGAAATGTTTTGCATTATTATATATATATATATATATATATATATATATTATTATTATTATTTTTTGCTTTGATTTTGTTCATTTACTGTACTGAAATCAAATAAAAAGATTGTAAAAAAATGTCTAAGTTTGCCTCTAATATATGTAGAAGATTGCAAATGAGTCTAGTAAATTATATGTTCTTCACAAAATAATGAGAACTATTTCACTTAGATGGTGAAAGTCATTGCAGTGTAAGATTTGTGCTCATTTGTGCTGCTGGGAAGACTCAACGTGTAGCACATCAGACAAGGAACTGTTTATATGATTAAATAGAAAAATTAGACCCTACACAGATATTCTTGAAAACTGACATTGCCTATAACCACCTGCCTTATGTTCTACGATTTGTTATTCTGGTATAGTCAGAGGTGATGAAACATATTATTCTACAGTATCAGTGGAGATGACATGCCAGATGTAGATGTGGCTACCAGCATACTGAAGTGTGTTATTGCTATCTGAAAATATGGAAAACATCTGTTTATTTTACATACTTTTTTATACTTACTTTATCATGAAAGATGATAGATAGATTTATAAAACTGGAACTTGATAAAGCTTTTTCTACAGGCCCTGAATTCATAAGACACATTTACATGCACAGTATAAAGAAATATTCCAGCACAGGATCACTTCTCAATTGGTTCGTCTTTATTGTTCGTGTTGCACATTACAAGTTCAGGACATCACCTCCCACCACCACCGGTTGACATATTTCGAACTGAAAAGTTCTTAGGCCTCTTTCACACTTGCGTTGTCCGGATCCGTCGTGTACTCCATTTGCCGGAATTGCATGCCGGATCCGGAAAAACGCAAGTGAACTGAAAGCATTTGAAGACGGATCCGTCTTCAAAATGCGTTCAGTGTTTCTATGGCAGCCAGGACGCTATTAAAGTCCTGGTTGCCATAGTAGTAGTGGGGAGCAGTATACTTACCATCCATGCGGCTCCCGGGGCGCTCCAGAATGACGTCAGAGCGCCCCATGCGCATGGATGACGTGATCCATGCGATCACGTCATCCATGCGCGTGGGGCTCCCTGACTTCACTCTGAAGCGCCCAGGGAGCCGCAAGGACGGTAAGTATACTGCTCCCCCGCTCCCCACTACACTTTACCATGGCTGCCAGGACTTTAGCGTCCCGGCAGCCATGGTAACTATTCAGAAAAAGCTAAACGTCGGATCCGGTAATGCGCCGAAACGACGTTTAGCTTAAGGCCGGATCCGGATTAATGCCTTTCAATGGGCATTAATTCCGGATCCGGCCTTGCGGCAAGTGTTCAGGATTTTTGACCGGAGCAAAAAGCGCAGCATGCTGCGGTATTTTCTCTGGCCAAAACCGTTCCGGTCCTGAACTGAAGACATCCTGATGCATCCTGAACGGATTTCTCTCCATTCAGAATGCATTAGGATAATCCTGATCAGGATTCTTCCGGCATAGAGCCCCGACGACGGAACTCTATGCCGGAAAAGAACAACGCAGGTGTGAAAGAGCCCTTAGTCGTAACCTTGCGGTGTGTCCCGCCTCAGTGATTCTAATAGGTCGACCGCTCCAATAGAAAAAGTAAGTGAAATCTGGGAGGGAACGGGAAAGAAAAAAGAGGAGAGGGAGGGGAAAACAGCTGGAAGAAAATAGCAGTAGGGGAATCAGCCTCACCAGGTCGGACACATCGCATTCAAGCTCAGACCGTATCCCACACAAGAATATAAGCAAACAATTAAAATCACTAACCCTCACCGAGCCTACAAAATTTTGCATGTATCAGAAAAAGTCCTTAAAAAATGTACTAAATTGTATCGGAACAGAATTGCTTATTAAAATTTATATGAAAGCGCATATGCAAGGTAAATGGGTTCAGTAACAGTTCACATGGAAAGAGGAAAGAAAAAAGCAGAGACCACTCTGCAGAGTTGCTTCGGATTTACATGCACAGGCAATTATCAGAAAAGGCCGGTTCTTTCCCGATAGTACCCTGCTCATCAGTAGAAGGGAAGAGCTGCATTTACACACTGCAATCACCTCTGTTAATGTCTTACAGTGAGTGAAGAAAATAAAGCTAAAAAGAAGTTGTATATTACAACTAGACATTGATCCATCTAGAACTTCAAAATCAACCTCAAACTGCTTCAAGAAAAAAAAAAATGTTCATTCTTCAAACAAAATGGCCATGGTGGCCTCTATGCAATCCAGTGGATGAGGTGAGTATGATTCCCCCTTCCCTCATTTCAGGGAAAATTGAGTAGTTGCCACAAAGCATGAGGAAATTTGGCTTCATGGTGAATCAAATTTTCCCAGAAATTCAGAGCGAAGTCCACTTCGGATACTTTGATTCGCTCAACCCTAATATAATCCTTCATCCTATTGATGAAGTACTGATAACATAACGATGTGCTAAGTGATCCATTGGTTATCTATGAGGCTTCAGTTATGGTTAAAAATTGCCTGTTTATCTCTGTCTGACAGGTTTCCAAAAGGATCCAAGAAAAACATATAGCTAATTAGAATTGCGGGTGATCACTATCTGGGGTTTGGTCCAATTTCCCCCAAGTATAATGTCCAAAAAGAAAAAGTTACAGCAGCACTCCTGAGATTTTTACAATCTGAGAGAGGAGTGCTGCTACAAGTTTTTTGTTCAGCTGGACAGACAGAGACTGTCTAATTTTTTCTGTATGTTGATCAACTGGATCCCGACAGATCTGCAAGTCTATAGCAATAGGATACTATAGGATAGGCATACTGTTGTACCATCATGTTTGGATCTGTTTTAAATTGTTCAACAGGATGAAAAAACATGGATACCTATTCTTAGATAGCTACAAGAAAAAATGGTGGGTGTTATTGGTGCTAAAAGGGGTATCAACTACACAATAAATTCATCTAATAAATGGCAATGGTACAACTTGCAATGCATATATTTATATGTGTGCGTGTTTTATGTATGTAGGGGTGCATAATGACACTCTGTTACATCTGTTTTACATATCATATCGTTTGCTAGCGTTCTGATTTATATAATGGATCTGAAAGTGATTAGGATACTTAGGATCTATGATTAGGATTTTCCAGAACCCTGAAAGAATCCATGCAGTTATGCACACCCACAGTATATTATATCAATTCATGAGATAATTTAAAGTGATAATGATCATATAACTACAGTACAAATCGTCATCAGGCACAATCAAGCACCGACAGCCAAAAGACAACTTAAATACTGCAAGCATGATTACTAGAAAATGAATAGACAATCATCTACAAATGGCAATGATGCTCGAAGCATATAAGTGGAATATTGATGGTTTCACTCGACAAACCAATAAGCGAATAAAACACTTGGTTAAAAAGGTTTCAAGAGGATTTTTTTGGCCTAAGAATTGCTACAATGGAGATAAGTCCTGAGAAAATAACAGGTAGAAATTGTACAGGTTGTACAGCCCATGTATTTCAAATTTTAATGGTACTTTTGTAATAAAATTGGCATAGCCAGTTTTCACCTTACTGACAGACTCTAATTTTGCAAATCTGACATACTGTTTTTACTTATGGAAGGGATTCGAAGAATGTTTTTTGTGACACATTGTACTTCTTGTTAGTGGTAAATTTGGGTCAATATTTTTAACCTTTATCAATTATAAAAATCCAAAGTTTACAAAAATTTTTGAAAAAGTTGCAATTCAAAATTTAAAATTCTCTGTCTTATAAGACAGATAGAGATACCTCATACAATTGTAGTTTAGTGTCCTAAATGTTTGAACATTATGAGATTTCAAAACTTAAAACTATCAGTTCCACTTACAGCCTTGATTAATAGAGTATTTCTACTTTGAATAGTGTAATCATGTAATCTATGTTAAAAAAAGTAATATTAAAATTGACAGTACTCCGCATATTACAATAAGAACAATTAATGTAACAGATGCAATATGAGAAGACATTTCTCAATACCACCAGTTACCACTATGTGCACCTTGGTTTCCATAGAGACACTATCTACATGGAAATTTAGAAACTGAGCCCTTTCATCAGCTTCTTCCTGAGCAGATAGTTATCAACTGGCATCCACTTCTACCAGTGTAACAGATAACACGGCACTCACCGAGATCTCTCATTATAAAATTCTTCAGACTCAGTATAGCCAGTGATGAGCTATAAATTCTTCATATCAGAGCGAAGACCCATTTACACAGGACAAAAGATACACGAGCTGTCTCCATGGTAATCAGAGGTGAATACCTTTATTAATCAGACCAACAACGTCCATATACATAGGTATCAAAACACTTCCTTAAATAATCATTGTACTTTTGCATAATTAAATTTAATAGAGAATGTTATAATTAGCATATTTCTAAATCACTTCATTTGAAAAATATGCCTGCATCCATCTGAAAAAAGCTGTAAAATAATGGTCACTAGAAGTCTCACTTCCACCTAATTTGCAGCCCACTGCCTGTTTTCAGGCAAAATCCATCCTTAGTAACAGAGACACAGAAGACAGCAGAGAGAAAGTGGGGGCATGTCAGAGCTAGCTGAGATCCTGAGCCTGATAGAAGAACGATTTCCACACTGCTTCTGAACATCATAGGAGACTCCTGCCTTTCTGTAAATGTGATCACCCTCTCCTTAACTGTTCTATGAGCTCTGGAGCAGAAAAGAAACATAAAGGGAAGTAAGAGAAAGGACATCACAGCAGTACAGTGTTGGCAGATTCCACAGAAGGGAGATGATCTCTGCTTATGAAAGAAATGCATCTAGCTGTGCAGATGAAGAGGGGAATAATTAGGCATAAAATACATCAGGGAAGCCCAGAAAGACCTGTTCCTTCACCGTATGATAGCACAAAGAAGAACAACCATTACACAAACTTTTTTTTTTTTTTTTTTTTTTTAATTCAGGTGCACTTTAACGTTCTCAACATGCAATACAAATAACAGATTTTACAGTTTACTCTAATGTAATGCAATATTAAAGTGAACATGAATTACTCCTGATCATATAAAACAAGTTATAAAATGCCTACAGTGTTAAAACATACAAATAAATTTTTTATATAAATGTGTCCTCCCATATTGAGAATTAATTGTTTTGCTGTTTGGTGTACTATCATAGGACTTTTCATGGGTTTTTCAAGAAGAGCTGCAGAGGACGTAGACTAAAGCTTATAATAGACGTGCAGATAATTGTGCAGATTATTGCTAACAGGTGTTCATTTGAAAAATAATTAACAATGATCTGGCAGAGTAATTATGCTGCCGATTACCCATTGATTATATGATGTTTATTCATTGGGCAATTGGAATCTTTCAGAGGGTTTAAAAATCATTGTTTGCCGGCAGCAGATTGTGGTGTCTAATCACGATCTGCTGCCAGCAAACAACAAGTCAGTATGGGGACGGGTGAACTCTCCATACTTTGGAGATCACTGCATGTAATAGCAGCATTCTGCTCCACTGATGAGCAGGTGGTTAACGGGAAGGAACACTTCCCTCATGACAATTGACTGTGTGGTCTGCCTGTCTAATATAAGCCTAAGTAAGTGGAGTAAACTGCAGGAAACAGCCCCCAAGCCATTAGAGCAAGAAAATAAGTCATACTGTAATATGCTAGACTCTTGAGCCCTTGTTGGGACCCTCGGAATAAATCCAAAATTGCAGTCACAGTCAATTAATCACCAGATCCCTTTAGGGGTCCTAACTTATATATAATAAAACTACATACTTTATTATTGATTATTTAAAAATTGAAAACAAAAAAGAACCAAACGTGTGATTAAAACTGTCAGGGTGAAACAGGGGACAGTTGTTAATTTCACTGATAGCAGCAGTAATAGGAGCAACTTGTGTTGCTCCAGGATTCTGCTTGCTTCCATTAGAGACTTTGCCCTTTGAGTCTTCTAGTTGACAGTTTTGGAATAAGCCTAGAGAAAACCACCTGTCCTCCATTTCCCATGACCAAAACAAAGGGGGGGTCATTTTTTATACTGATATACATCTATATCAGGAGTATTCCAGGCGTAGATGGTGGCACAATGGTTAGTTGCTCATAAATCTGCGACTTCTCCCCATTCAAACAAGGTGTGAAATTGTTGGCGTGGTGTGGGCTGGTAGAGGGATGGACTGACAGGCCTGTCTCATTCATCATTTTCTACACCTGTTTCAAGCGTAGAAAATGGTTTAATGTAAGACAGCTTGGAAGCTCTTACATTTAGAACTGGTGCTGGATGCGCCAAAGTTATGGAGAGGCCTGTGCGACACAACGGCAATGGCCATGAGTCCCTTAAAGTAAATGTTTTTTGTGACACCAGTTGCAGTGAAGCAACAAGGGCACAGGGCCCCTTTTAGTGATGGTACCCAGGTGTAGGAATTTCAGAGTGGTGTAGGGTAGCCTATTTGTGTCTTAATGTTGGTGCATGTGTCATGGTGCTCCTACCTGGATACACTGGAACCCAGGCATTTTAGTTTGAAGCAGAGCACATAAGGGTTGTTGATAAAGGAGACGGATGAGGTTCAATAACATCTTTACTTAAATAAACACTTCAACAACAGTTTTAGGCTTTGTCTTGGTTCCCAGAAGGCTTTAACATTAACTGTGGCAGGCAAACTCCTCTCTGCTACATTTGTTGCTCTCTGACTCTGCTGTAGTGACAGGCTTAAATAGAATTCTTGTTTTAGCTGTCTGCGGCAACTTCTCTCTGTAGTCTGACTCTAGATATGTCCAGGAAAAACTCCTCCTGGCTTAAGAGGCTCCAAGCTGTGGCCTCCACATCCAGCAGAGCAGAAGGTGCTCTAGCTGGCCTGGGCAAGGCACGTCCAGCAGCACCTGCTGCAGATCCTCCCTTGGAGGCACGTCCAGCAGCACCTGCTGCAGATCCTCCCACCACACCACCGGGAGGGGAGTGTTAGAATGGAAAGAAAGGTTCCACTCTCTCTAAGTGTAGTTCTGCCATGCTTACTGCCACCTTCTGGTGAACCAGGCACATTACATGTAATAAACATAACAGTTGCAACATAGGAAATGCACATTGTGAAGGACCTTCAATAAATACACAGATTACATTATGTTAACCATAGGAGACAGTAACGGGGTGCAGAAGTGGTAATGGCACTCTGGGTCATTACACCTGCCCCTCTTCATAGCTTTGGAGGATTCTCCAACAGCTATAGGGCTTATTCTGACCGACGTCTAAAATACTAGTGCCCCAAAGTCTCTGGGAACAAGGGATCCTCTAAGTCAAAAGTGTCAAACACCATAAGCAAAGCGTAACAGAATAACTTTTTTAGTGTCTATCAATAAATTAGGATGCATTCTGTGCAAAGTATTATTTGCAACCCGTTATGTATATAATATCAAGCACTACTTGTGAGTTATCATTTTACAAGACACAGTATGAATCTTTTGTGATGTGATTTCATGTTTCAGATAATGAAGCAATAATTAAACCACAAATCAAGGTTTTGGTAGCATTCATTTTCTTTGTGTGTATATGAAGACACTCCATTTTCTTTATCCTGTAATCTGTTTTTGTCAGAGTAATGAATTGTGCTATAATTCACCTGTAATGCAATTATTTCATTCTCTAGCTGCTGCAGTTGGAAATATTTTTCACAAAATGATATCTTGAAAGGATCTATGCAGAGCACATACAGAAATGAGTTATCTGGAAGAGGGTAGGTGGCAGGGAAGGCAGTGTTCAAATCTGAAAGTCAATATTTGATACATTTTAGCGACATAGGTACAGCAATCTGCAATATGGGGATGAACAACTGTTATAGAAATCACTCATCCTCATACAGATCCATAATTACTGGGTAGCAGATCCCCGGGTAGCATGATCTGCTGCTTAGAAACATTGATTTTAACATCCACATCAGCAATACTTTCACCAGTGTTTGCTCATCAATGGGGTGATTGGTGACAACTTTACAAAGGACTATTATCGGGAACAAGCATCACTAGGAATGCTCTTTGCTGATTGTTGACCTGATTGTCGGCTCGGGTAAAGGAGCCTCTAGGCTAGAGGGCCCACAAATCTGCTAGATTTATTAAAGTGGCTGATGCTGGATGACAAAGCTGGTGTATTATTAGACTGTACAGTCTAAAGTCTAAATTTACCACCTCTCTGATGCAGCACTGACATTAAAATATATTGCACTACAGGAATGGAGCAACGTATTTTAGAAGCGACCAACAGGTTGCCTATTACAGTCCACTTGTGGGACTATTAAATGTTTTTAAAAAAGTGTTTGTTTTTTTAACTGTAAATTAAAAAAGTCCCAAGTAAAAAAAATATACATTTGCAGTACTGGCAAAATATTCTGTAGACAGATGAAGCCAAAGTTGAGTTTGGAAGAAACACACAACACTATGTGTGGAGAAAAAGAGGCACAGCACACCAACATCAAAACCTCATCCCAACTGTGAAGTATGGTGGTGGGGGCATCATGGTTTGGGGCTGCTTTGCTGCGTCAGGGCCTGGACAGATTGCTATCATCGAATGAAAAATGAATTCCCAAGTTTATCAAGACATTTTGCAGGAGAACTTAAGGCCATCTGTCCACCAGATGAAGCTCAACAGAAGATGGGTGCTGCAACAGGACAACGACCCAAAGCATAGAAGTAAATCACAACAGAATGGCTTAAACAGAATAAAATGCGCCTTCTGGAGTGGCCCAGTCAGAGTCCTGACCTCAACCCGATTGAGATGCTGTGGCATGACCCCAAGAAAGCGATTCACACCAGACATCCCAAGAATATTGCTGAACTGAAACAGTTCTGTAAAGAGGAATGGTCAAGAATTACCCTTGACCGTTGTGCACGTCTGATCTCCAACTACAGGAAACGTTTGGTTGAAGTTATTGCTGCCAAAGGAGATTCAACCAGTTATTAAATCCAAGGGTTCACATACTTTTTCCACCAGCACTGTGAATGTTTACATGGTGTGTTCAATAAAAACATGGTAACATTTAATTCTTTGTGTGTTATTAGTTTAAGCAGACTGTGATTGTCTATTGTTGTGACTTAGATGAAGATCAGATCACATTTTATGACCAATTAGTGAAGAAAGCCATATCATTCCAAAGGGTTCACATACTTTTTCTTGCAACTGTAGAAGGACAATATCTTGTACTTCATTTTTAATGACATGGTACCACAAAATGAAAAAGAAAAACAGCCAAAAAATATATAATTATCTTTCGATGAATATTAAGTATCCCTTTCTGATGGAACTGCCCCTTTAAAGTTGCAGTGAATAATGTGAAATGTGTATTTGAGTCACACTATATTGGTCTAGGACTTTCTGGCCTGACCCCTCACAAATGATTAGCTACAGTAGATACCTCATTGTGCTGTTCTAACGCTAGATAATGAAACAGTAGATGACTTATCCTACTTTTATTATCTCCGATCTTCTAGTATACTGTTCTTCTGGGAGTTTGTAACTTTGACAGGGCACAGAAAACACACTGAAAACAAAAGATATGATGATATTCACAAGAAAACAAAAAGCTCTACATAATCTTAAATTAAATCCAAGCCAAACATCCCCTGGGCTTACGATGCTCTTCAGTACAATCGGTGCGCCTTTGGCACAAGTACTCTGTCATGATACTTCCATTTTGGAAAATATTACTAAATCACCTCATCGGGTGCAAATATAAATTTCCTATCAATGGTAAGGAGCTAATATTCTGCAGTGACACGTTGGGTACAGTAAAATGTGTCAGCCCCATGACCAATATGGAAATGCTCCGGGTTCTTAGAATTCACCCTGTTGTCACAAGGCTTGAGACAAAGAGACAGCTCTCCTAGTCGTAGTCCTCTTAATCTGCCTCCGCATCCCCAGCCCTCTGCCATGTTTTTCCATAAACTGCAATGTATAATTAAGATGTTTGCTAGACGTGATCTGAGAATAAATAAATGCAAACAGCACCAGGTTGTGTTCCTTGTGGAAAGCGGCGTGGAAGCAAATCTGATTTTATAGTCTGCTGCTGAGAACAATCCTTTAATTGACATCTAATCACCTGGGCCGCTGCTACCAGCACACCGAATGTAAAGCAGGTTCTGTCTTTAAGGAAATGCTGTGTGATCACGGCGCTGCATCTCGGCACATCCATGGTGGGAGGCATATCTCTTACCTTAGCAGGCAATTAAATATTATAACAATATATGTCAATTACTAAAGGGGAACTCTGCTAGTAACAAATTAACATCTATTCACTGGATGGGTGATAACTATTAAATGTATGGAGGACGAACTTCTAAGATCCCCACCAGTTGCCAGAATCAGGGTCCTGTATCCCCTAGTTAAAGCAACAGTCAAAGATTCAAATTCTATGGGACGGAGGAAGGGTAAAAACTTGCCCCCACCCAAACTTTTGATCATTTTCCAAACTTACTCATTGAAAAATGAAATTAGAAAAATGTGTGCCTCAGGCCTCATGCACACGGCCGTTGTTTCACTGATGTGTGAATGAGGCTTTACTGTTCACTTGTTTTCATTGTACGGAATGTTAAAGGGCATCTGTCAGCAGTTTTGTTCCGGATTCCTGCACAGACGGATCCGCACCAATAATGCAAACTCTTGTATCCGTTCATAACGGATCCGTTTGCATTATTCATAAAAAAAAAGTCTAAGTCAAAACGGATCCGTCTTGACTTACATTGAACGTCAATGGGGGACGGATCCGTTTTTAATTGCACCATATTGTGCCAGTGAAAAACGGATCCGTCCTCATTGACTTACATTGTAAGTCAGGACAGATCCGTTTGGCTCTACATCGTCAGGCGGACACCAAAACGCTGCAAGCTGCGTTTTAGTGACCTCCGAAAAAAAGGCAACAGAGGCCAAACGCAGCCAAATGCAATCTGAATAGATCCTTATCCATTCAGAATGCATTGGGGCTGAACTGATCTGTTTTGGGCCACTTGCGAGAGCCCTGAAACGGATCTCACAAGCCGACCCAGAAACGCCAGTGTGAAAGTAGCCTGACATGTGCGCTTGGCAGCTGAAGGCATCTGTGTTAGTCCCATGTTCATATGTGTCTGCACTGTTGAGAAAAATGATGTTTAAACATATGCAAATAAGCCTGTAGGTGCAACGGGGGAGTTGCCATTACTCCTGGAGGCTCAGGTCTCTCTGTAACTGCCGCACTCTCTGCACTTTGATTGACAGGTCCAGGCAGTGTAAACATGATCATGCCTGGCCCTGTCATTCAAAGTGGAGAAGGTGCGGCAGTTGCAGAGAGTAGAGCCTCTAGGTGTAATAGCAACGCCCCCGTTGCTCCTTTAAGCTCATTTGCATATTTTAGAACATCATTTTTCTCAGCAATGTGGCCATATATGGACATGGGACAAACTCAGATGCCCCTTCTGAGGGCAGCACAACGCTAGTGACAGAATCCCTGATTATAGCACTGGGTTACTTATTGGAAATGACCCAGTCATATTCCTAAAATCTGTATTGAGCAGAGGCAGCGGGAGAAAAAGTGCTGGAGTCCGCTGAATGCAGAGAGTGCTCTTGGGAGTCCTCATATTCGTGATCTCCTGGCCCAAACTCCGCCATCGAGCCTACAGAGGTTGATTTCTATAGGAAAAAAGATGGGGCAGGAGGAGCCAGGAGCTCAAGAATATGAGGACTCCCCGGCACAAGCTCTATATTGAGAGGACGCCAATGCTTGGCTCGTGATGCTGCTGCTCAGTACAGATTTTACAAGTGACACAGCGTTTTGCTCAGCGTATCTGTCACCAATTTATACTGCCCTCATAGAGTGTAAAACATTTTTTTTAGCGTAGCCAGTGAGCTATTCAATAAAATGTATCTGTATTATAGCGCCACCTGCTGTTTGTTCTTTTTTTTTTTTCTCTGTCGACCTGCACATGCTCAGTGTAAATCTTCTATTGTCACCAGCCATATCTTCTGTTAGAAGCTGTGACAGTTACAGGAAAAGAGCTGCAGCCGACAGTACACACCGCCTGAGCTGGCAGCCTGAATACAATCTAGCAGAGCAAATGGAGCAATGAATAGGGATTAGTGTTGATCACGAATATTCGGATTGCAAATTTTTATCGCGAATATTGGCACTTCGAGAATTCGCTAATATTTAAAATATAGCGATATATATTCGTAATTTCGAATATTCGAGATTTTTTTTTATTTTTTATCAGTACACATGATTCCCTCACTGCTTCTAGCTCATGGGCCAATGAAAAGGCTGCAATATCCTTGACTTTAGGAGTAGTGTTGATTGCTAATTTTCGTATTGCAAATTTTTCAATTGCCGATTTCCCCAATCAAGAAAATAATGATTGGAGATAACGAATTTGCAAATATATGGCGAATATTTGCCTAAATATTCGTGAAATATCACGAATTCGAATATTGCCCCTGCTGCTCTTCACTAATAGGTCCCATGTGCGGTAAGGGCTGGTTCTTTCTTCTCAAATAAGATATTGTCATGTACTTACTATGTGATGGCTGATTTTCATTTTTTACATTAATCATGGCATAACCCCTGAGTAATTGCTTTGTTTTCTATAATAGCGGTAAATCTTACATATATTGTTCTACTGTTTATAGCACACTAGCCACTTACCAGCATATATTAGTGATCCTCGTTATATTTAGGAGTTCATTAATGTTTCAGTGTTCCTTATGGAATTGTCCACGGCTTAGCCCTTAGTAAATTGTCTTTCTCGTTAAATAGTCACGTTTGCAGTTTGATTAATGTACTATATATACTATATATATTTTTAGAGTCAGTTAGCTCTTTTCACTATAGGACAGCAAATATATTGTATCATGCAGTTACACTTGTTTGTTGCTTATACTAGATTTATGGCAATGCATTATTAGGACATGTATAGCCTATGTTATGGGGTGGGATGCGCCTCATAATCTGGAGACCCTTTTATTAGCTAAATCTAAGCATTAGATCCAAAAGTATGGCTCTCAGCTTGAAAAAGCTTCTAGGGAGCTTATTGTAAGGAATAGGCACCACAGAGGGCACCATGGTCAGGCACTACATTATGGTCGTAGGCAGCACAGTTTATTGCAGGGTCTTGGGGGGTCTACATACATATCCCCCATTGTATAATATCCTTGTCTAATTTGTGGACTCAGATATAGGTTTTAGGGTTTTGCACAGGGGACATTATATATATTAATGCACTAATTTTCAACTAGTGTTAGGCTACATTCACACGTCAGTATTTTTCTATAATCCGAATTTCGGTCCGTTTTTTGCGGATCCGTTGTTCCTGAAAATGTTTCCGTATGTCATCCGTATGTCATCCGTTTTTTGCGGATCTGCAAAAAACGGAAACATGTATACATTTCAATAATCAAATAAAGTTGTTTGGATTTCTTTGAAAAAAAATTGAAAAAAATAAATAAAAATTTGTTATGTGTTTCCAGGAACCGATTCCACAAAAAACGGATGACATACGGAATGACATCCGAATGTCTTCCGTTTTTTGCGGATCCATTGACTTTGTATTGTACCAGGATCCGAATTTTGCAGAAAAGAATAGGACATGTTTTATATTTAAACGGACATGCGGAACGGAACAACGGAAACGGACAGCACACATTGTGCTGTCCGATTTTTTCCAGGACCCATTGAAAATGAATGGGTCCAGATCTGGTCCTGATCTGTTCCGCAAAAAACGGAACAGATCAGGAAAGAAAAAACGGACGTGTGAATGGACCCTTAAGCGAAGTATTGGAAAATTCGGTTTGGCTGCTTCGCTGAATTTAACAAAAAAATAAGCTTTGTTTCTAATTACTTTGTCCAAAGCGCATTTCTTTGTAAGTAGTGGTACAATGATGGGGAACGGCACAGTCGCCGCTCCCTATCTTTGTACCCCTCAGATGCCATGTTCATAGCTGATCGCAGCATCTGACATCAATATTACAGTGCAAAATAAAAAAATTAAATAAAAATCATAATTACCTCATCCGTTTGAGCTGGCCGCTGCCATTTTGATTGTAGATTCAGCGTCAAATCTCATGCGGCCCGTGATGATGCAATCACGTCAACCGGCATTCTGATGCCAAACTTCAACACACACGGGCTTTCACGCAGGACCCTCAATCAAGATGGCGGCGGCTAGCTCTTTACACTTAAATAATTGAGGTAAATATGTTTTTTTTGGTTTTTTTTACTGCCATTCAGGGAAAATCGATTAATTACCACAAAGCACAAGGAAATTCGGCTTTGAGGCAAATCAAACTTTCCCTGAAATTCGCTCAACACTATTTACAACCTATAGCAGTAAAGGGGTTATGCGACACCTATAATGCTCCCCCCAAATGTCCGAATACCGCATACAGCTAATACTTACCCTGCTTTCCGACACCCACGTTGCTTTTGTTGCCCGCACGGCTACTGCTGTATCTTTATATTGCAAGGATCAAAACACCCTCCGACAGCGGGGAGAACAAGGGTCATCCAGTAGCAGGCCGCAACGGGAACGAGCCTCCTTAGCATCGCAGCTGATGCATCAAGAGAGACGTGGGTGACAGGGAGCGATGTAAATAGTACCTGTACGCGGTGCCCAGCCATTTTGGGGGGCATTATAGGGGATAGATAACCCATTAAAGCTTCCAGCCCACCACAACAGCTTTCTATGGTCACCCACATGTCTTCATTACATGACAGATCTATCTACCCCCTTCCTGCTGATTGATCATTACAATGAACCAAATCATAGAAAGGTCACATTACAAATACAGAATTATGTTTGCAAAGTAATTGCTCACAGTCACATGTTCTTTCGAAACCTCACGAACCATACTGACATGCATGTCTATAACTCGTCCTCGTGCTGGCTTCCAGATATGAAATCACTTTATGCAAATGCATGACGATACATGGCTGCCATTCAAGTTAACCTTTAAGCAGTACCTTTTACGGTAAGCGGGTTAGCAATGCTAATGAGAAATTAATCAGGATCTGCAACACTTCTTTGTGGGACTTGTGACAATTCATTTCAATTAGAGGGATGCTTATCTCAGAGGTGAAGCAAAATCTGAAAGAGTCTGAAGAAATCAATGGTCAGTTCAGCGCAGCATGGCTGCTTAATGATAGGTATGTCGCCACAAAGGTCAGCTGGCTAGCCTGACCTCATTTAAATGGGTAACGGCCTGAGATTCCCGCAGTGCGAACAGGTGCCGATCTTTGCTTCACAGAGCAGTCTATAAACACTAACTGAACGACAGCTTGGTCTGCATATTTATTGCCTCCGTTGGACAAATACTAATAGTAGTCAACAGGTAACGGCACTTCAACGGGTATTTATAATTAGAGAATCTAGATATGCAAACATCACATACACACATGTGAGACTGAAGCATAACCTGTGAATAAAGGGCTCATTCACATGACCATATGAATGAGTCCGCATCTATTCTGCAATTTTGCAGAACGGTTGCAGACCCATTCATTTCAATGGGGCCACAAAAGATGCGGACAGCGCATTCCGCTGCCCCGCAAAAAAGATAGAGCATGTCCTATTCTTGTCCGCAAGAAAATACATTTCTATCATAGTGCTGGCCATGTGGGTCCGCATATTGCCAGTATCAGTGTTTTCAATTTGCAGACCACAAACACTATCGTCTGAATGTAACCGAAAGAGAAACTTCACAAGTCAATATATCTACAGGTGTTTAATACCATGTGTAAATAGATTTCCTCTGCAATTAATATCACGATTAGCTTTTCCTATAAGTATAGGAGGCTTATGTCTATAGGCTGCCGATCTTCATGTGGACCTGTTCTCTCTCCTAACATGTCAGGTAACTACTTGCATTCCTCATGTGATAACAATTCGGGAGCATTTATTTCTATAGTTCTATGTTGTGCCATTTCTTAATTATTCTTACAAGAATTTCATGAATAAATTGTCAGCAATTGGCAATAAAGGTCTGGCGAGGTATTACCAGATGGCGGGGTGTCCCTGCTCAGACTGAAATTGGTAGCACTGATTGGAGAGTATCAGACTGTGCAGGGACACACCCCCAACTGGTAATACCCCGCCAGACCTCTATTGCAGATTTCTGACAATTAGAGATGAGCAAATTTTTCAAATATTCGATTCAGCCGATTCACCGAATTTTCCAAAATGATTTGATTTGATCCAAATTTATTCGCGACTAATCACGTTAAAAACCAGCTTTTTCCTGGCTGCAGAAAGCCTGTATAGTGGTGTAGAACACTGTACCTTGCAGTAAAATGCATAGGGAGTCTGCTTTGGTAGTGAAACAATACTGTGAGTCAGTATGACAGGCAGATGACAGGCGTCGCTCTTAGAATCACTGCATACTTCACTTATTTGGGCAATTATGGTACCAAAACTGACCAAATAACTCAGCCTTACAGGCCGATGTTAGCGCCCTAAAGAAGTGCACACCTTTTACACCGTCTTCAGCTGATTCCACATAGATGTGCACAGAACCTGTTCTATTAAACGTTTATACAAGTAGAGTCTCCCGACAGAGTGGAGTGGGTGTCAGCAGTAAGTCTGTGTTGACGTCACTGATTATTTTGCCCATCCTCTGATCAGTCAGAACAATAACCCCCAAAAAATGAATCCTGTCTGTTAAGCATCCACCTTCACTCGGTCAGCATTTGGTCAGTAATCCATCAGTATTGCTTTAACAAATGAAAACAGGAGTGGATAAAAAATAGATATGAATGGAATATTTGCAAGTCTTCTGTGTTTTGTACCCACTGCTGCTTTTGGCTACCAAATCAAAAGGCAATTCCAATGGGACCATACAGGCCTTACAGCTGCTACACAGACAGGATCCGTTGTGCATCTCATTGTCCTTCCTTCTGACAGATCAGAAGAAGGATCAAATAAATGGTGATGTCATCCAGGCCAAAAAGGCAAAATAGCGGCACCGCCATGTAGTGAGGAGGGTGGGAGAACAGCTTGAGAAGTCCACAGAGTGGACCAATGGCATAGTGGTGAGGTGGATGCAGCATGAGGAAAGCACAGAGTGTGGAGGTGGCAGCAGCAGCATGAGGAGGCCACAGAGTGGCAAGGTGACATAGTGTTGAGGTAGTAGCAGTATGAGAAGGCCACATAGTGGCAAAATGACAAAGTGTAGAGGTGGAAGCAGCATTAGGAGGCCACAGAGTGGCAAGGTGACAACGTGTTGAGGTAGAAGCAGCAGCATGAGGAGGCCACAGAGTGGCACAATGACAGAGTGTGGAGGTGGCAGCAGCAGCATGAGGAGACCACAGAGTGGCAAGGTGACATAGTGTGGAGGTGGCATCAGCATGAGGAGACCACAGAGTGACCAGTTGACAGAGTGGGGAGGTGGGTGGTAATAACAGTACCCGCTGATGATGGTGGGTGTAAGAAGGAGCACTTGGCATCAGATGTGTTACATCAGACGGGTGGCAGCATCAGAATAGTAGCTGAGGTAGGTAGCCAGTGGAAACTGGTCTTTTTTGTCAAGGTTTGAGTGAGGCAGCATGGATGATCTAATATGATGCATCAGGCATTGGTGGGTGGAAATCCTGGCTGATCCATGCCTGATTAATCTTGACAAAGGTCAGTCTCTCCACATTTTGGCTGGACAGACAAGTTCTCCTTGGGGTAAGTATGGCCATCGCTGCACTAAACACCCGCTCCGATGCCACACTACTGGCCGGGTAGGACAGCTTTTCCAGGGCAAACTTGGCCAGTTGCGGCCACAAATCCAGTTTGGTTGCCCAGTAGTCCAGGGATCTTTGATGACGGGTGACAGGGTGCACTCCAAGTATGCCACCATCCTGCTGGTTCAGATTCTGCTCTATGTCTAGCTGCTGGTGAGTAGTTTCTTTACTATGCAGGTGAAGAAAGCTGCTCATCAGCTGCTGCTGATGGAGCTGGTACTGCTCCTGCCACCCCCCAAAGCTTACTCCACTGCTTATCGCCGTGGTGTGCCTGGGTCATCTGCCTCATCTTCCTCATCTCCCTCCTGCTCTTCCGACTGCTCCTGTTCCTCCTCTCCTGTCACCTGTGTAGAAAAAACACCCATTTCTCTACACATTGCTTGTGCTCAATGTACTCCTCCTCCTCCAGTTCATCCCCCACAAGGCTCATGTGGCCATACCCATGAGATATAGGCACCACGTCTCCAGTCCCCTAACCAGCCAGATTTACCAGCATATTTTCCATGAATCAGTGTAATGACATTATTCATCCCGTGGTCCTGGAGACTGACAAATATAGTGGCCTCCACAAAGGGCACGAACTAACGGCAGATGTCATGCATGAGCTGCCACTGGCGAACATCGAAGTTACACAGGGGAGTACCCGCTTGGATCATCAAGAAATCGTTTATGGCCTTTCTCTGTTCGTACAGTCGATCCAACATATGGAGGCTGGAATTTCAATGGATGCAAATGTTGCATATTAGCCTATATTGGGGGACGCAGTTCTGTCGCTGCAGATCAAGGAGGGTGTGCTTGGCAGTGTACGAGTGGCTGAAGTGCATGCAAAGTTTCCTGGCCATTTTAAGGATGTCTTGCAGATGGGTGGAAGACTTCAGGAATCACTTTACAACCAGATTGAACATGTGCGCCATGCAAGGCACATGGCACAGCCCTCCTTGATGCAGTGCCTACACCATGTTCTTCTCGTTGTCGGTCACCATGGATCCAATTTTGAGTTGTCGCGAAGAAAGCCAGGATTTCATTTCTTGAAGAAGGACACCAAGCAGTTCCTCCCCTATGTGCCTCTGTTCGCCCAGGCAAATGAGGTGTAGAACAGCATGACACTGCCGTGCCCTGCACATGTGGTATGCTGGAGGAGCACTGTGAATTGTCCCTGCAGTGGAGGCTGTGGACATGGTGGAGGATGAGGAGGCAGAGGCAGACATTGTCACAGGACCAATGGCGTGAGAACGTTGAGGCGGAAGCAGCGACACCTGGCCATGTTGCTGGTGTGGCTGGGCAGGAACCACATTTAAACAGTGGGCCGTAAAGGACATATATTGTCATTGACCGTAGTTACAGCTACCGACCAATTTTTCCCCAAAAGGTTGTATTACAAACAAATTTCACCACTGAATGGCTAATCGACGCAATTACTCAGTCCCTACAGAAGAAAGTCTACATTTACTGACCAATTTTCCCAAAAAAGGCTGTATTACAAACAAATTTCACCAATGAATGGCGACGAATTGTTAGTCCCTACGAAAGATACTCCACAAACCCCCCTCAATTTTCACACAGAAAATTTCACCACTGAATGACAATGTAAATTCACCGCAGAACGGCTAATAAGTACTTATTTTTCCTATTAATAAACACCAACAATGGTTGTATGACAATGTAAATTCACTGCAGAACGGCTAACACAAACATATTTTTTCCATTAATACACCCCAACAATAGCTGTATAACAATGTCGGTTCACTGCAGACCGGCTAATAAGACATATTCTTTTTCCTATTAATACACCCCAAAAAATAATATAACAATTACAATTCACCGCAGAACGGCTAATAGGATTTACGTATCTATCCTATTATTACACCCTGTAAATGGCTGTAGTACAATGGAACTACACCGATGAACGGCAAATAATATTTTTTTTTGCCACTAATACACGCTAAAAAGGGTTTTGATTTTATCACTTCACCACACAACGACTAATAAACCCTTTTTCTTTTCCCCCAATAATACACGCCAAAAAAAGACTTTAGAACATATAACTGCGGCCGTGAACGGCAAATAATATTTTTTTTTCCACTAATACACACCAAAAAGGGCTATAATTTTCTCACTTCATCACAAAAAGGCTAATAAGCCCCTTTCCCCCTCCACTAATGCACAACTAAAAAAGGCGTTAGAACATATAACTGCATCCGTGAACGGCAAATAATACTTTTTTTTGCCACTTATACACGCCAAAAAGGGCTGTAATTTTCTCACTTCACCACACAACGGCTAATCAGCCCTTTTTCTTTTTCCCCATTAATACATGCAAAAAAAATGACTTTAGGACATATAACTGCATCCGTGAACAGCAAATATTTTTTTTTTTTTGCCACTAATACACGCCAAAAAGGGCTGTAAGTTTCTCACTTCAACACACAACGGCTAATAAGCCCCTTTTCCCCCCCACAAAAAAAGGCTTTAGAACATATATATAATTGCACTGCACAAAGGCTAATAAGACCCCAATAACAAGAACGGTTTGCTGGAATTACAGAGGTATTGCAAACCAGAAATGAGCAGTAATATAATGGTAACTTGGATCCCCAGTCAGTGCAGGAAGGTGTAATAGGATTGTTCCTATTACCTAGGCTGTAAACACCCCTATTGAACCATGCTCCGCTTCAATACTGTAGAATAATTCCTCCCTATCCTTTCCCTACACTACTAATGCTCTTTCACTGGACTCCTATTCAGCAAAATATAACTTTAAGTCTTTCCTAGCACTGTCCCTAGTGCCTGCTACTGTGTCTCCCTGCACTAAGTAAACTGGAAAATGGATGAATCCAAAATGGCTGAGGCTATTTATAGGGCTGTGTCATCACAGGACTGGCTGGCTGCTGATTGTCTGCATGCATGGCATTGTGGGTGATCCCTCGTTCCCAGAGTTCCTTGCTCCATGTCCTAACATGTGCAGCAGCCATTTTAGGAAAAACTGTGATTCATTACCACGAATCGTGAGGCAGATCGGACTCGATGCAAAACGAATAAATCCTGAAATTTGGATCGAATTCCACATCGTCAGCTTTCGATTCACTCATCTCTACTGACAATGTATTCAAATAACACATAGAGTTATATGAATAGATGTTCCAGAATTGTTATGGCATGGGGAATACAATTAGTTACGGGGGTCGTGTCATGTTTTGAAGTTATCCCCTATACACACAATAGGGGATAACTAACTGATCAATAGGGGTCCCTATCCTGTTGAGGGAGAACTTAAAAACTTGGCATAACCCCTTTACTAAAACAGACTCATCAGAGGTGGCAGGTTCTCTTTAAAAGGGCGCTTGGTGATTTTTTATATTTCATATTGTCAGGACCTGCTGTGGCGTTCTCTCGTTAATACATGGGATACCGGAGTTTTTTTCCACATAAACATAAGGATCCATGAAATACTTTTATTAGGCCTAGTTATCATTAGAAGTTTTATTTTTCCTTCAAACTTCTGGAATATTTGAGGGCAAGTACAGCACAGTCTGCAGCATTATTATTCTTAAGGTAACAAAATATGAGCAAAAATAGAAAACGGATGAACCTATTATGAGGTCTGTCAGGATCGGGCAGATCTTACAAAGCTCTATGAGCAAAATTCATGATGGTAATGTGTGCAAAGCTTCAAAAGGCACACATTAGGTTCTCATATTTCTTTAGAAGCAAATTTACTGTACTTAAGCCTATGTTTGCACCTGTACTATGACATTCTGATGGCAAGAAGAGCGCAGCATGCAGCACTCTTCTTACTGTCAACACAACAGAAACCTCAATAGAACCCCAGAAGGCAACAGACAAGGCAGCATGCCATCCAGATACATTTTTGGGTAGATCCATCACCACGCCATGGCATTATGAATGGAAGCCATGGTGTCTGAACATAGCTTAAACAATATGATTTCAAACTTTCAATTTCTGCCAAATTTTCATCATCACAACTTCACTTTATATCCTATAGAATCCGTAAATAAAATAAGACAACATTGAAATATCATGTGAAAGGGAAGAACTGAGGCATCTCTAATGAGTAAAATGGCCAAGGAGGCATATGTTATAAAATGACAGTTTTCGAGTCCACCACATCTCACCAAAGCCTCTAAGTGACGGAAGGAATGTACATTTCTGCTTCAAATTACTGCCCTTTCCACACTGAAAATGTTGATTTGTATGAATTGCTATATTTTTTCTGCAGGGCAAATGGATTGGAGAGTCTCCCCATTTGACTGCGACCTTTTGCTTCATAAGTACATGGCCCCAATTTCATTTCCTTCTGCTGACATTTGAACAGTTAACTCTCTGATGCCTCAAGAAAACAACTGACGGTGTAGTAACGAGATGCACGTCTCAATGCTTGGAATGAGTTACACAAGTAATTTTGCCTCCATCTAATTTCACTCTAAGGTGATCACTTCGAAACATAGCCAGCATATTGGCTTTTAGCAATGCTATATTCCTGCACAAATTAAGATCTCATCTGCAAACCTTTCAAGAAACGGGAATGTTCAGTATCAGCAATTCAGACCAAACGGCAGAACGACTGTCGGCCAAGTACATTCTCCAGGGCTAGAAAAATATTTAACTGAGGCGGTGTCATTTAAATTGTTCATTTATGGAAAAAGAAGATGCAGCAATAAATTTTAAATCCGAGTTAGAGTACTGTATATAAAAGGTTATGGTGAGCTACCGCATATCTCAGGATGCTTTATAAATTAGGCAAATCTCTTCAATGAAATCATTTATATTGATGGTTTTAGTTTATAGCCTATTACAATACACATGAAAATAGATTTTTTTTTTCTGTATATGAATGGAATGACTATTATACTTTTATTTGTTCTGGGTTGGATTAGACTGTCAGCACTATGGCATTAGTTCATCAAGCATGCCTATGGGGGAATTTCATTAAGATAACTGTGCCAGAATTCTGTTAGATTGTGCCAAAAACATATGGCGTGCCCAAACTTACGTGATGTAGACATTTTCTGCACCTTTCTCAACAGATTTCGAAAGTGTCTTATATGTCTAGTGATGTGTGCCTAACTTATAAGGCTGTGTGCACCATTTAGGATATATTTGGTGCCATTTTCATTTACTCATAAAATTATAATTGTGTCTTAATTTTATAATAAGAACTAGAATAGATGTGCCAAATTTATTACGGTGGCTCATTCTGCATGATAAATTTGGTGCATCTTTAGACACTTCCCTGTAACTTTATGCCACCTCTTGGTTGGATTATTTTAGACCAATTTTTCATAACTTTTGCTGCAATATGGTACATGTCAAGCCTCGCCTCTTTCCACTTAGTTGCACCCTTTCCATGCTAGACATCACCATAGACATCAGTGTTCCTACATAATCCATTGTTTATTGAACTTTCATAGAAGTAGCCATGTACAAACAGCCATATAAATGGACGTACGGCAATTAGAATACACCTGGAGATCAATATATATAGACTTACCACAGTGTGATACAAATATCTAATAGAATTACATTATACAAGAGTGATATAATCAAGCCACACGCTAATAGAGTGCTTGAGCTACAGCTTCTGAGGGTTGTGGGTAGGAGCCAAATTTCACCTGCTCATGTCTCCAATGTTATGATCTCATATGACGTGTTTTAATGTGCATGTACAGACTTTCACTTTCATATGTATTGCATGTGCCCCAAAGGCCCATACTGTTTCATGGGCAGCACAGTGGATCAGTGGTTAGCAGCGCTGGGGTCCTAGGCTTGAATCTGCATGGAGTTTGTATGCTCTCCCTGTGTTTGCATGGGTTTCCTCTGGGTACCCTGGTTTCATCCCACCAGGGATGGGCTGGGAATTTAAATTGCCCCTAGATAGAACCTAAAAGTGGCCCTATGTTATAGGCAGGTCCAAATTGACAGAAAGTGGGGAAACATAAGTAGATAAGTAGGCAGGGACAACAGACGTAGGTGAGGAATACTGTAGTGCAGCTCAAAATAACGCCCCAGCAGAACAAAAACCACAGTACAGCACAAACTACTCTCACCCTTTCTTGCCAACATATTTGACTGCATCACTATCCTGAGGATGGTGATTTTGTGGAATTCAGAAGCATTGGTCAGGTGCATAACTACAAGATGCTCCTAAATTATTTAATGCTGAAAGTGTCAGATCATTATGTACCCCCCAGTGGCCATGAGGAGGACTCCGGTAATCCTCTGGGTAATGGCCCACCAGGAAATTTCCCAGTGTGGTCCATGACCAGCTCCCACACTCCAAAGGCAGGGAACTTAGATTGTGAGCCCCATTGGGGACAGCAAGTGATGATAATGTCTGTAAAGTGCTATGAAATATGTCAGTGCTATGTCAGCGAGTAGAATAAATAAATGAATCAATCTTTTCAATATTACCAATCCCATCCCCAGAGCTATTCTTCCCCATCCAATGCATTTACAACTGCCTCCCTTAGGTCCTCCTTACCACAACTCATCACTAGTTGTCAATTTGGAGATTTATATACTTATGGCGGAGATCCTGATTATACCCTTTTCCTGCTTACCCCCAATCCCCCACCCTGGTCTAGCAAGGGGCAAATAGTATCTTAAACACTCAATAAATGTGGTCCACAGTACTGTATTTGCATCAGAATATGGTCTCAAATGGAGAATGGGTTTATGGGTTTATGGGTTTATAGGACAAAACTGACACTGGTACGCTTAATGTTAGGCCTTGAGGGCAGTGCATGACACATGGATGCTCTCTGCTGGTGTTCCTTGACCCCTGTAGCATGCATCAAGTCCTCAGGACATGCACTAGGCATAACACAGTGCAATAGCTTTGCCTAAAGTGTTCTTTAAAGAAGTCATTTTGCTATATACTGTATCACCACAAAACATCCACATTTGCATCTGCGGCATTTCACTTTAAAGGAGTTGTCCCAGCATTTAATGCTGATATATCAGTATGTGATCATGGGGGTCTGACGCCACCACCCCTGCTGCGGCATTCCCCCTTCAAAGTTACCAAGCACAGTACCATACATTGAATAGCAACTGTGCTTGGTATTGGTACTCAGCCTCATTCACTGGAGCACTACTGCCTCTTAAAACTGATCGACAGGGGTGCTGGTTGTCGAACCCCCACAATCACATAGTAATGTCCTATCCTGAGGATAGGCCATCAGTAGTAAACAGTCTGACTTTAAGAGGAAAAAAAACACTACAGGACAGTGATTTTCAGTAACTTTTAAAATATTATAAAATTCAAGGAAGGACCTCAGGTTGTTGCGAGCGGAATTTTTAAAGGCTATTGTTAATGTCAGCATAGATGCCATTGTGTAGACTGCCTAATGATGTACACAGGTTTGCGCATTCATCAATCATGCACACAGAGATGAATCACATAAGCGTCTGTACATGACGTTTCTGCACCGTGTTCTTGTTTACATAGATTGAAGATCTCTGTTCGAATTCTAAAGGAAAAAAAATGGATTACAGCCCAAATCATTACATCGGAGCAGTAAACGTTACCACTGGGACACAGCTTTCCCATTCTGCTCAAGCTCCTATTCAGTTTGGCTGAAATGTTTGTCATTTTTTGTTAACGTCTGATCCATAAGGCTAATCATGTACGCAATTAGTGTAATTAGCTACATTGGGGAAGATTTCACTAGTTGCAGGTGATACCGATCACCACCATTTAATGTGATTAGAAAAAGGAAGCGGCTCAGATAATAAAGGGGATTCGATGTTTTATCACAAGATGCTGTAAATGATTCAGTGGTGGCACAAGTAAAAATGCGGCGATCACCATTCAATTGGCAGATGTATGCAGGAAAAAACTGCACAGATAAAAAGTGCCAAATTCTTGGTTAAAGAGGAACTGTCAACAGAAAATGCAATGCAATCTGAAAGCACCATGTTATGGAGCAGGAGAAACTGAGAGAATTGCTTTTTTGCACCCCTGTGAAAAACTATCGGTACAGGAAGGAGATGTTATCAGGGACTGAAAGCTAGCTCTGTATGCACACTTATACACACAATGCTATCATTCAAAGATAACACCTCAACCATGTACTGAGAGCTGTTCATAGGGATGCCCAAAATGTCATTGAGATGTCTGCTCAGCCAATCACTGGCTGGTGGTAGGTCGCCAGGGTATCAAATAATTGACTTAGAAGGAATCTCCTGACTTCTTCTGTGAACCAAGAAGTTGAGAGCAGAAGGAGGCACAAGGGAGCAGTGATGTAATACTTATTTTGGGTATTACACTATTCTGCTCTACATATATAAAAAGTCCCACCTTTAAAGAAGATGTTCAAGACTTTGAATGGATGGCCAAACCTCAGACTAAGCCACTAATGTATGTTTCTTTAGGACTAGTAGCACGTATATAAGCGTGTGTTCTCATAAGTCTCTAATGGGACTTGAACTTGGGATTTCTTCAGGCATGGTATACAAGTTACCACCAAGCCACAGCATCATCACACAGAGATGTATATTTTTTCCTATGCTTATAAGTAGAGATAAGCAAAGATATAAAACATTTGATCAGCTGCTTTGCCGAATTTCACAAAGAAATTCGATTTGTTATGATCACAAATTGCATTCCATTGTATGTAGCGAGAGCAATGACAGGAAATGGAGATTGTGGCCCCCCCATTGAATCTCTCAGATGCCGTGTTCAGTACTTAACTTATCGCAGCATCTGACAGTAAGGGTCCATTCACGCGTCCGCAATTTCGTTCCGCCATTCATTTCTATGGGGCAGCACCATGTTCTGCCCGGATATGGAATTGCGGACCCACACTTCTGGGTCCGCAATTCCGTTCCCGAAAAAAATAGAACATGTCATATTCTTGTCCGCAATTGCAGACAATAATAGGCATATTCCGGCAATGTGTGGTCCGCAAAATGCAGATCGCACATTGCCGCTGTCCGTGTTTAGCGGATCTGTGTATTCGCAAAACACGTTACGGACGTCTAAATGGAACCTAACATTGAGGCCTTTCAGGGGTTACATAGTTACATAGTTAATACGGATGTAAAAAGACATAAGTCCATCAAGTTCAACCAGGGGATAGGTGGGGACGTGAATCTCAGAAGGAAGTGGGACTCAGATTTCTACACGTTTTCATAAGCATTAATGTTGTTTACTTTTAAGAATTCATCTAAACCCTTTTTGAAACTGTCCACTGTTCCTGCTGTGACCACGTCCTGAGGAAGTCTATTCCAAAGATTCACAGTTCTTTGCTTTGACGCTTCTGGAGACTGAACTTTTTCCTCTCCAGTCGGAGGCAGTGCCCCCTTGTCTTTTGAGCGCATTTTACATGGAACAGTTTTGCACTGTATTTTTTGTATTGCCCATTTATATACTTGTATAGGTTAATCATTTCCCTCCTTAGACGTCTCTTCTCAAGACTAAATAAATTCAATTATTTTAATCTTTCTTCATAACTAAGACCCTCCATTCCCCTTGTCAGTTTAGTCAATCTCCTCTGTACTTTTTCCAGCTGAAGAGGATCCTTTCTATGGACTGGTGCCCAGAACTGAACTGCATATTCAAAGATGAGGCAGCACCAACGCTTTGTAAAGTGGTAATATTACATCTCTGCCCCGCAAGTCCATGCCTCGTTTAATGCATGACAATATCCTGGTCGCCTTAGAAGCAGCTGATTGACATTGTATACTATAATTTTATCTACCATCCACAAGGACACCCAAATCTTCTCTATAAGTGACTCTCCCAGTGCTACATCACCTAGGACATATGAGGCACAAAGATTATTACTACCAAGATGCATAACTTTATATTTGTCCACATTGAACCTCATTTGCTAAGTTGATGCTCAAGTCAGCTTGTAGTTCATGGACATCTTCCATAGACTGTACAGTTCTACATAGCTTAGTATCATCTGAAAAAATAGAAATGGTGCTATTAATCTCGTCCTCGATATCATTAATAAATAAATTAAATAATAAGAGGCCCAGCACTGAACCTTGGGGTACACCACTTATAACCTGAGACCATTCTGAATAGGAATCATTGACCACAACTCTCTAGACACGGTCCTTCAGCCAGTTTTCAATCCAATTACAAACTATACTTTCCAAGCCTATAGGTCTATAATTACCTGTGAAGGACCTTGATCCGTTTTTGAATATGGGCACCACGTTTGCCTTGCGCCAATCACTTGGCACTGTACCAGTACCTAGAGAATCTTTAAAAATTATAAACGGGGGCACAACGATGACTGAACTGAGCTCTTTAAGCACTCTTGGGTATAATCCATCTTCCATACACTGTTCACATTTACCCTATTTCACTTGTCTTGGACCATATCTACAGTTAGCCAAGTGAGTATAGAACCACAAATATCAGCTCCTTTCTCTTCTTTTGTATATACAGATCTAAAAAAATTATTTTGTAACTCTGCCTTTTCCTTATCTTCAGTGACTACCCCCCCCCCCCTTTAACATTATCTAGTGGACCTGCCTGCTCAGACTTAGGTTTTTTCGCATTTATATATTTAAATAATTGTTTGGGATTTGTTTTGCTCTCTTTTGCCACCTACTGTTCATTTTGTATTTTTGCTAATTTTATCTCCTTTTTACAGATTTTATGAAGCCCTCTGTAATCTTCAAACGCTACAGCTGACCCCTCAGATTTGTATTTTTTAAATGCTCTTTTTTTTGTCTTTTATTGCCCTTTTCACGGTAGCTGTAAGCCATGGTGGGTTTAATTTTAGCCGTTTATACTTGTTACCTAAAGGAATACATTTTTTAGTGCAATTACTCAATGTGGATTTGAAGCTCTCCCATAAATCCTCAGTATTATTATGTGACAGTAGCAGCACCTAGTCTATGCCCTGAAATGCTGCCCTCAGCCCAAGGAAATTAGTCTTCTTGAAATTTAGTGTCTTTGCTCTGCCTGACAGAGTTTGCTTCTTATAGTTTAGGGGGAATATAATTATATTACCTATTGTTTTTGAACAGTAAAATTTCCAACAAGCTCTGCATGATTAGAACTTACCAGATCTAACAGAGCATTGCCCCTAGTGGGATCTTCTACAAACTGGCCCATAAAGTGATCCTGCAGCAAGTTGAGGAATTGTCTCCCTTTTGCGGTTGAGGCAGAATCATGTCAATGTCTGGGAAGTTAAAATCTCCCATTATGACCACTGTACCAGCCTGTGCTGCCCAGTCTATTTGGTTATACAGTTGCTTTTCTATCTCCTCTGTAATGTTAGGGGGTCTATAGATTACACCAAGTATTATTTTTTCAGTGTTTATATCCCTTTGAACTTCCACCTATATGGTTTCCACATCCTCACTATCCTCACCCACAATTGCCTCTTTCACACTTGTCTTCAGATCACTCCTCACATATAGGCACACATCACCACCTTTTCTATTGACCCGGTCTTTCCTAAGTAATGTAAAACCCTTAATATTTACAGCCCAGTCATGTGAAGAATCCAACCTTTTCTCAGCCACACAAACTACATATATGTGTTCTTCTAGTACCATAGGCTCCAGCTCCCCCATTTTGCTAGCTAGACTTCTGGAATTTGTGAAAATAAATTTTAAATGACTAATACCTGTAAAGTGAATATCTGGGATTTTTGGGTTACCTTGGTTGATGTTTGTATTTATCTGGTTCTTGTTACCAGCAATTCTATTTTTTAAAGGTGTATAGCTATGCCCAGTCTTCTCCCTACTTTCCTCACTAACCCCAGCCCCCACTAAATCCCCACTGTCCCCTCCTATATCCCACTCTATATCTACCCCTTTATTAGTATGACCCCCCCACCCTTCCCCAGATGCTAGTTTAAAAGCTCCTCCAGCCGTCTAACCATTTTTCCCCCCAAGGCAGTTGCACCCTTCCCATTAAGGTACAGCCCGTCCCTACTGTAGAGCCTGTAACCGACCAAGAAGTGGCCCAGTTCTCCATGAACCCAAACCCTTCATTCCTGCACCAGCTTCTGAGCCATTTATTTAACTCCCTAAGCTCCCGTTGTCTCTCTGGTGACGCTCGTGACACTGGTAGTATTTCTGGTAGTATTTATGAAAACACTACCTTGGAGGTCCTCGACTTGAGCTTTTCTCCTAGTTCCCTAAAATCATTTTTAATGACCTTCCATCTCCCCCTGACTTTTTCATTGGTGCCAATGTGTAACACTGGGTCTTCCCCAGCCCCACCCAGCAAACTGTCAATCCGATCCGCAATATGCTGAACTTGAGCACTCGGCAGACAACACACTGTTTGGCATTCACGGTCCCGGCCACAGATGACCCTGTCTGTCCTCCTAATCAAGGGTAAAAAAGAAATACATCCATTTGCTCGCAGAGAGTCCCATCATGTCCATCTCAATTGAAGAAAACGTGCAAAATCTTACACTCGGTGACGTGATGGCACCAAGTCATCACTCTGGCAAGGTGTGATGGCGTAATCATTGATGATGCCAGCTCACTGATATGGTGACGTCACCACATTTGAGATTTTGCACGGTTTCTCTAATCAAGATGGCCAGGCTGGCCTCTCCGCAAACAAATGGATAAGGTGAGTATGTTATTTTTTTTTACCGCCGTTACAGGAAAAATTGATTTGTTACCACAAGGCGCAAGGAGATTCGGCTTCGTGGCGAATCAAATTTTTCCCGAAATTATAATCAAAGTCAATTTGTTTCACTTCGATTCACTCATCACTACTTATAAGCCAACACATAATACTAGTATCTTTATAATCATATATTGTGCTTATGAATAAAGCAGTATTATGAATATTAATGTCCTGAGCAGATTTCAGTGTGGTAAAGCTATAGTACATGGAGTATATGACATTTACTTGCTAGCACACAGCTCTGCCCTCATGTCTAGCCCTGTCAATCGAGAGGATAGGGAGTTTGCAGAGCACGGGGAGTGTTACAAAGCAGTGCTCAAATGATTCAGACCCACCTCCTGGTGCTCAAACCTCTTATTTGCATATGAATAAAAACACAAATATCTCTCAAGCTGTTTAGCATACTGACAAAAGAAAGGTATAGTTTTAATCACCATGATGAACCCTACCAGGCAGTATGTCTAGTTTAATAGGGTTGATCCTGGTGATAGAGCCCGTTTAAATGTATTCTATTGTGATTTTATGTGATATCTGAGATATTTTACATAGAAGAATGGGAACAAATTACAACCTCTAGATGTGCAAACCTGGTAGATACATACCCCAAAAGACTTGTAGCTGTAATTACAGCAAAGGGTGGTCGTACAAAGTATTGACTCAGGGAGGCCAAATACAAATGCACGCCACACTTTCCAGATTTTATTTATAAAAAATATTGACGTCATCCTCACGTGGTGTCCAAAGGATCAGTTCTCCGGGTACAGGTCAAAGGGGGTACTGAACTATAGAGAGACGCCACTAGACAGTCAAACGTGCATGCATTTCATTTGCACAAATGTTTTACCAGTCAAATGCCCATGCTCAATGTTTGTAGCACCACATGCTGAATGTGATTTCAAGTCGTAATGGTGCAGGAAAGACCATTGCATATAGAAAATATTATAACCTGAGGCCATTATAACTTCAGGAACCGCTGTAATATATTTTATGTGCAGCTTTGTAATATGAGAAGCATAGGAGTTTTCCTGTTCACCTCTGTTCACCTTGTTCACCTATTGTTCTCGATTCACATTTTTATTCTCTTACTGTCCATTGTTACAGAAAGAACTATAAGCCACAAACCTCTCTGTCTGAATGGGACACTTCAGTAAAGTTTCTCTGCAGCAATTGTGATTAATCTTAATGAGAGAGGGAACAAATTATGCAAAATCCACACTGAAGAGTTCTTTAATTATAATAGAAAAAAAAGTCGATATGTAAGTGTCAACCACGCTGCGCTACTTCAGAAATGAGGAGGAACATTTATGATTAACTTCTCCCATTCTTCCACAGCTGAATGGCTAAGCTTAGGACACCTGTGAAGCTGTTTGGTCTTCAATATGTGAGCTTAATTAGCAGGAACAGACATAAAGACTTCAAAAATAAAAAATAGTATTCTGAAGCCCAAACGTACTACAGTAGAGCCGTGCCAAGTTTCAAGGAAAGGAAGGCAGCAGGGGTTTAATATGAGCATTTCAGAACTGAAGGATACAGATGTACCAAGGGGTGCTTTAAATGTTGTCTTTAAGAGACTTGTTACAAAACACAAGGAAAAAGATTCATTTCCTAGATCAAAGTTCTGTGCTACAGTATTTGCTAAACAGCTAAATGAACAGCAATGTACTGCAGGACAAATTAAAATTTTTCTCTTAAAATGTGTAATTTTTTAAAATCATTCTTAAAATATGCGGATTTCAGCAAAAGCAATTCAGTTTTAGGAGTTATGCATACAGCTCGTCCTTACATTTCATGTACACAGCTCCATTTTGTACCCTACTTTAGTTTTGTGTGCCACTGATTTTAAAATGCAGCTTCAGATAGAAAAAAAATGTGGGGCATGTTCCATCTGACTCATATATACAAATACATCCCTCTGTAGAAGCAATGCTTCTAGGGGAGAATATCTCAATATACATTATATTGACAAATGTCTTGGGACACCTACACATTATACCTACAGGAGCTATTATGACATCTCATTCTAAATCTATAGCCCTTAATATAGAGCTGGTCCCCGCTTCACAGATAAAACAGCTTTTACTCTTCTTAGAAGGTTTTGTACAAGATTTTGGATTGTCTCTGTGGGATTTCCCACCCATTCATACAGAAGAGCATTTGTGAGGTCAGACACTGATTTTGGATGGAGGGCAATTTCACAACTTCCATTATAGTTCATCCCAAATGAGTTTGATGGGGTTGAGATCAGAGCTTTGTGTGGACCTGTCAAATTCTTCGATACCAAACTCACCTAACCATGCCTTTATGGACCTTGCTTTGTGCGCCGGAGAACAGTCACGCTAGAACAAAAAAATGACCTCCCCCAAACTGTTCCTACAAAGTTGAAAAAATACAATTGTCCAAAATGTCTTGGTATGCTGAAGCATTAATATTTCCTTTTACTGGAACTAAGGTGCCTAGTCCAACGCCCCAAGAACACATAGCGCTATCCCCCCTCCACCAAACTTTACAGTTGGTACAATGCAGTCAGGCAATAACATTCTCTTAGCATTTGCTAAACCCAGACTTGTCCATCAGACACAGAAGTTCCTTCACAGAGCACATTTCCACTGCCCGAGAGTTTAGTGGTGACATGCTTTACACCACTCCATCTGATGCTTGGCATTGCTCTTGGTGATATGATGCATGTATGTGGCTGTTTGGCCATGTAAACCCATGACATGAAGCTCCTGACACAGCTTTTGTGATGATGTTAAAGGGGTTGTCCGCTATCCCTGCCTATCAGTTGTTTAAAGAGAATGCTGCGCACGTACGAGCAAATAACAGATAAGACAGAATCCACCATTCACAATAGGTGTTTGTCAACGCTTATCTATTCTTTCCTTATACAATGACCTCTGCACAGGTCACAGAGCATGCCTAGGAAACTCTCCCATAGAAGTCAATGAGGTCCCCTTCAGTTCATTATGTGTGTGGCCCATGTGGCTGCTGTAAAGCGATTCTTTATATGCTTTCTATAAGCAGTCAAGAACAGTTCAGAATATGTTTCAAGGAGAAAGAAATTATATGTGTTGCAATCCGGTTTTAACTGGCAGATTACATTTTTGGTCATACATTTTCTTTAAAAGAGAACATCTCCATATTATGCACAGAGCCTGAACAATATCCCACATAGTTCATATTAATCCACTGATATCCCTATCTAGAAACTATACACAACTAAATCATGAACATCAGTATGTAATGACCTGCTCCAGGTTGCAATCCACATCACACGCACTGATGGGCCACATATAGACACATATAGCCTAAACAACTCCTGACAGAGTATCACCAAATTATGTCTTTTTTTCAGTGCTGGTAATCTCATGCCATTCATTCAGCAATATTTGAGCCAAGAGGAAAGGTAATAAAGGACACATCTGTACATATAATCTTCCAAGTTTCAATACTGTTATCATTAAAGGGGTTTGCAAAATTTTACTCCCATCCATAGCATAGGACCTCCACTTATCATGAGAACGGGGTTCCCCAAATACCCTGTGTGAATGGAGTGGTAGTGTGTATGTGTGATTACTGCTCCATTTAAGATTTATGAAACTGTTTAGTACACCACTTGGCTATCTCTGACAGCTCCATAGAGGCAGGGCCGGTGCTACCATAAGGCAGACCAAGCGGCTGCCTTAGGGCGCACCCTGGGGGAGGGCGGAAAAATGTGACATGGAGGGGGAGAAATGTGACATGTGGGCTGATGGCTGACATGGGGGGCTAATGGCTGACATGGCTTCATGATGGCTGACATGGGGGCTGATGGATGGGGGCTGATGTCTGACATGGGGGTCTGATCTGAGGTCTGATTAACATTGGGGGTCTGAATGCTGGTCTGACCTGAGGTGTAATGGAAAATATTTTTTTCTTATTATACTCCTCTAAAACCTAGGTATGTCTTAGAGGGCGAAGAATATGGTCCTCACAGAGGAGAAGCTAGCTGCTGCAGACAGGACCAGGACCAGGTAAGCTGCGAGGGAAGGGGGCGCCAACATGTAGCTTTGCTTGTGTTGGCAAAAATCCTTGCATAGAGGTTAGTGAATACAGCAGTTGCCTATCACTTACAATGGGGACCTAAATTTAAATATTTCTTAATTAATAAAAATAAATCACATTCCTAATCTGACTGGGTAGTCAGGCTTGATTTTCGGTAGAGCTGGTGTCAGTCATTTTGATGCTAAATGTTACAAGTACACCTCAGTTTGGCTATTTAAATGTTCTTGTCGTGATTCTGAAGGAGAAGTAAATAGTAAAGACAGTGGCGGAGAATGGAGATACAATTTGCACAGTATGTCAGTATCTCTCCCCTGTGCGGCACGTGACAGATTTGACAATAGTACGCACACCCCTTTGATGAATTTGTACCAAACCAGAAGCATTGTCAGGTCAGAGCTCAGGTTGTTTTACAACATGTAGAAATATATCAGCAAATCTTGATTAATGAATCATGTTCCCTTTTTTGACACATTCATATGTGCTGGAAAGAGTGGCCTAGGGGCATCATAAATATGGCATTTGGCCCAAACACAACACAGAAAATTGAAATAAATGCATTGATAAAGCTGTCTTATATCTAACTCATCATTATACCAAATACTGAAACAACCTACAAATTTGCAGAACTGAATTTTTAATTCAAGTTTTAATTTTATCATGAGTTTGTGTATTGAGATTATTAACCCTTTTTTCGTTTTTGTGGTTTCATTTTTCTTCCCTATTTTCTGTGAGCCATAACTTTTAAATTTTTCTGGTCGCATAGCTGTATGAGGGCTTATTTTTTGTGGGACAAGTTGTACTTTCTAATGCTTTCATTTTATGGGTCAGTATGATTACAACGATACCCCATATGTATAGGTTCTTTATGTCTAAATAGTGTAAAAATTAATGTAAACTTTTTTTTTATATCACCATATTCTGACCCCCATAACTTTTTTATGCTTATGTCTACTGAGCTGTTTAGGGGCTCATTTTTTGCAGAACAATCTGAGTATGCGTAATTTTTTTATCACATTTTATTACATTTTTTGGGGTAAGAGAAGCGATGAAAAAATGGCAAATTGGACATTTTGACCCTTTTTTCCATTACGACATTTGCAGTATTGGAATTTTTTTTCTATTTTAATTGTATGGGAATTTTTGGTCATGGTGACACCCATGATGTTTATATTTATTGTTATTTAGGTATTTATTTTTTAACTATATGGAAAGGGGGGTGATTTAAACATTTATATATTTTTTATATATATTTTTATTATTTTTATATATATTTTTTTGATCATTATGTACCGCATATATGTGCTTATTAATTTTTTTATTTTTAATTTTGGTTTATCAGGAATTTATTATTAGCTTATTTTGCTCACTTTTGCTCATTTCTGATCCTGGCCTGTCATCTAGTGGCCAAAATAAGAATTGCAGTTTGAATACTGCTAGCTTACTCAGTAAAGCAACCTGTATTCAGCGCAACTATCTATGCCCGGATTGGACACACAGGGCATAGGTAGGAAGCCCGGAAGCGCGAGCTTCTGGGTTTTTGCTCATTTAGGTGCCTTGATCACACTTGATCACGGCATCTAAAGCACTTAATTACTGCAATCGGCATTATTGCCGGTCACTGTAATTTGCCGCAGGTCTCTGCTGTATAAAAAAGCAGAGATCTGCCGGCCATGATGCCCGCTGCACGTGCGAGTGGGCGTCATGTTTACACATCGCACCAGCGCCGTACATATACGGTTCTGGTAGCCTTAAGTGGTTGTCCCATTAAAACAGCTATCTTCCATTCAGAGGATAGGGGATAGGTATCTGATCATGATCATGAGATTTAAGGCCTGTTATTCCTAGTTTCAATAGAGTGGTGGTCATGCACATACACTGCTCTATCTGGCTGCAGGAGATAGCTGAGTGCTTGTACTTGTCTATGTCTGGCAGTCCGATGGAGTTGAATGTAGCGCTGGACACACATGCCCATTCTCGTAATCAGCAGGTGTCCCACCAGTCAGACTCATACACGTATCCCCTATCCTGTGGATAAGGGATATGTTGTCTTAATGGGACAACTCCTTTAAAAATGTCTGTCTTCAGTTCCAAGGAGGTAAAAATTCTGATGCACGTCGTAATATCATGTAGAGCTTGGCCAAAAAACAAACAAAAAACAAACAAACAGTACTGTTATACAGATATGTCCTTCTTTATTGTTTCTGTACACTCCACATGTGTGGTCAGACATGGTCAGCTGTAGAAACAAAAACATAATTTTGGGTTATCAAGTGAATTGCAGCCTTTATAGGATTTGGCATGTTGTGATATTGTTTTGAATTTGTATAGTGAGAAATTGGAGTAATTTAGTAAATTCATGGAAATGTAAGGGTGGATACATGTATCTGTTTAGGGTCTACATTTCTAGCTTAAAGTGGTTCCCTATGTAACGACAAGAAACTCAAACACGATAAAAGACCATACAAAGAGTGAGCCACACAGTTAGTTCACTCTATGGAACTCGATCTAAGAAGGCAGCAGATACCATATCTCTGACACATCAATGTATGATAATCATGACCACGTCCAAAATTTAAACCATATCATGCATGCGCCATTAAAATCTATATTAGGTATACATAAAAATCTTTCCAATTCATGATAAAATGATATACAAAAAGAAAAATCCACAGTACGAAACATACCATTAAAGTACACAGAATGCAACTTCAGTTTTGTGCGTAAATTAATCTGCCAACGTATCCCAGGATAATCAGACAAAAATTAGACCATAAGGTCAAGCAAACATGGTGTAAAATCACAGGGCTTCAGATGGACCTTCCCCCATCAGGCCTTGTAGCATTAAACATCAAATCACAGGTAAGTATGCCCAAACCAGAACACATCAGATGTGATGTAATCTATTAAGAAAGGAGATAAAAACGTCATCAGGTATAAAAACTGTGAGATTACTAAAATTAGAAATGGGTAAAATAACTATGTTGGTTGGGATAAGGCTGTCGTTAACCATTTGAATAGTTACTTTTCTCAGTATTTTCAGTAGGCAGCTCTCAGAATTGAAATGAAAACATCCGATGTCCGGGGGCAGCAGCCAATGACAGGCGGGGATGGTGACGAGCCTCCCTAGCATTGCAGGCTCGTCCCCCCTGCCATTGGCTGCTCCCCCCCGACATTGGATGTTTTCATTTGCGCAAGGGGAGAAGCAGCAGAGGCGGTGCGGGGACCAGAAGCAGCACAGGGAGCGGGGTAAGTATATTCACTGTGAAGGAATTTTATAGTATTGGATAACCCCTTTAAAGTCAAACAAGGCCATGGGTCAAGAGGGCATCCACCATAGAGATCTAAAAGAACTCCAGTCTGTGTTTTCTGCTCCTCTAATGGATTTCTTTCACCAGTCACCCCTGGCAGATGATGCGCAAGACAAAGGAGGGATAAACCCTAGCAAAGCTGCAGGAGGCTAGGGTGTGGGGCAGCAGCGGACACAGACTGCCAATTAAATCATATTAATGTTATTATTAATTAACAATATTTTAACAAAACCAAGTTCCAAAAGAGGAACGCTTCAACTATTGTATTAGGAAACTGCTTACATAGAAATTCCCTAGTGAAACAATATCAATGGAATTCCTCCCTTTCACAGGAAAGATCTAATAATATCTCGCAATCCTGTTGGGAATTACAATTTCTCCAACAGCACATCATAACAGCCTGAGTCTACGGCACATTAAGAGAATACAGTCAGTCATTTACTGCTGACAGCTCCTGCAGGGCAATGGCAGCAAATTTGAAATTTTCCACAGTCTTGCAGGTTATTATTGAGCTGCCGACAGGATTAAAGATAGCTATTCTAATAAAAGAAAAAAAAAAGATATGTAAATATATGGTATATAAAGGTACTGAAATATAAGCAATTCACTAATGTCTGCTTTGAAGCTATAGATATGAATAATGCACGCTGCACACCACCTTGGATAGCAGTTATTCACACTTCAAACCTCAAAATCCAGAGACAATTGTGCATTGTGTATTCTCATTCACTTCTAACAAACTTTATTGATTTCATGTTAGAAATCGATTCTACAAGGATCAAGTTTGTTACGAATTTCCAAAAAGATTCATAATAATATCAGCAAAATCAAAACATTTATGATACGTCCCGTGCAAATTGCTCAAAATGGCAGCCACCACTACATGTCAGAAGACGGAGTAGAAACATCTGCCACCAAAAAGGGATTATTTTTGGACCTATTTTGAGTAAAAACATCCTACAGCATTTCATTAAACAGAATGTTATTTACCACCTGCTACCTTGTGGTTACCCAAAGCCATACATGTTATTGTCACTTTGATATTATCAATGCTGTCTTGCCATTAAATGGCTTTGAATGGGGTTGGATACAGTCCTAGGAGACCTCTGAGTGTCATATACAACCTGGCAATTGCAGGCATTTTTGATCCAGGTAAAATCTATTCGGACCAAATAATATTGGACATTCAATTAGTCCAAATCACACCCGAAGTAAATTTTAGGAAATTCTCTTGTCTCTATTTCATATATCTATACATCAGTGTTTCCCAACCAGTGTGCCTCCAGCTGTTGCAAAACTACAACTCCCAGCATGCCCGCACAGCCAAAGGCTGTCCAGGTATGCTGGGAGTTGCAGTTTTGCAACAGCTGGAGGCACACTGGTTGGGAAACACTGCTATACATAACATTTACCACTGATATAGAATATGTGACATAACAGAATTTGCATACCAAGTCCCACCAACATTTGGCTGCTCAACCTGTAAACTATAGGGACCTCATACTGGTGGTCAGTAACAAATGTATGCTTGTTGGCAAATTTTCCTCAAAATGATTACAGTTTTGATCACATAGGTTATAAAAAGGGATGAGCGAATTGACTTTGGATGAAACATCCAAAGTCGATTCACATAAAACTTTGTTAGAATACTATACGGAGTGAGAGCTCCATACAGTATTAGAATGTATTGGCTCAGATGAGCCGAAATTAATTTCAACTTTTAAAAATCTTTTACCGAAATCGGTTTTGGTTCCAAGTGGTACCTTGGAACTGAACCCGAGTTCAGTAAAATGTTTTTAACAGTTTGAAGTTATTATCAGAAGTCTTGCTAGACTTTGCAAAGTATTTACTTCAGCTCATAGGAGCCAATACATTCTAATACTGCACGGAGCGCTCGCTCCATAAAGTATTCTAACAGGTGCCAATAAAGATTGCCTGGCCGAATGAAATATAAGTATAATTTATTAACACAATTTACAAATGACAATCCATACATAAAATCAAGTGTAGGAGAAAGACGACATCCACAACAGGAGACACAAATGGTGACTCAATCCCCATTATACATAGTACATAGAGTCTATTCACCCATTATGTGACTCCTTTGGTATTGCACCAGCCCCGACGCACAGTTTGGCGGACCTTACCCAGACGATGGTCCGCCGAACTGCACGTCGGGGCTGGCGCCATCCCAGAGGAGGCACATAATAGGTAAATAGACTCTGTTTATTGTATGATATGGTTATATGCACTATGGATAGCTGTTTCATTTATCCATTTATTGTTGATTTATGGTTTACCAAATTTTTGGGAGTATTCCAACAAAGTTTTATGCGAAACGACTTCGGATGTTTAATCCGAAGTCAATTCGCTCATCCCTAATTATAAACAAACAGTATTTAAACTTCCATATATGTGAGAATCCAAATAATGCATAGAGAAGGGCCATTTATATGCAGCCTGTAATTTGGCACACAGGGATCCTTTGGCTATGAAGCCACAGTTACTCCATGTGTTGCCATATAGAACCTCGCTACTGTGTCATATCGCAAATACATATTTCCCTTAAAGAGACAGTAGTTCTGTAAAATGGCACAGTAGGGCCCAATACATTTTGATGGGTCCTGTATTATGGCTGTGTATACCTAGAAAATTGAATAGAGCTACACTGTACATAAGCTGTAAAATAAGCAAAACTTGGATAATAATGTTATTAAATGTAAATATTTAAGCTGAATTTAAAGGGATTGTCTGAACATATCCCCTTCTTCCCCCACTCAGCCTCTCTGACATAAGCATATGAGCATTGTATGCTACAATTCTCTTACTTGTCCTGTGCTGTATCGAGCAGGCAGGGCCGGTGCTACCATAAGGCAGACCAAGCGGCTGCCTTAGGGCACACCCTGGGGGAGGGCGGAAAAATGTGACATGGAGGGGGAGAAATGTGACATGGAGGGCTGATGTGACATAGGGGGGTGATTTGACATGGAGGGGGAGAAATGTGACATGGGGGCTGATGGCTGACATGGGGGCATGATGGATGGGGCTGATGGCTGACATGGGGGGCTGATGGCTGACATGGGGGGGCTAATGGCTGACATGGGGCATGATGGCTGACATGGGGGGCTGATGGATGGGGGCTGATGTCTGACATGGGGTCTGATCTGAGGTCTGATTAACATTGGGGGTTTGATTAGGGCTGTGAGCTGAGGTCTGATTAACATTGGGAGTCTGATTGCTGGTCTGACCTGAGGTGTAATGGAAAATATTTTTTTCTTATTATCCTCCTCTAAAACCTAGGTGTGTCTTAGAGGGCCAAAAATACGGTCCTCAAACCAGCAATTGTCTGAAGCAGAGAGAAGATACCAGGACCACACAGATGAGAAGCCAGCTGGTGTAGACGGGACGAGGGCCAGGTAAGCTGCGAGGGGGGCGCCAAAATGTAGCTTCGCTTGTGTTGGCAAAAATCCTTGCACCGGCCCTGCGAGCAGGGCAAGGGTTATTTTTGTTTACATTTTACACTGCTAGGTGGGGGCTTCCACCTAGCATTGCTCCCCGTGACATCACCAGCACTGATGGATGGGCTTTAGTGCTGTCCTAGCCATTTTACAGGCTAAAGCAGTGCTGAAGCCTTCCCTTTAGTGCCGATGATGTCATCAGTCTTACTTCTAGGTGAAAGCCTCCGCCTAGCTTAAATACAGATCTCCAGAAAACCCCTTGAGTGGGGGAAGAAGGGCATATGTCCAGGTTCAGCTCTGAACCTGGACAACCTCTTTAAGTACAGAAAAACACATGATTGTTTTTGTATCAGATTCATATGGAATTGAACAGAAACATTTGTAGCCATACAGGCTCCATTGGCACTGTATTATGGCTCTGCAAATATAGTAGATTGCACAGAGATATAGCATGGTAACTGTTCTGCCCAGCAGAGTTTGAGAATCAGTACAGATCATATCTGTTTTGGTATTTATGTAGTTATTAGTGTGGTTATAGCACCATCTACAGGTGTTAAGTTGTATTAAACTTTGTTTTTCCTATTACAAAGACTGCTGAATTGTGGGTGATGCAAAGCATTGTGGGATTGAAAAGCATCCATATATCCTTCTCAAACTCCACCATCTTTGTAAAAACATATCTGGTAATCCATCAACCTTTGTTTCAGGGATATTGAGTGTTGCAGAGCTGTTCAGCTATTTGTAATTGTTACTCAGGGAGTTGTGCTTCAGTGTTAATGCAAATGTTATAGTACCTGCTATATATACTTTATGCTTATACTTGCTATTTCTATTCATGTAGTTTTACCAAATAATACTGTTTTGCCAATCAACAATCCTGTTTTACCAATAAACAAGTTAGACTACAAAAAACAATCCTCTTATTTGGAAGACAATAATGGTTTATGCTGAATGTCAGACTGCACACTGTGTGAACATGTATGAAGACAGAACAGTAACGTATATACAGTAACCCTTAGAACTAAGTGAAAAAGAATATTGAAACCAATTTCCTTATGTTTAAGTATTAATTTATTTAGCAAATGAATTTAAATACAGAAAACCAGATCTGACAATATTTAATGGAATTTCCACTGAAACAAATGCTGTGGTAATTATATTTATTTAAAAAAAATTCTGGTGCAAATAGGGCAATGATGCGTGAAATTGCTGCACTTTCCACTGTGACCTTGTGGAGATCTCTGTGTCACTAGCTATTATTTAACTTTCAATCTGGGATAATTCATCTGATGGTCATGGACAGACACATAAGAAATATCAGAAATAAATCGCTGAAAATCTGGGCTAATCAGAGGCTTTATTTATATTTGGTTATGCAATTTGTATGTATTGTAGTTAGGGAGCTATACCCACCTTAAAGAGCATATGTTGCATGTGCACTTGGCAGCTGAGGGCCTATGTATTGTGCCCATGTTCATAAGTATAGAGTGGCACCGCCTACATTACCCCTGTGAATAAATTACATGTTTGGCTAAATCTGTCCCCAAAAACTATATATCAATCTTCTCAGCTCCTCCTGCTGAGATGTCCAGATGCAACTGTTGAAAGCTCTGAGGGTCATTTATCACTACTTCGGTGTAAAAATAAATGCAAATTATGGCACACATCGTATATATGCCATCATTTACAACGTTTTAGGCTACTTTCACACTTGCATTTTGGCTTTCCGTTTGTGAGATCCGTCATGGGCTCTCACCAGGGCCGGTGCTACCATAAGGCAGACCAAGCGGCTGCCTTAGGGTGCACCCTGGGGGAGGGCGGAAAAATGAACCTTTTTTTCTATTACACTTACTTGGAAATTGCACCGCAGCGCCGCTGGCCGCCCTACCTAGCCTGCGCGCGCCGTGCGGCCCCGGCCCTCACTCACTGAGTGGCACAGGCCCAGCAGCACGGCAACACGGTCAGGCCAGGGGGGTGTGACTAGCGAGTGGCACAGCGATGGCGGGCAGCAGCAGGGACTGGAGCTGACTGTGTCTGTAAGTCTGACTCACACACAGCCAGATTGCTGTAGCAGCAGGACAGGTGGGTAGGTGATAACTGATGAGCGCACTAGCGCCAGAATGCATGGCATAAATGTGTTTTAAAAAAAGTATTACACAAACAACAATCATAAATGGAGGGGGAAGGGTGGTGACCGTGACATGATGGGAGGGGGGACAATGTCTGTAGTCTGTGGCATGGGGATGGGACCAGGGCCGGCCGGGGGAGGGGGATGATGTGCCATGGGGGAGAAATGTGACACAATAGGGGGTAATGATGTGATCATGATGTGACACGATTTGGAGGGGGAGAAATGTGACTTGGATGGAGGGGGAGAAATGTGACATGGAGGGGGTGATGGCTGACATGGGGGCATGATGGCTTACATGGGGGGCTGATGTCTGACATGGGGGGCTAATGGCTGACATGGGGGGCTAATGGCTGATATGGGGGGGCTGATGGATGGCATGGGGGTCTGATCTGAGGTCTAATTAACATTGGGGGTCTGGTTGCTGGTCTGACCTGAGGTGTAATGGAAAATATTTTTTTCTTATTATCCTCCTCTAAAACCTACGGCGAAAAATACGGTCCTCAAACTAGCAATTGTCTGAAGCAGAGAGAAGATACCAGGACTACACAGAGGAGAAGCCAGCTGCTGCAGACGGGACCAGGGCCAGGTGAGCTGCGAGGTGGGGGGGCGCCAAAATGTAGCTTTGCTTGTGTTGGCAAAAATCCTTGCACCAGCCCTGGCTCTCACAAGCGGTCCAAAACGGATCAGTTTTGCCCTAATGTATTCTGAATGGAAAAGTATATGCTCAGAATGCATAAGTTTGTCTCCGATCACTCCCCATTTCACTCTGGAGGCGGAACCAAAAACGCTGCCTGCAGCGTTTTGCTGTCCGCTTGATGAAACTGAGCCAAACGGATCCGTCCTGGCACACAATGTGAGTCAATGGGGACGGATTTGTTTCTGGCACAATAAAAAAACTGATCCGTCTCCCATTGACTTTCAATGGAGTTCATGAGGTATCTGTTCTGGCTATGTTACAGATAAATGTATAAGTTTTTGCAGATCCATGATATATCCACCCAAATCACAAGTCTGAAAGTAGCCTTACTTCTTTCACCGTTTTTTTAACGTGATAAGAGAGGAAGTGGATGGGGCTTAGCCAGAGGGAACATGTCAGAAACTGGCATAAATGATAGTTGAAATTCAGCTCACAGCTGTGTAGATTTAAAAGTCTGGCGTATGGACTGCCTGGAAATGCCTCTGTGCCTCTGAATAAATTTGATGTACTCTGCACCTACAAACTTTATATTAAGACTGGTATTTGTAAGGCAAGTCTTACTACAATCAGGGCCGGTGCTACCATAAGGCAGACCAAGCGGCTGCCTTAGGGCGCACCCTGGGGGAGGGCGGAAAAATGTGACATGGAGGGGGAGAAATGTGACATGTGGGCTGATGGCTGACATGGGGGGCTAATGGCTGACATGGCTTCATGATGGCTGACATGGGGGCTGATGGATGGGGGCTGATGTCTGACATGGGGGTCTGATCTGAGGTCTGATTAACATTGGGGGTCTGATTGGGGCTGTGAGCTGAGGTCTGATTAACATTGGGGGTCTGATTGCTGGTCTGACCTGAGGTGTAATGGAAAATATTTTTTTCTTATTATACTCCTCTAAAACCTAGGTATGTCTTAGAGGGCGAAGAATATGGTCCTCACAGAGGAGAAGCTAGCTGCTGCAGACAGGACCAGGACCAGGTAAGCTGCGAGGGAAGGGGGCGCCAAAATGTAGCTTCGCTTGTGTTGGCAAAAATCCTTGCACCGGCCCTGACTACAATACCTTATATCTGCCCCAATAGCTGCATTAGTTTACATTGTCATGTAAAGAAATGAACATTGCTTCACACAACCTGCTAACATGTTTGGAGTCTGATTTTCATTTTTTGCATTAACTATGGGAGAACCTATTTTTAACTATTTTTTAGTTTTTTACTTGGTATCAGGATTGGCTAACTCAAACACTAGAAAGCTGAGTAAAAGTCCCCAGATACAATTTTCTTACATAAACACTAGTAGACAGGTTTAGTACCATATAAATGTATACATTCACATATACTGGTAGTGGTGTGCCATGGACTGTGGCAACCTACTAGAGAGGACACTTAAAGCGTTCCTGAGTTTTCAAAAAAGTTTGCATAATGGCTCTGCTTCTTTGTACAATCATAACTGTTAGGCCGAGTTCACACGAACGTATGTGACCCGTGCTTGTGCTGCGGCCCGCAAATAGCGGGCCGCAATGCACGATCGCCGGCCGTAGGTCAGCCGCATCGGATCGCGGAGCCATTCACTTTAATGGGTTCGCGATCCGCCCGTTCCGCTAAAAGATAGGACATGCTCTATCTTTTTGCGGAACGGAGGTACGGGACGTAACCCCACGGAAGCACTCCGTAGTGCTTCCGAGGGGTCCCGTCCCGTGCAGCCGTTACGCAATTCCGGATTTGCGGACCCATTGAAGTGAATGCTCACGGAACTGTGGCCGTGTATTGCCGCCCGCGATTTGCGGGCCGCAATACGGCCACAGATCACACACGTTTGTGTGAACTAAGCCTTAATGAACTGGTGTTTTTTTCCGGGCTTCCCTAATGTTTTTTTCAGGTATATTATTCCCTATTTAAGCTACACAGCTAGATGCATTTCCCTCAGAAGCAGAGGAGAATTTTTTAATGATTCCAGTTCGAAAACTGTTATATTTTGGATAATCTAGCAAATTAGTTAACTCCTAGGATGACCCCTTTTATTGTATGGTAGGACCAGTCTATAGAAATTTTCTTTGTTGTTGTTTGCTAAATCGACCTCATTGCCTGTCTTTTGTCTGGGAGAAATAATAGGTGTAAGTGGAAAAAAGGATGTAGAAATACATCTCAATTATAACCAAAACCATCATACATAACTGGATCTATCGCATGACAGACACTACTAATGAATGTAGCTTCTGATTTAGATGTGAACTTTACCAAATTCTTTTTTTGTCTAGTGGATGACAATATTTTTAACTTCAAGTAGTATTCACAATATTGTTTTCTGGTTCACGAATAATAAGATACACTGTACACAGCTAGAGGCTATTCTGGATTTCTATAAATCTCTTTTAGTGACAGAGCAAGCATGTCTATTTCTCCAGTGATAGGCACAAGAACTGCTGCTTGAACAATAATAATAATATCTGCATCACATGGTGAAGAAAGAAAGAAAGAAATATATAAAATATGTAGCTTATAGATATTTATAAGCTGTGCAATAATGAAATTGTAAATCATATTCTAGTCAGGAATAGGGATGAGTGAACACAAACTTGACCCAAACTTGTCTCCGAACCACATTGAAGTCAATCGGGACCCCAAAGTCACTTTATTATTTTCCGTTATAACATGGTTATGTTGGAAAATAATAGCATTCCTAAGACAGAATGCAAAACAATATGGCCATTTAGGGGTTAAAAAAACACCTCACCTCATCCACTTGATCACATTGCAGCGCCTTCTTCTATATTCACTGAACAGGACCTGCCAAAGGGTCTGAGATATGCATGATGACATCACAACGTGGGAGAGTGTGGTGACATCATCACGTATATCGCAGGTCCTTTGGCAGGTCCTGTTCAGTGAATATAGAAGAAGCTGCTACAGGGCATCTGAGTATCCGAACTCGCAAAGTTCGGTATAAACCTGAATTTTGCAGTTTAGGTTCGCTCATCCCTAGTCAGAAACACAAGAAAATGTAATGAAGGTCAACCACTGAATTATTCACATGTGGAAAATTCTAAGTGCTGTGGATAGAGGAAGGAGTTATAAAGAAGTTCTAGTTGATGAGGACAGTTAAGAAAATAAAGGTCAAGGGAAACTGAGGCGACAGATTGGAAGATAGAAAAAGCCAATTAGCAGATCAAAAAAGTGGTAGCATACAGTGTGTTCTTTTAAAAAGAAAGAAAGATAATTGCAAAGATAACTAAGAGGAGAGAAGTGATATCAAGATGGAAATCCAGCCATTTAATATGTGACTCCAGAGATAACATAGAAAAGCAGTATTCAAAGTACTTCACCTTGGCGGTGTATGTTCCCAATATATTGATAAAAGCCCTTAAAGGGGTTCTCCAGGAATTAAGAAAATAAAAATACTTAAATATTACTTTATTATAAATATATTCCCAAATACCTTTCATTAGTTATAATGGCTAGTTTTGTCTAGGGAGCAATCATTAGGATAAATAAAACGGCTGCCGTCCTGTAAGTACACACAAAACCTGTCCTAATCCCACAGCAAGACAAGTTACTTCACAACACTTATCTAAAGAGCTGCTTTATCCTCCTCTCCTACTTTTCAGGGATTATGATCCTGAATACAGATGATACGATCTTCAGATGAACTTCTGTAGGAATGTAGTTCATGAGGAGAAATGAAGTAGAGGGTAGGGATGTGGTAATGAGCAGCAGCACTTGTATGCAGGCTCCATTACCACAGTCTGTCCTGTCCTTCCTCTCTGTACTTCATGTTTCCTCATGAACTCCAATCCTACAGAGATTCAGCTGAAGATGTTATCAGTTCTAATCAGGATCATAATCCCTGACATATAGAAGGAGGATGAGGCAGATCTTTACCTCAGTGTTGTAAAGTAACTTGTCTGCTATGTGATTAGGACGGGTTTTGTGTGCACTAATGGGACGGCAGTCATTTTATTCACCCTGATGATTGCTCCCTAGACAAAACGAGCCATTATAACTAATAAAAGTTATTTGGGAATATATCTATAATAAAGTAATATTTAAGCATTTACATTTTCTTAATTCCTGGAGAACCCCTTTAAGAGCTCTTTAGTCAAGAATGGAACCAGCGGGGATCAGGCCTGTTTCCGGTATTCTGGGTTTCTCCTAGACAAATAAAACAGTACTTAAAGCGGCTCTTGTCCGGCTGAATCTCGGGGCTAATGCTGGAAACAGGCCAGATCCCCACCGAGCCCCATTATAGTCAATGGGCTCCAGCAGGTAAAGACTGTATTCGGCTATGCTGGATATGTTGAACTCCGGCAGGCTGTTCCTCTGCCGAACTAGCCTGCCAATAGATTGCAATGTTAGCCTTGGGATAGGGAACCTCCAGCACCCCAGCTGTTGTGAAACTTCAACTCTCAGAATCCACCTTTTACTTTTATGGGAGCTACAAGAACAGCCATGTTAGGAGTTGTAGTTTCACAGCAGCTGAGCGCTGAAAGTTCTTGAACCCTGAACTACAGTAGTTTAACACAAAAAATCACACAGATCCCCCCAAAAAAAACTAAAATCACACAGTCCATATGTATTTTTTTTTTCTGCAACATAGGCACTTTATTTTCTTGTTTGTTCCCAGAACTGTTTAAAAGCTATATCATACAAAAAAAACAAAAAACACACATAACATAAGCATTGATTGGTTGTGATTTCAAAGGTGGCTCCACTATTCAAAAAAAAAAATGAGTAAGGTGCAGAACTGCTGTTTGGATCACCCTATCCAATGGTATAACTAATAGTGAGTAAAGGTCTAGCAGGCACACTCTCTATGGAATATAGCTGAACACTGTGGTATACTATATTGATTTAATACAGACAAAAGTATTGTACATAAATGCATATAACTTGTGGTATATAATTGGGCGCCCAATATAAAATAGCATATAAAAACTGCAATAATACGGTAGTAAGTAATACAATAAAAATATAAAAATATAAAATAAAATGGTCCTCCCAAATAAGACTCGCTGGTGTTGCGCAGTATATATGCCAACATAACATAAGCAGTGAAAACAAGAAAAGAAACAAAAAACTGGGTTTCAAAAACATAAAGTGCATCACTACAGTGGGTGAATGTATTTCCTTACTGTTTGCATGTAATACAAGAAATATCTATTTTAACTAATTGAAATATAAGGTCCAGATATTCCACATTTTTTTACAATGTTGTGGTTGAGACAATCTAAATTCTGTTCACGCCACTATACCGCATGATATGGCTACTGGCCACTACGGATGCTGTGCAGTTATAGTGTAATGGTGTAAGGTGGCTGTGAATGTGTCAGTCTTTAATTAGTAGGGAAAAGCGTCCCTCTAGCCAGACAGCAGGTATTGTAGAAAGTTACTTATCACTAGACAAGACCATTAATGCAGGAGTTAAATAGAAAGCAGACCTATTGCCACTGACATACCATCCCTGATGATCATATCTCATTAATTAACTAAACACAGCATTTCAGCAGGAGAAGATGATACAGAACCTTTGGCTAGTGAAATCCTCTGGGTATATCTTCTTTGGTATAACAGCACGTTAACCTAACATTTGCCTTTTCAAAGTCAATGGGTTTAAACTGTCAAGTGAATTAATACTGCCACACACATTCTGATCCCATTCGGGCTTAAGCTATTGTTTTCTAAAGCAGCCAAGAGAGCATTGAATTAAATCCCAGGACCTCCGTGGAGTCGAGGCATCATTGATTGTCTTGTTATCCATGTGTTATCTAAGTGAAGTAATCAATGCAAAACCTAATGAGGAGCCTGAAAGAATAGCTGCATTCTACTGGTAAGGCTGGCTTGGGCTGGATTCACACATACAGTTTCTAGTGCAGTTTTTTTTTTTAAGTCAAACTCAGGAATGGATACAAAATGAAAGAAAAGTAAAGAGGAAAGATTAATACTTTTCCCTTCTGTTATACACAATTCTGGCTTTTGCAGGTGTATACAATGAATACAAAATACTCACCTCTTGGAAATAGCTATGGTCCATTTCTGAGGCTCCCGTCCCCATTTCTTCTGGTCCACAGTGGACCAGAAGTGAGACATTCTGTCTTTGGTTATGTGTACTGCTGTAGTCATTTACTGGCCTCAGTAGTGACATATCTCTGATCGGTATGTGACCACAATGGCTAGGTGGTCATATGCTGATTGGGGACACATCGCCTCTGAGGTCAGGGAAAGGCAGCAGCAGTGCATGTTGCAACAGATGGAACAGCATACTTTTGGTTTACACGGAATCAGAAGCAGTGGGGATGGAACCATCAGTGATGGAACAGAGCTGCCAGAAAGAGGTGAGTATTGTCTTTCATTGCTTTAAACACAATACAGCTAATTATTGATTTTGAGTTAGGGGGCCAGACAATCCCTTTAAGGTTCTGTCTAGACTAGGATGCAGGATGCCAAACTGCACAGTATATACAAAGATCTTGAAAAAAAAATGAACCAATAAAAATACATATGAATTTTATTTGGATTATTGTGTTGTCTGGTTGTTTGGGTTAATCCTATTAAGCTGTATGGATATAATAAAGGGGGTCTCCTGCTCCAAACTTCCCTCTATTGACCATCTGATATGGGGTGTCTAATGGATCACCATGTAGACCTTATCCCAGGTATCCTGAATGATATTTTAAGCTGATATCTCTACAAGTATAATACAATTATGTTGAAACATCATTCAGGAGAACAAAGAATAGAGTTACAGCCATCAAAGACCCCATCAGATGGACTTCACTCTGGATGGGACTGAGCAGCCTGCATTGTATGTGAACAGAAGACTGCAGAAGACAGTTACGTTAAGCCAATTACAATTTATGAGTATGAATGAGAGTCAGTTGCTGAGTAGGACCACCCACTGGACTCCTAAACCTCGAATCGGCAGGGCTTGAATGAATAAATGACAAGTTATACTGAATATTTTCTCACAAAACTGTATCTGTATATCAGTCTGTTCAGTTCCTCCTGCTCTGCTGCCTAGAGATGTGGCTGCATTTTTACTGCGATTTGAGTCCAGCGTGATGTCATTGAGTCCAGCGTATATTTGATTCAGAGATATAGCCACTCCCCTGCCCACCTGCTTCTGATTCATATGGAGCAGCAGGTGGGCGGGAAGAGTCAGGAGCTCATAAATATTCATGACTCATCATTATCAGCTGGAGATTTTCAATACAAGATGTTGGCAGATTGCCTGGGTCAATTAAAGAAAGTGACCCAGCATTTTGCTAAGAGAATCAGCCACTTATTTATGTTGCCCTTAGTTAGGACATAACACTGGTGACAAGTTCCCTTTAATTCTCATGTACTAACCTATATTTCCCAAATAATAATGCTAAACAGACTTAACAGGAGTCGAAAAAACAATACAATGTAATCTCAATCTCAACATGCCAGTGTCCATATAATGCTATCATAGCCACTCAATAGTGACTACCATAATGCCCCCTGTTTAATAATGCCTGATGTCTAAGGACGCAATGATCTTTTAGGAATTTCAATTAAACTAAAGACTTTATTGTGATCTGATAAATGTGCCAAATGGATTGTGAGCTTCAGGCGATGGATCAGGCTGTTTGCCGCTCTCTAAGAGGCAGGAGTCTGAAGGTGGATGGGCTGTAGTGAAGAATAAAACAGTACAGTACAGTACAGACCGATCACAAGCTGTACTACACCGTCCAAATCAGTGCTGCTGGAGGGTATGTCTAGGAATGACATTTTTCACACATCTTTCATCGACTCAGCTATTCCTATAAGCCAAAGAGATAAATGTACATCATGCTGCCTACAGTACCAAATCTTCAACCTAACCCAAACATTTTATGTAAGTGGAGTTCAGGTGGTGGATATACAACCCCAATCCCTCCCCAAAAAGTTGGGACAATGTGTAAAATGTTAATAAATGTAAATAAAAGCAGAATGCAATGATTTGCAAATCTCATAGACCCATATGTTAGCCACAGTAGATCATAGAACACATATCAGATATTGAAACTAAAAACATTTTATCATGTCATGAAAAAAAATCAACTCATTTAGAACTTGATGTCAGCAACGCATCTCAAAAAAAGATAGGACAGGGGAAATGAAAGGCTGGAAAAGTAAATGGTATTAATTAAAAAAAACTGCTGAAGGAGAAATCTGCAACACATGTCACTTTGCAAGTCACATGACGGGATATAAATATAAGGCCCCTTTCACACGGGCAAGATTTCCGCGCGGGTGCGATGCGTGAGTTGAACGCATTGCACCCGCACTGAATCCTGACCCATTCATTTCTATGGGGCTGTTCACATGAGCGGTGATTTTCACGCATCACTTATGCGTTTTTCACGTAACGCAGGCCCCATAGAAATGAATGGGGTTGCGTGAAAATCGCAAGCATCCGCAAGCAAGTGCGGATGCGGTGCGATTTCCACGCATGGGTTCTAGGTGACAGTCTATTCACTGTATTATTTTCCCTTATAACATGGTTATAAGGGAAAATAATAGCATTCTGACTACAGAATGCTTAGTATAATAGTGCTGGGAGGGTTAAAAAAAATAAAAAAAGTTAACTCACCTTATCCCCATGATCGCCTAGTTCCCGGTCGGTCTGTTCTTTAGCTGTGGCTAAAGGACCTGTGGTGATGTCAGATCACATGCTCCATCACCATGGTGATGGACCATGTGATTGGAGCATGTGATCTGACATCACCAAAGGTCATTCAGCCCACAGCTAAAGAACAGACCGGGATCTACACGATCATGGGGATAAGGTGAGTTAACTTTTTTTATTTTTTTTAACCCTTCCAGCGCTATTATACTAAGCATTCTGTATTCAGAATGCTATTATTTTCCCTTATAACCATGTTATAAGGGAAAATAATACAATCTTCAGAACATCAATCCTAAGCCCGAACTTCTGTGAAGAAGTTCGGGTTTGGGTACCAAACATGCGCGATTTTTCTCACGCGAGTGCAAAACGCATTACAATGTTTTGCACTCGCGCGGAAAAATCGCGGGTGTTTCCGCAACGCACCCGCACATTTTTCCGCAACGCCCGTGTGAAACCAGCCTAAGATATTAGAGAGGCAGAGTCTGTCAGAAGCAAAGATGGGCATTGGTTCACCAATAAATTGTGGAACAATATAAGAAAAATGTTCTTCAATTTAAAATTGTGAAGACTTTGAATATCCCACCATCTACAATACATTATATCATCAAAAGATTCAGGGAATCAGGGGAAATCCGTGTACACGTGTTAAAGCTGTATGAGGCAAAGAAGAAGCCATATGGCAACATGATCCAACACTGCCATCTTCTCTGGGAAAAAGTTCATTTAAAATGGACTGTCGTGAAATGGGAAACTGCTCTGTGGTTAAATGAATAAAAATTTGAAATTATTTTTGGAAGCCAGTAATGCTGTATGCTGCAGACTGAAGAGGAGAGGGACTATCCAGCTTGTTTTCAGTGGACAGTTCAAAAGCCTGCATCTCTGATGGTATGGGGTTGGATTAGTACCTATTTTGTCAGCAGCTTACACATCTGGAAAGGCCCTATAAATGCTGAACAGTATACAGAGATTTTAGAACAACAAATGCTGCCATCCAGACATCTGTTTCAGCAGTCGTTTCTGCTAAACCATGTACTTCATCCATGACAACAGCATAGTTTAGCAGAAGAAAAGTCTAGGTGCTGAACTGGCCTGCCTGCAGTCTAGATTTTTCACCAAAAGAAAACATTTGGTTCATCATGAAAGAAAAAATCTGGTAACGAAGACCCAGGACTGTTGAGCAGCTGGAATCTTGCATCCAACAAGAATGGGACAGCATTCTTCTCTCAAAATGGCAGCAATTAGTCTCCTCACTTCCCATATTTTACAGACTGTTGTTAAAAGAAAAAGGGATGCTACACAATGGTAGAAATGGCTGGGTGACAATTTTTTCAGATCTGTTGTTGCCATCAAGTTCTAAATTAGTTATTTATTTTTCATAAAATAGTGAAATATCACACTAATATGTGTTTCATATTCTATTGTGAATAAAATATTTGTCTATGAGATTTAAAAATCATTGCAATCAGTTTTTATTTACATGAATTTACATTTTACACAACGTTCCAACTTTTTGGGAATTGAGGTTGCAATTAAGCTATTTTGACCACTATATGCCATTATTACAAATCTTTATTATAACAGATATTCATTAATTTACCATCTGCATATTAGAAAATAGCCTGAATGTGCACAACCTTATTAAATGTGTATTCCAGGATTCAGTCCCCTTAAAATTAAGCCCCTTTTATCTATTGAAGGAATTATACTGACCTGCTCCCCCCAGTCCTGCACTCTGGATCTGTACTGATCTTCTAGTTCCCAGATTATTATTATCTGACTGGGGTATGGATGGGTATCACAGAGTAACCATTAATTCTAAAACTTCACTTTTAATATTTATGTTTAAAATTTAAGACCCTTATGATGTAACAAATAAATAAACAAAAAATGAATAAAGCAAAAAGAAATCTATCTCACTTGTCTCCTTAGTTGTAGGATACCAAGTGAATAATATATAGGGGCAATATCCCTAATGTATTCCCCTAAAATTATGGCCCTGCCTGAAAACGGAATGGCCGCCCCGATAGGGGCGATCCCGTATCTCGTACCTCCTGTATTACCCTGGAGGACCCTGATACAGGTGACAGATGATAATAATCCTATTAGGAGGCCAATACTGGTCTACAGGTGTGCCAAAAATAAAAAATGCTTTATTTATACATAGAACACCCCATCCCCCGTATAGTGGAGGTAACAATGACAAAGACAGTGTGTGATTATGACATGTTTGTATAAAGCGTCCCTACGCGTTTCGCCCTGTTGATATTGGGCTCCTCAGGGGACAAAAACCAGAAAACACACGGGGTGTCCAACACCATAAGGCTACATTCACACGTCAGTATTTTTCTATAATCCGAATTTCGGTCCGTTTTTTGCGGATCCGTTGTTCCTGAAAATGTTTCCGTATGTCATCCGTATGTCATCCGTTTTTTGCGGATGCGCAAAAAACGGAAACATGTATACATTTCAATAATCAAATAAAGTTGTTTGGATTTCTTTGAAAAAAAAAAAAAAAAAAATTGCTATGTGTTTCCAGGAACGGATTCCGCAAAAAACGGAAGACATACGGAATGACATCCGAATGTCTTCCGTTTTTTGCGGAACCATTGACTTTGCATTGTACCAGGATCCGATTTTTCAGGAACATAATAGGACATGTTTTATATTTAAACGGACATGCGGAACGGAACAACGGAAACGGACAGCACACATTGTGCTGTCCGATTTTTTCCAGGACCCATTGAAAATGAATGGGTCCTGATCTGGTCCTGATCTGTTCCGCAAAAAACGGAACAGATCAGGAAAGAAAAAACGGACGTGTGAATGGACCCAAACCAAAGAAAGCAAAATAGCAAAGAAAAAGATACTAATAAGTGACCACAATATGTTTTTATATAGCTTGAAGCGCTGGTCACTTGGTTATAAATAACTATTTAAAAATATAACATGCGAGGCTCCAGTTATAGAAAGAGGCAGGAGGCATGCCAAATAATGTAGCTGGAAAGGTGGTGATATTCATCCAATCACATAAATGAATAAATTAATATATTTTTCGGAATGCTAGTGGACAACAGTACTGGTGTAGCATATAATAACGGTCTCTTCTAGATAAAGATAGGGCTAGAAGGTTAAGTACAATAATGCATGAGAATTCACCTATCCCATCCAGTTACATTGATAGTGGAATCCAATTGTTGTAATGACAATGCCCTCTCGATCTGTAATTATGTTAACATATTATATTAATCATTATAGGATACTAATCCCTATTAGCACTTATATGGCGGCATTATAGACCTGTTATGGACAGAGTGGCTATTATATAATAATAATGCACAGAAGACTTGCGTGTCCGAGTGGAGGAAAAGATGCCTCCATTGATGAATGGCCCGCTCTGGTAGGTGATAGTATCCTTTTAATGGAGGGCTGGAGAGGCTGGTAAACAGGAGTCCCGGCGTGACCGCTATCCAGATGAAGACGCGGCCGCGTCTGGGGAGCAGCGTCTGTGCTTAATAAGCACAGCTTCCGGGTGTGACGTATAGACACGTGACCGCATGGCAGCGGTCACGTGACTCTTAGTGGCGTCCTGGAGACCGGGTCCGTGTTATGTAGAAGCCGCTGAGAAGGAGCGGCTGCTGTAGTGCGATCATCGGATCGCTTACCTGGTATAGCCCCCTGTTTCTATGGGATATTGGTGTGAGGAAGCCCCCATGTAAGAGCGCTGTCTTACAGGACTACAAAAGATTACCATATAGATGTATACATTAATCATTTTATTTATATACATATATAGTTTTAATCTAGTTAAAATCTAATAACTGATCAAATTTATGTATTGATTGATAGGAAGAGAGGTAGGCATGGTTGAAAGATTATAGTACTATAGTGTCATGCATACTGATCACCACCTGAGTCATGTTATATAATCGGCTAGTCCTGGGGGTATGGATGGGCTAACATGCACCGCTGCAGCTATGACATGCCTCAACATGTCCCCAAATGGCATGTCACTGCTGGGTCACATGCCGCTTGGGGACACAACATTGCGGAGGCCAGGAAGTAAACAGTAGACAGTGGTACGGAGCTAAAGCACAGAAAATGCTTTTAATTTACACTCATTAAAAACAGAAATAATGCACCAAGAGGGAGTTGATGGAATTTGAAACATTATGTGCATTAATGTAAGTGATTACAATGTTATAGTGAAAAAGATAAGTTTATTGAAGAAAACTGTGCAACTAAAAGGAGACTCTGGTATCCTGATGGGCTGCCTCTAGCTTTATTGTAAGGTAAGACACGGTATGGCATGGAGTTATAGAGGTTTTATACGGTATCCTGCAGAACGTTTGCCACAGATGTTGCAGCTGGGCTTGTATATCCTGCAAACTCATGTTACCAAAACTCGCATCCCGGCTGGTCTCATAAATGCTCAATTGGAGAAAAATCTGGGAACTGGACAGGCCAAGGACCTGTTGCAATCTGGCGGCGACATTCCTGCTGTGTGGGCAAACTATATTCTTCTGGAAAATGCCAGTTGGAAGCCCATAACACATGAGGCTTCAGGATGTCCTGCACTTATTGTTGAGCTGTTATTATCACTTGTATCAATACTATGGGTATTGGCAGACTGCCCGATCCCCTGAAGACGCCATGGATATGGCGAAACATGTCGGGGAGTAGTAACTAGTTTTTAGACTCTAGGGCACCTAGCTATTAGTGTGAAAGTTCCTGGCGAGCTAATAGGCAGCCTAGTAAGCAACTCTGCCGTCATGATATATATCACAAACCAGTAGAAGAAGCTGTAAGCAGCTCGATCATAGACAGATAGTGTAGGAGAATCGCCGCAATTACTAGTCAGGAACAATGGCAACAATTCTATAGCAACAGTAATATTCAATAAATCATTAGCAGGCAGCAGCAGAATAAGTAGCAGTATTACAACACAAGTAACGGAATATATATTATCTGTGAAACTATCAAGTCATAAGGAAGTGAGTGTTGCAACACACGGCCACAGCAATAAGGGCCAGACAAACAGCAGCAAGCAGTTAGTTTTATAAGTAACTAAACTGCTCCAGTAATCAAACACTAGCCTCAAATGACTATAGTTCACAGCAAAAGGTTACAAATCAAGTATCTATACAGCCAATAGCAAGAACCAACAATGGTCAGCTACAAGAGAGTGACTGCCACCCATACACTACTGCTGCATTAACAGTGCTAAAAGGGAACAAACCAATATTAGAAGCACACACATGGGTGTCCAGGAGATAGTGTTAATACAGTAGGTTAGATAACAAAACGTCCATCATTTATTATTAAGAAAGCAAAATAAAAGTTAAATTTTAATAAATAAAAATACAAATGCACCTGTCAAGAGTAGGCAACCAGTAGTCTATGACTGAATGTAAATATAACATGCCGCTTGGGGACACAACATTGCGGAGGCCAGGAAGTAAACAGTAGACAGTGGTACGGAGCTAAAGCTAAATGCTTTTAATTTACACTCATTAAAAACAGAAATAATGCACCAAGAGGGAGTTGATGGAATTTGAAGCATTATGTACATGAATGTAAGTGATTACAATATTATAGTGAAAAAGATAAGTTTATTGAAGAAAACTGTGCAACTAAAAGGAGACTCTGGTATCCTGATGGGCTGCCTCTAGCTTTATTGTAAGGTAAGACACGGTATGGCATGGAGTTATAGAGGTTTTATATGTATCCTGCAGAACATTTGCCACAGATGTTGCAGCTGGGCTTGTATATCCTGCAAACTCATAAGTTGCCAAAACTCGCATCCCAGCTGGTCTCATAAATGCTCAATTGGAGAAAAATCTGGGACCTGTTGCAATCTGGCAGCGACATTCCTGCTGTGTGTGGGCAAACTATATTCTTCTGGAAAATGCCAGTTGGAAGCCCATAACACATGAGGCTTCAGGATGTCCTGCACTTATTGTTGAGCTGTTATTATCGCTTGTATCAATACTATGGGTAACCGACTGTCTTATGTGATGGTTCCCTAGATCATCACATTAGTAGTTGGGGCAGTGTGTCACTCCACAGTATAGATAGAACTGAAGCGCTTATAATGCATCCATACTTGAACCCCCCATTGTCCGATCACAAAAAGAAGATATAGTTCCAGTCCAAAGGAGTCCAGGTTTCTCATTCACAACACCACTGCATAGTAATGCAATAGTGTCTGGCTGTCAAGTAAATGTAATGGGGACCATCATTCTGTTAAGTGCCTCTAAATGGTTCAGGAAGAGACAGGGGTAGTAACATAGTAACATAGTACATAAGGCCAAAAAAAGACATTTGTCCATCCAGTTCCGCCTGTTATCCTGCAAGTTGATCCAGAGGAAGGGTAATGGAGGTGTAATGAAGATGCCATCTGGGTCTGCATAGTCGACAACAAAACTGAGGGAGGCTGCTTGTACTTCTAGTTGGGTTATCTGGAGCCTGTTTGACATGTGTGTGTGTCCTCATGTAACCATTGCTCTCAACACCTCCTAAAAGGTCAAAAGCACCAGCCTGATTCTCTCAGTCAATTATGTGTCCCCTCTCAAAGTCTGTCAACTGGGCCAAATTTTTTCAAATGAGCCTCAGAGTAGTACGCTACCCAAAAGTATGCATGAATCCAACATGTTTTCCATTTAATGTTGTATTTCAGATTGGTAGCAGTAAAGAGTATAACCATAATATAGGTTAACACAGATCCCTACATGTCCCGTGCACACAACCCTGATATGTGCATGAAATTTTAGTCAGTGCTTTATTGCTTGCCTTTTTTGGACCAGATTCGTGTTCTGCAGATTTTCAGAATCCATAATTCTGCACTGAAAATGCACATCTGTCACAGATTTTGCTTACTGTATGCATTGTAAAGGCTGAGCTCTAAGGTGGAAACCTGCAGTATAACCTAACATGCTGTGAATTTTAAACCCGCACTGCATATCAATTTCTATCCAAATACTGTGCTATTGTTTTGCGCCACATTTCGATAAGATTTGGTTAAATCAAATCCATGTTGATACAGTAAAATGCTTCAGATTGTATACCTTAATTCAGTTTTTTTTTGTGAATATATATATTTTTTATGTTATAAAAATGTCTACAAACATAGCATGTTGGTTTATGGCATTTTAAGGTTGGTTTCACACTGTGTTGTTTTTAATGCTGTATGTACTGTACATTTCCTAAAGGCAAAATGAAAAAGGCCACAGCCAAATGTTAAAGCTTGGCCAATAGGAAATTATAAAACTTCCTACAAAAACTGCTGTGCCATTTTAAGACAGTTTCCTTGGTTTTCCTTGTTCCCTTCTTTTTTTTTTTTTCAAATCACAGCATGTTCTGAGTCTGACATTTTTTCAGACATTTCTGCAGGGGAAAAAGTCTGAAAGAAGACATTGTAGCTCTATGTTGGCATTTTATGGTAATCTTTCTCTCTTCTCAATAAAAACTTCAAAAACTCCTAGAAAAAAACTTGTTCCAAATTTCACAATTAAACGATATGCCACTTAAAAATAAATTAGGCCTACAGATATTTTTGTGGGACTTCATACTGTAAGTCATTCTGTTCTGTTGCAACGCTATTCCTTAGACTACATAATATACATAACCTATGTTTTCAATTTTTTGGGTGGTCACATATAACTGTTCACATATCAGGGTCAGTTGCCTTTTGAATTGGATAATAAAATAAGCAATTCTGCAATAATCAGATTATGTAATGTAAAATTTGGCTTGCTGTGCAAATTGTTCACTATAAAATTGGATGTCTACTAATTTGCACGTTTACAAGTGTAAAACTTCTATTTTTTGTAATCTTGCCAACAAAGCTCTTTTCAAGATTTCTTTTCCATTTCCCTTTTTGTACCTTTTACATTTATTATGCCTTTTGAAGAATTTATAAGCATAGATTAATAGTTTCGCTATTAGAATTCTGATCTTCAGACAGTTTAATACCTTTAAACTGTGATTCCTATTTCCCTGTGATTACTGCGCAAAAATCTACAAATGTTTCTTCATGTGCTATTCATGCTAAGGTAAAAGATCCAATAAAATCCAGACATTATTATGACAAAGAAAATACGATGAGTTTTTCAATTACCTTTTGAGTAATTTAGTTTTACAGAATCCACAAACTTAGCTTGCATCGATTCTAATCTTACTGTTTACATTTCATTTATTGCATTTATTTTTAATAAACGTTCTGTTGACAGGTTCACCATCAGTTAAACCTTTAATACTGGATCCATCAAGAGAAATAGTCATTAAAGTTTTGTTTTTTTATGGCGATACAGTAAAGGAAATTTACCTGGCTGTGCCCTAGAAAATAATATAATATAAAGCAAACATATGAATTTTGGCATCTGTTTGAATCCAAAAGAAAATGCTAAATATGTGCCAAGACAAGAAATGCTCAACTAAACCCTCATATACCATCACTTTTCTTTGTACTACATTAAAGGTGTTGTTCACCTTTGTAATATTGATGGCCTATCCCTAGTACAGGTCATCAATATCAGTTTGGCAGGGGGATGACTACCAGTACCCTAGCCGATCAGCTGTTTGAAGAGAAGGCAGCACTTGTACGATCTGATGTTGATGACTAGATATGAGCGAATGAAATTAGACGTAGTGGAATTCGATCCGAACTTCAGGAAAAATTAGATTTGCAACGAATGCAAATGTCCTCACGCTTCGTGGTAACGAATCACAATTTTTACTAAAATGGTGGCTACACGTGTGATGACATGGGGAAAGAAACTCTGGGAAGGCAGGCTGACCCATAATGCCATTCATGCAGCCAATCAGCAGCCAGCCAGCCCTGTGATGTCACAACCCTATAAATACTGTGGCCATCTTAGAGTCAGACATTTTCCAGTGTTCTGAGTGCAGGGATGGACGTGAGAAGGTGCTAGGAACAGCAATAGGAAAAACCTAATTGTGACAAAAAACGGAAAAAGTGATTTATAAGTGTAGGGAAATGATAGGGAGGAATCATTTCACAGCATCTTAGTGCAGGGAGAGACATCAGAAGACATTAGTGACAGTGCCAGAAAAGCGATTTACAAGTGAAGGGAAAGGATAGGGGGATATCATTTCACAGCATCTTAGTGCAGGGAGAGACGTCTGAAGTTGCTAGGGACAGGGCTAAAAAAAAAACTCATTGTGAAAAAAAAGCAATTTACAAGTGCAGGGAAACATTACTTGGGGATCCAAATAGCCATTATACTGCTCTGGCATTCCAGCAATTTGTTCTTGTTATTGGGGTGCAAGTGCTATGTTGAAAAGCCTTTAGTGGCTTATATCTGTGGAAAAAGAAAAATATATATGCAGGTCACTTCTGCAGTTATTTGTGTTGAAAGAGTTTAGTGGCCTATTTCAGTACAAAAAGGAAAAAAATATACCCACTTCACTGGTGCATTTATTTCAGCTTAAAGCGTTTAGTGGCCTATTTCGGTACAAAAATAAAAATATATTCTCTGTTCACTTCTGCAGTTATACAGTACAGACCAACAGTTTGGACACACCTTCTCATTCAAAGAGTTTTCTTTATTTTCATGACTATGGAAATTTTAGATTCACACTGAAGGCATCAAAACTACGAATTAATACATGTGGAATTATATACATAACAAAAAGTGTGAAACAACTGAAAATATGTCATATTCTAGGTTCTTCAAAGTAGCCACCTTTTGCTTTGATTACTGCTTTGCACACTCTTGGCATTCTCTTGATGAGCTTCAAGAGGTAGTCACCTGACAGAGGTGGTCTTCCAACAGTCTTGAAGGAGTTCCCAGAGATGCTTAGCACTTGTTGGCCCTTTTGCCTTCACTCTGCAGTCCATCTCACCCCAAACCATCTCGATTGGGTTCAGGTCCGGTGACTGTGGAGGCCAGGTTAACTGGCGCAGCACCCCATCACTCTCCTTCATGGTCAAATAGCCCTTACACAGCCTGGAGGTGTGTTTGGGGTCATTGTCCTGTTGATAAATAAATGATGGTCCAACTAAACGCAAACCGGATGGAATAGCATGCCACTGCAAGATGCTGTGGTAGCCATGCTGGCTCAGTATGCCTTCAATTTTCAATAAATCCCCAACAGTGTCACCAGAAAAGCACCCCCACACCATCACACCTCCTCCATGCTTCACGGTGGGAACCAGGCATGTAGACTCCATCCGTTCACCTTTTAAGCTTCGCACAAAGACACGGTGGTAGGAACCAAAGATCTCAAATTTGGACTCATCAGACCAAAGCACAGATTTCCACTGGTCTAATGTCCATTCCTTGTGTTCTTTAGCCCAAACAAGTCTCTTCTGCTTGTTGCCTGTCCTTAGCAGTGGTTTCCTAGCAGATATTCTACCATGAAGGCCTGATTCACACAGTCTCCTCTTAACAGTTGTTCTAGAGATGTGTCTGCTGCTAGAACTCTGTGTGGCATTGACCTGGTCTCTAATCTGAGCTGCTGTTAACCTGCGATTTCTGAGGCTGGTGACTCGGATGAACTTATCCTCCGCAGCAGAGGTGACTCTTGGTCTTCCGTTTCCTGGGGCAGTCCACATGTGAGCCAGTTTCTTTGTAGCGCTTGATGGTTTTTGTGACTGCACTTGGGGACACTTTCAAAGTTTTCCAAATTTTTCGGACTGACTGACCTTCATTTCTGAAAGTAACGATGGCCACTTGTTTTTCTTTACTTAGCTGCTTTTTTCTTGCCATAATACAAATTCTAACAGTCTATTCAGTAGGACTATCAGCTTTGTATCCACCTAACTTCTCCACAACGCTACTGATGGTCCCAACCCCATTTATAAGGCAAGAAATCCCACTTATTAAACCTGACAGGGCACACCTGTGAAGTGAAAACAATTTCAGGTGACTACCTCTTGAAGCTCATCAAGAGAATGCCAAGAGTGTGCAAAGCAGTAATCAAAGCAATAGTGGCTACTTTGAAGAACCTAGAATATGACATATTTTCAGTTGTTTCACACTTTTTTGTTATGTATATAATTCCACATGTGCTAATTCATAGTTTTGATGCCTTTAATTTGAATCTACAATTTTCATAGTCATGAAAATAAATAAAAAACTCATTCTTTGAATGAGAAGGTGTGTCCAAACTTTTGGTCTGTACTGTATGTGTTGAAAGCGTTCATTGGCCTATTTCAGTACAGAAAGAAAAATATATATGTATTTCACTGGTACATTTATTTCTGCTAAAATGGTTCAGTAGCCTATTTCAGTATAGAAAGAAAAAAATATACGCACTTCACTGGTGCATTTATTTCTGCTAAAAGCGTTTAGTAGCCTATTTCAGTATAGAAATAAAAAATATACGCACTTCACTAATGCACTTATTTGTGGCAAAAGCATTTAGTGAATCACTGCAAAAGGTGCACCACAATGATATGCAACTGACAATACTGGCTAATCCCTCAGACTGATGTTAAAAACTAAGACTTTAGCCAGTGTATTCCAGTCAGGAACACAACAGACACCTTTTGCACCACCGTTTTTAACGTGATTCGCCACAAATAAATTTGGATCGAAGGAAATCTTTTCTGAAAATTCGGTGAACCGGCAGAATAAATTTTTTTAGAAAATCGCTCGTCTCTATTGATGACTTATCCTGAGGATAGGTTATCAATGTTAAAAAAGCTAATAACCCTCAGACTCTGGTCTGATACAACCAAATGGACTATTCAATTATATTATGATCCAAATAACTTCAACCTAGAGATGAGCAAATCATTCAAGATTCGTGTTGGGTCCAGTTAGCCAAATTTGCTAAAAAATTAGGTTCTGATTCAAATCGGTTGCATCAGTTGCCCTGAAAGTTGGTATATAACTCCCTCTAGCCTCCTTGGACTAAAAAAGGTTTAGGAAAACTTATCTCTTTTGTTTATTTTTTTAGGATTTTTTTTCCCCTTCTTCCCTCCCCAAGCTCTGGAACACAATACAAGCAATACTAAATTAAATCTGAGTGACACTGACATACATACCTGGGTAAACACACATTTGATGACGTTAACATACAGTATGTTTAAAAACACACCACGCTGACACATGTCTCATGCTTTTTCATATTCCAAAGCTTCCAAAAATTGTTCCTTTTTCAGGAGCATATTATTTTTAAACACACACAGTGTTATAAGATTTTTTTTTAAAAGTTGCTTCACAAAGCGTTCCTAAATTATGCCTTGACAGGGTTGGAATGCCAGCCTGTACAACACGCACAAGTATTTATTGTCAGAAGCAGTATCAGTGCAATGTGCATGTGGAAAGGGTACGGTACAGATATACTTCCATGTGGTCGCAATAGTAGCGGCAGCAGGAGCAGTATAGCATGGAACATACAAGGCTGTCTATGGGTATGGGTAGTAGCAGCAAAAACAGTAGTAGTAGTAGTGATACTTGTTGCATTAATGTACGGTATGTGGCAGTAGGGGATTAACAGCGAGGAGCAACAATAGCTGGGACAGCGGTGACAGAAAGTTGGCAGAAAGGCAGCAGAATGATGAAGGCAGCAGCAGTCTTATGGAATATAATGGTTGGCAAGTCGCAACAGTGGCATAATGGAAGCGGACGCAGCAGACGTGTAGAACGTGATGGTAGGCAGGTCACTTAAGTGGCATCATGGAAGCGGCACCAGCAGCAGCTGTACAGAACATGATGGTAGATGGACAGACAGCATTGGCATGATGCAGGCAGCAGCAGCAACCGTACAGAACATAATGGTAGGCATAATGGTCACAGCAGTCGCATAATGGTGTCAGAGGCATGGTGGAGGCTGCAGCAGCCTTACAGAAGATGATGGTTGGCAGGGGCAGCAGCGGCATGATAAAGGTAGGTAGGCAGGCAGGCAGAGAGCAACAGTGGCAAGATGGGGCACCGCCAGCAAGGCCAGATCTTTGCATCGGCCTTAGCCGGAGAAGTGTGAAAATCCTCCCCAATCCAGGCTTGGTTCATTTTGACAAAAGTCATGTTTTGGACACTGGTGGAGGACAACTTAGTTCATTAGGGTATCACCACACCACCCTGCGGCGCTGAAAACCCTCTCCGAGATGACACTAGAGGTTGAGCAAGAAAGAAAAAATAGTGCTGTGCCAGTTTAGGCCATTGTTCCAGTCTGCCTGCCCAGATTATATTTACATGGGCTCAGGGACCGGGTATGCGCCAGAGACTGGCCAGAGTTTAGGTAGGCCTGAACCTGAGCATTAAGGCAGGAGCTGTGAGCTTGCTGACTGGCCTCAGCCTGGCCCGGCACGTGGAAAAATCTGTTCCATCACATTGAGGAGACTGAACTGGCTGCTGATAGTGCTGATACAGCTCCTGCCACTTGTGGAAGTGTGTGTGTGTGTGTGTGTGGGGGGGGGGTGACTGTAAGGCAGGCGTCTGCTCAATATAAGCTGTGACAAGCTGCGTACACACTGTTTTCTGGTAATAATGTAATTTGTCCTCCCTTTCTGTGAGAGGAAAACATACCCCTATTCTGGAGTAAATAGTTGCACTTCCATAAAATCTAATTTTCACATGAATGTTTTTTGCTTCTTTTTGTTTCTGCATCCCTTTATATCTTTTGTAAGGTTACAGCCACACAGTTAGGTTTCTTCATGCGGTTTTGTAAGCCAAAACCAGGAGTAAATTGAAAAAAATGTGATATATCTGTCCTTTATCATTTCTCTCCTTTTATGACCCACTCTTGATTTTAGCTTCCAAAACTGCATGCAGAAACCTGACTGTGTGGCCGTACCCTAATTTTGTGTATATGTTGACGTACATTTAGGTCTCATGTTTAATTGTAGATCTGTATATCATTTTCACAATGTTCAATAAAAGTATAGATGCAATTTAAATGCTGATTCTGAATCTGTAAATTTTAGGGTTTCTTGGAGGTGACAGACTATCTTTAAAGAACTTGAACGTAACAACTCATATTCTTCTGGGTGAATCTTTCTGCTGTTCCCAAATCCACTGAGATATGTGACCTCAGTAAAATATACATGGGTAAAATAAAAACATGAAACTTATATATATATATATATATATCTCCATTAGCTACATAGAAAAATAAAAGTAGAACACAGCACCACCTTCTTTTCATTCCCGACAGCAGCAGCCACGTGGATGCCTGCAGTCATCAAATTTTCACATTATAATTGCACTTTCTTGACTAGTGTAGTATTGTTACATTGCATTCTATTGCATAGGTTTTTTGTATTAATACTGGGAAAAAAATGAAAACTGCTGATTATGCATTTTGTACAAGATATATGCTCTTCATAACGGTGCATGTTACATTAAAAGGTCATGTTTGTACTGGAGCTATGCTTTTTCATTTGTCAGTGACCTACATCTCGGTTGCTTCTGTTTAGTACAATATTCTATAATGCAGGGCAACATCTCCCCAACAAACTGAAGTTTATACATCTAATGTGACACCAATTTATCAGAGTGCTGGTTTTAGTGGATGAAGCACGTGCTTGTTCTTGTTTGGTGCTGCTGTCTTACTATAATGAAGAATAAAAATTGATTTTTGCATGGTCTCAGGCACGATGTAGCGACTCCCTCCAGAGCATACTTGTTATAAATCACCAATACAATGTAACATCAAGTGTGAAATGATATTACTGTTTATGTAAAGGGCTTAAACACAATTTGCCAAGCTGAAAAGTGGACTTCAAATCGAAATGGCAACATATAAAAGGCAACTTAATTGAAAGGTACTTTATGTCTTACAAAAACAACAACAACAAAAAACGCCTACATAAACAATTTTACTGTGAACATTTTTTTCTTGAGGGCTCGGGAGTCGAGTGCGTAGAAAAAGGAAGAAACAAGAAAATAAAAAATGAACAAGAAATCTATTCATTATGAAAAAAGCAAAGGACGCGTTATTAATGATAAATGACTTTAGAAACAAACAGAAAAATACTAAAATATAAATGATATCCAGGCCGTGTTCACAAAGTCAGTACTTATATATATTATCGTACCCAGGACTCTACTATATATGGCTTTTTTATGCTGACGTCAGTGATTCTATTTACGTACAATGGATCAAAAGGAACTATTCCACTTTGGGAATTACCATGGTTTCCATAATTCTTCCTGTCAAACAACCATGACAGAAACCATGATGAAGGCTCACTGTGCAAGTATGCATAAAGCCATTAACTATTAAACTATAATAATATTGCAATTTATTTCTTGAAAATCCTCCTAAAATGGCAGACTTTAGCTGATAAGTTTGATCTTTTTTTTTTTTTTTTTTGGGCTGCCAAGTTGATTTTATTGATAGTCCTGAGTTAGAAGAATCAAAATGGGGCCAGCGACTCCAGAATAATTATATTAAAACTTAACTTTTAATGTCCTTGCTCAAAACAATAAGAAAATGCAGCAAATATAGTGGAGTTGTCAACACAACAGTGCTCTATAGTAATCGGAGAAGTTTTACTATTCCTGGAAACTAACAGTATGAAGAGGGATGTCAGGTTCCCTTGAGTAGGCAGAAAGACATGGTATCAGTCCCTGAATTGCCCTACTTGGCCTAGTATGAACTGTACATCCAGCCAAGTGGATCACCCACCCCGAAAGGGGCGACCCTTCTAGATAGCCCCTTCCTGAAGCAAAGTCATCCCTATGCATTACGACAGGGCCTTGCTGCCCAGTCTCCTCAGGGGAGATAGAGAAACAAAGTATTTGCTACTATCTGCGTGTGGCAGTTTGGAGCACAGAAGAAGCATATGGCACCCCTCATAGTCCTGAGTTACTCTTTGTTCCATTCCTACTTCCACTTAGATTATAAGCTCTCGAAAGCATGGTCCTTACTCCTTGTTTTAATTGTTGATCAACTTGTTACTCATTAAAGGGGTTGTCTAGGAAGTAATAAAATAAAATTACTGAAAATACTTAAAGAGGTTCTCCAGGAATTACTTTATAATAAATATATTCCTAAATACCTTTCATTAGTTATAATGGCTCTTTTGTCTGGGGAGCAATCATTAGGAGAAATAAAATGGCCGCCGTCCTATTAGTACACAGAAAACCTGTCCTAATCACACAGGAGGACACGTTACTTCACAACACTGAGCTAAAGAGCTGCCTTATCCTCCTCTCCTACTTGTCAGGGATTATGATCCTGAATACAGATGAGAAGATCTTTAGGTAAATCTCTGTGGGAATGGAGTTCATAAAGATTAAATATCATAAAGCCATATTAATCAGCTTTTCATATATTATTGTGTGAGCAGCAACCTGAATAAAAGCTTACATATCATACTATCTGCCCCGTGGCTATAATGGACCACTACTTTCTTAAAGGGAATCTGTCAGCTACATCCACTGTTCATAACTAAAGGCAATGTAATGTAGCAGTGTGTGCCAGCATTAAAATTATAGTTTTGTGTGGTTTATTTATGTAGACAGACACCAGAAAATGATGTTTATTTGATATGTTAATTAGGTTACAAAGTGCCCGATAGGGGGTGATTAACGGTTGTCGGGGCCCAAGCTTGATTCTTGCATGTGTCTAAGCATGCCTCCATGAAGAGCCTAAGCCCAATTCTACAGAAGTTCCCAGTGCCACCCCTTGCACCTTTATGCCCACCCCTCCTCTGTGATCAGCACATTACACTGCCTGCCTGGGCATCGCGGGTCACTTCGAAATCTCATTCATGTGCAGAAGAGGAGACTGGCTGCCCTACAGAGTACATTGTACTCATAAACCATGCGCTGAGCCTTGTAACGTCTTTGTGCAGATCGTGACATTGCAGAGGAGGGGCCTGACATGAAGGCGTAAGAAACGGCACTGGGAACTTCTGTGAAGGCGGGTTTGGGCACACCAAGGTATGGTTTTAATGCTGGTACACACTGCTACATTGCATTGCCTTTAGTCATATACAGTGGATATAGCTGACAGATTCCATTTAATACATACATTCTACGTGCAGAACATTTTTTGCAGGAACATCTGGTTTAGTTACAGTTTCCTTTCAAACTTCATTTTCAACGTAACCTTATTTAGTAACCCTGGAATATTTATTACCTTATGTAACACATTAAGTGTGATGCAAGGACTATTTCTGGAGTGACAACCTAAATTGCCACAAGGGCTTGTTAGCATGTGACCTACATGTATATTTATTATGCCTGTGATCTGTCAAATTGTCTACAAACAGGGTTTATATTATCACCTGCTGCGTGAACTTCTTTTATGAACCTTTTTTAGACACTTAACAAACAAGCACTTACCTGATGTCTTTTATTTTCATTTTGTGCAGGAAACAATATGCCAAAAATGTTCTTTTAGAGTTTACATTATGGACTATGCTTCTGTAAATAGCTAATTGAACAGAATTGTGAGGCTCTGTTCACAGTAGCCTCGATTCCCTTCTCTACTTGAACCCTGATGGGGATGAGGGATCTATTGAATGTTTTTTATGATCCATTTGATAGATATGTTATGATCTGTTTGTCCTCTGCCATGTAATGTTTCTATCGTTGTTTGGATTTTTTATTGGGAAAAAGCTCATTTAAATACAAAGGGTCTGTTCCAGCTCTGGAGTCTTTATGGTTCCATATCACAGAAGTCTAAGTACTTTATATGAAATTGAATGTTCCCTGGTAGGACTCCATATTCTCAACCAGAAGAATACTTACATAATACGACAAATATGGCACATGTTGGAATATACAAAGAATAATTTAGCTTTGTGTGCCTCTATATCAAATTGGACACACATGGCGATGCAGTATGGTTCAATAGCAACGTATGGGTGCCATATTAGTAAAATGTGCATAGATTCTAGAGTTGATTTTTTTTATAACACTTTTTGTAGTCTATTAAAAAAAAGTTACACATTTGTGTTGATCGTAAAATCAATAGCAGTCACATAAGTCACAGATGAGATCCACAATCATGTAACTATAGTCCACCAGCCATACGTAAGCAAGATTATACAGCACTGCAATGATGCAATGGCTTCTTCTAAACCTACTGTAAGATAATCATGGCAGCTAACAAATGACTATAAATACTATATAGTGTGCTATTATTAAAGACAGTGGCATATCAATGATGGCTGGAGGAGGGCTCAGGTGATCTGTAGATTTGGAACCGGGATCTAGAACTTCCATCTACTTATGTTTCTAGAAGCTCATGATGGTCCTTCAACTGCTCTATAGCCCTGTTCACCTATTTACCCTCACAACAATTGCTTAAAATAAAAGAGTTCTTCTACCTGCAGTAAGGAATGGAAGCCGTGAACATGGCACAGAAGGTCATACGCTTTTTGCATATATACAAGAAGAAGGTCTTACCTAAAAAGACAAAAGAAGACAGAAAGGTGGAACGATTAGCATCTGTTTGTAGCATCACTCATACATAGGTGATATGTAAACCTGGTCTGTTCCTTTAGAAATATTAAATGCATACAACAGTAGTGCTATGACTAACATTCATAATAGAGCCATGACAGCTATGATGGATCTGTTTTTGAGTGAATCCTGACGGATCTCTTTGACTTATAATAGGGTCTGTTAGCTTTCTGTATGGGCCAAGATTTCATGGCAAGTTTAGCACTACAGTCTGTGCTATTCTTGCCATAAAAAAATGCATAATAAAATTGGAACAGAGTTTAATATAGTCAACTTAAAGCAGATCTGTCATCTGCATAGGCTGCCTTATGCAAGGGCAGAAAATTAAAGTGTAACTGCAGTTTCAATTGATTTTTTATATTGTGTAGGGACCGTGGTTTTAAACATTTTTGTAAGATGTTTCATTTTACTAGAGAACCAGGTGTGAAGAGTCTCCTTAGCAATGATCTAACTGAGCATTGCTAAGGAGAGTCATTCTTCAGCATCCAGTAAATGGAGAAGATGATTATGGTGAACGTGTAGAGGCAGGCTTCACAGTCTGCCTCTTATCTCACTACCCCAGCCCCTGTCTCCCGATATGGGCTTTATCTCTGCTGGGTTCCTGTCTGATTTGCTGCCCACGGTAACTGCTGGCAGCTTTGGTAGTTTAGCTCTCCTGTGCTTCTCTCAGGTACAATAAGAGAGCTGGGAATTGGGCTTCCAGAGCTTGGTGCTGACAGTATGTGTACAGTGACACAGCACACTCATATCAGCAAAGAAGGGTCGGCACTCACTAGCAGTTATCTTCAATAATTATGTGTTCTTGCATAGCAAGACCACATATTGTTATCTCACATATATATTATTATTATGTGTTCTTGCATAGCAAGACCACATATTGTTATCTCACATATATATTATTATTCTTCTTATTCTTATTATAGCCAAATTTGCCACCCTAACTCCTCCCACAGTTTTTACACTACATAGACAAAAATTTACCAAAACGTGCAGATTGTACCCGATCGGATTGCTATTACTTTGTGGAGCGATCCCACCCCCGGGGCCCCCGTGGCGGGCCCCGGAAGCCCCTTTTTTCCCATAGACTTTGACAGGGTACATTTTCAAATCGCTCCCACTCGCCAGGCTTTGACGCTAAAGTCACCAAACTTGGGTCACTTAGTCATGGAGTCAACCCGAAAATTTTGGGCACATTTCGGGGACCCCAAAAAGTGGGCGGGGCCACACAGAACCAATCAAAATTTCCCCATTGACTATAATGAGACCTTCAAATTGCTACTCCTCCCACATTTTTAGGAGTACAAATTCCAAACTTTGCAGACTTGGTCGGCACCCACCCGAGTACCTTGCTTGTGCTTTGTTAACCGATCCCACCCTCCGGGCCCCTGGGAAAGGGCCCCCAAAATCCATGTTTTTCCCATTGACTTTGACAGGGACAATTTTCAAATCTCTCCCAGTCGCACAGATTTTAAACTAAAGTCACCAAACTTGGGTCACTTAGTCATGGGGTCAACGCGCAATTTGTTAGCACATTTCGGAGACCCGAAAAAGTGGGCGGGGCCACACAGAACCAATCAAATTTTCCCCATTGACTACAATGAGACGTTCAAATTGCTACTCCTCCCACAGATTTAGGAGTATAAATACCGAACTTTGCACCCTTGGTCAGCACATACCCGAGGATCTTGCTTGTGCTTTGTTAACCGATCCCACCCTCCGGGCCCCTGGGGCGGGCCCCCGAAAACCTCTTTTTTTCTCCCATAGAGTTTTATTGGAAAAATGCAAACGTTTGTCACTCGTACAGCTTCGGAGTGAAACTCACCAAACTTGGGTCACTTAGTCATGGGGTCAACCTGAAAGTTTCTGTCACATTTTGGGGACATTAAAAAGTGGGCGGAGCTACAAACAACCAATCAGATTTTCCCTATTGTCTTCAATGAGAAAATTTTAAATTGCTGTCATTCTCACAGTATTTAAGCCAGAATACCCAAACTTGGCACCGTAGGTCATTGGGTGACTGGATTCAAAAAATTATGAAAAAGTGGGCGGAGTCTACAACGGCCAATCAAATTTCAGCCATTTGTTTAAATGGCAAAACTTCAAACTGCCGCTGCTCTTAGACTGTTAATGGCAGGGTTCTGAAACTTGGTACAGTTGGACCATTTAGGATTAGGATTAAAATTTTGAAAAGTGGGCGGGGCCAAAAACAACCAATCAGATTTCTTTCATAGATTTCAATATGGAAAAAAATTTTTTAAGAAAATTGAAAAATGCTGCCATGATTGATGTCAGGGGCTTCAAATCTCTGAAATCAGGTGATAGATTACTTTGGATTCAAAAATTAAAAAAGTGGGCGGAGCCAACAACAACAAATCAGATTTTCCCTATTGACTTCAATGAGAAACCTTTAAATTGCTGTCATTCTCACAGTATTGAAGACAGAATACCCAAACTTGGCACCATAGGTCATTGGGTGACTGGGGTCAACATTTTTTAAAAAGTGGGCGGGGTCTACAACGGCCAATCAAATTTCAGCCATTTGTTTAAATGGGAAAAATTCAAACTGCCGCTTCTCTTAGACTGTTAATGGCAGGCTCCCCAAACTTGGTACAGTTGGACAATTTAGGATTAAAATTTTGAAAAGTGGGCGGGGCCAAAAACAACCAATCAGATTTCTTTCATTGATTTCAATATGGAAAAAAAAATAATTCTGAAAATTGAAAAATGCTGCCATGATTGATGTCAGGGGCTTCAAATCTCTGAAATCAGGTGATAGATTACTTTGGATTCAAAAATTTAAAAAGTGGGCGGAGCCAACAACAACAAATCAGATTTTCCCTATTGACTTCAATGAGAAACCTTTAAATTGCTGTCATTCTCACAGTATTTAAGCCAGAATACCCAAACTTGGCACCGTAGGTCATTGGGTGACTGGATTCAAAAATTTACAAAAAAAGTGGGCGGAGTCTACAACGGCCAATCAAATTTCAGCCATTTGTTTAAATGGGAAAAATTCAAACTGCCGCTGCTCTTAGACTGTTAATGGCAGGGTTCTGAAACTTGGCACAGTTGGTCACTGGAGGACTGTGCCAATGTATATCTCATTTTGGGGACGCTAAAAAGTGGGCGGAGCCACAAACAACCAATCAGATTTTCCCTATTGACTTCAATAAGAAACATTTAAACAGCTGTCATTCTCACAGCACCCAAACTCGGCAGGGTGGGTCAGTGTGAGACAAAGGTCAAAATTTATAAAAGTGGGCGGAGTCTACAATCCACCCAGTTACTCCGCCCACTCCAGTTGTAAGCTACTGGTGGAGGCAAGAACACATCACACAATTTCCCCAGAAATTGTACCTTTTCTAGTTCTTCTTATTCTTATTATAGCCAAATTTGCCACCCTAACTCCTCCCACAGTTTTTACACTACATAGACAAAAATTTACCAAAACGTGCAGATTGTACCCGATCGGATTGCTATTACTTTGTGGAGCGATCCCACCCCCGGGGCCCCCGTGGCGGGCCCCGGAAGCCCCCTTTTTTCCCATAGACTTTGACAGGGTAAATTTTCAAATCGCTCCCACTCGCCAGGCTTTGACGCTAAAGTCACCAAACTTGGGTCACTTAGTCATGGAGTCAACCCGAAAATTTTGGGCACATTTCGGGGATCCCAAAAAGTGGGCGGGGCCACACAGAACCAATCAAAATTTCCCCATTGACTATAATGAGACTTTCAAATTGCCACTCCTCCCACATTTTTAGGAGTACAAATTCCAAACTTTGCAGACTTGGTCGGCACCCACCCGAGTACCTTGCTTGTGCTTTGTTACCCGATCCCACCCTCCGGGCCCCTGGGACAGGGCCCCCAAAATCCATGTTTTTCCCATTGACTTTGACAGGGAAAATTTTCAAATCGCTCCCAGTCGCACAGATTTGAAACTAAAGTCTCCAAACTTGGGTCACTTAGTCATGGGGTCAACGCGCAATTTGTTAGAACATTTCGGAGACCCGAAAAAGTGGGCGGGGCCACACAGAACCAATCAAATTTTCCCCATTGACTACAATGAGACGTTCAAATTGCTACTCCTCCCACAGATTTAGGAGTATAAATACCGAACTTTGCACCCTTGGTCGGCACATACCCGAGGATCTTGCTTGTGCTTTGTTAACCGATCCCACCCTCCGGGCCCCTGGGGCGGGCCCCCGAAAACCTCTTTTTTTCTCCCATAGAGTTTTATTGGAAAAATGCAAACGTTTGTCACTCGTACAGCTTCGGAGTGAAACTCACCAAACTTGGGTCACTTAGTCATGGGGTCAACCTGAAAGTTTCTGTCACATTTTGGGGACATTAAAAAGTGGGCGGAGCTACAAACAACCAATCAGATTTTCCCTATTGTCTTCAATGAGAAAATTTTAAATTGCTGTCATTCTCACAGTATTTAAGCCAGAATACCCAAACTTGGCACCGTAGGTCATTGGGTGACTGGATTCAAAAAATTATGAAAAAGTGGGCGGAGTCTACAACGGCCAATCAAATTTCAGCCATTTGTTTAAATGGGAAAACTTCAAACTGCCGCTGCTCTTAGACTGTTAATGGCAGGGTTCTGAAACTTGGTACAGTTGGACAATTTAGGATTAGGATTAAAATTTTGAAAAGTGGGCGGGGCCAAAAACAACCAATCAGATTTCTTTCATAGATTTCAATATGGAAAAAAAATTTTTAAGAAAATTGAAAAATGCTGCCATGATTGATGTCAGGGGCTTCAAATCTCTGAAATCAGGTGATAGATTACTTTGGATTCAAAAATTAAAAAAGTGGGCGGAGCCAACAACAACAAATCAGATTTTCCCTATTGACTTCAATGAGAAACCTTTAAATTGCTGTCATTCTCACAGTATTTAAGACAGAATACCCAAACTTGGCACCATAGGTCATTGGGTGACTGGGGTCAACATTTTTTAAAAAGTGGGCGGGGTCTACAACGGCCAATCAAATTTCAGCCATTTGTTTAAATGGGAAAAATTCAAACTGCCGCTTCTCTTAGACTGTTAATGGCAGGCTCCCCAAACTTGGTACAGTTGGACAATTTAGGATTAAAATTTTGAAAAGTGGGCGGGGCCAAAAACAACCAATCAGATTTCTTTCATTGATTTCAATATGGAAAAAATAATAATTCTGAAAATTGAAAAATGCTGCCATGATTGATGTCAGGGGCTTCAAATCTCTGAAATCAGGTGATAGATTACTTTGGATTCAAAAATTAAAAAAGTGGGCGGAGCCAACAACAACAAATCAGATTTTCCCTATTGACTTCAATGAGAAACCTTTAAATTGCTGTCATTCTCACAGTATTTAAGCCAGAATACCCAAACTTGGCACCGTAGGTCATTGGGTGACTGGATTCAAAAATTTACAAAAAAAGTGGGCGGATTCTACAACGGCCAATCAAATTTCAGCCATTTGTTTAAATGGGAAAAATTCAAACTGCCGCTGCTCTTAGACTGTTAATGGCAGGGTTCTGAAACTTGGCACAGTTGGTCACTGGAGGACTGTGCCAATGTATATCTCATTTTGGGGACGCTAAAAAGTGGGCGGAGCCACAAACAACCAATCAGATTTTCCCTATTGACTTCAATAAGAAACATTTAAACAGCTGACATTCTCACAGTATTTAAGCCACAGCACCCAAACTCGGCAGGGTGGGTCAGTGTGAGACAAAGGTCAAAATTTATAAAAGTGGGCGGAGTCTACAATCCACCCAGTTACTCCGCCCACTCCAGTTGTAAGCTACTGGTGGAGGCAAGAACACATCACACAATTTCCCCAGAAATTGTACCTTTTCTAGTTCTGTTTATTGTCACATAGTCCTGTGACTCGTTTTAGACACTCTCAGGTGTCTTTGTCAAACAGTAATGAACACATTACAAACCACCCTTAAATAACCAAATCCCTCATCAAGGTGTGCATATCACATGATCGTGATGTCATAAGTCAATCTCTTCTCCTGTTTCATTCTTAGTATACAGCGTAATTTTGCATCATTTCACCTATAGAGAAACATATATGAATATATCTCAAAAACCTGTCCATATTACCTACACAAAAATGTAAATGAGATCTGAAACAAATTGGTAAATAAAATAAAAAAATAAAATAAAAAAATCATCACGGTTTAGACCCATAGGCTCCTATGTGACAATAAACTGAATTATTGAAGATAACTGCTAGTGAGTGCCGGCCCTTCTTTGCTGATATTTTATGGAATGCCAATCCTAGGCCGCGAGCACCACAAAAACTTACACTTATTGTCAGCACAGGATGCCACAGACCTCCTTCCCGCTATGTCTTCCCAGTGCTAAGAGACATAGTGAGAAGATAATGAGAGGAGCGGGGTTGCAGCGTTCTGCTCTGACTGTAAGTGTGCTATGTTACTGTACATTTACTGTCATTGATAAGCCCTGGAAGCCACAATTCCCGTTGTGTTCCCGGCACTTAGAGAAGTGCAGAGAATAGTGATACAATAGCAGAGAAAGTCAAGCAGGAGCCCCACAGAGGTGAGACAGAAATCAGGAGGCGGGGGCTGGGCTAGTGACGAGATGCAGGAGACCTCTGTATGTTAAACTCAGTAGATGCTCAAGACAGACTCTTGTTAGCAACGCTCAGTTGAAGCTTTGCTAGAAGGACTCTTCACAGCCTGTTTTCTGGTACAAATAAACATCTTTCCGTCATAAAATATATTACAAAAATGTTTAACATTCCTGTCCCTACAATGTATTAAAAATAAACTAAGATGGCCGTTATACCTTAAGATTGGTTCCCCTATTTATTGAAAACACACAAACACACTAATATATATAATATACACAATAACTTTATATAGTTTGATTATTTTTATATATATATATATATATATATATACACATAATACATTTATATACCGTATATACAATATTAATTACTATACTACCACTTCAGCTGTCTTTGTCATTTTCTTCTTGTGCTGATGTATTTATTAAGGAAGGCATGACAGAAGCCTTCAGTGACTTAGCTTACTATTGAATTCATAGAAATCATTGGCAAGCATAGATGTCAAGCACATTCAGTTATAGTAAATAGAGGAATTATCATTATTATGAAGAATTATTCCATGCAAATACATTATTTGGAAACACTGGACAGCACTGAGTCATGTCTGTCCACATTAATATTGCATAGTTCTAGAATGAAATGAAAAATATTTTGGACAAAGCAGAAACATATGTAGACATAGTAGAAAATATTTCTTTTTTATTTAACTTTTAGTGAAATTTGTAGAACATCAAATGAAAAAAGTACAGCCTCACATAAGAGGATATAATACACATTATGGGTCACATACATCGTTCAGTAGCAATTGAATTATTCAGAAATGTTAAGCCATCTGTTACACCATACTGTGCAGCAAAACAAAATAAATAAGATTTGATGTTTAACTTGTTTTTATGACCCCTTAATATGGAATGGAACAATATTGTTTTTTGTGAAACTGGAAAATAAAAAAAGTAAAAAATTGATATTTAATTAAATCATACAATTATTATTTAAAAGAGATTTCCTAGAAAAGACATTAATCACTTATCCACAAGATAAGAGATACATGTATTATAGATGAGACCACCTCCAATCAACTGGTGGGTAGTGTTGATCTCAAATATTCTAATCGCTAATTTTTATCGCAAATATTGACACTTTGAAAATTTGAGAATTTCTAGAATATAGTGCTATATCTTTGTAATTGTGAATATTCTAGATTTTTTCTCATCAGTACCCATGATCCCTCACTGCTTATTGCTTGTAGGCCAATGAGAAGGCTGCAATATCTTTGACTTTAGGAGTAGAATTTTCGCGAATTTTCCGATTGCTGATTTTCACAATCAAGAATATAATGACTGCAGAACACGAATTCACGAATTTGAGAATTTATGATGAATATTCACCCAAATATTCGCGAAATATCACAAATTCGAATATTGCCTCTGCCGCTAATCACTGCTGGTGGGGTCCCCAGCGATTATATATGTATCTTATATCACGTGAACAGGAAATAAATACCTATTTTGGGGAACCCCTTTTAACGTTATGCAATATTGACTAGAATTAAAAAATAAAACATTGACAGATGTGTAAATGGATTTAATAATTCATTTAGTTTGAATGCACAGTAGCGCAATTCTTGCATTAATCGACAATTTACGACTAGTAGACCTGCATTTATACAATAAAGGACCTGGAAAGACAACAGGTTCCACCTATTTATGGGCATATGAGACCCATACGTACATTGTAGATACCACACTTTCACATATTTCAGACTATTCTCATGGTGGCCAACCCAAAATATTGTGGCGACCTCAAATGTAGCCTTTGATTTAGACATAATTTTTAGCCAAAGCTAGGCAAAGTGATGGGTGCATAAGCACATACTGTTTGTATGACTTTTTTTTTTACTCAGCTGTACTTGGGGCTAGTGTTTTCTCCATATATTTTATTTAGCTAAAATTAGACTTGGAGAACAAACTGTCCAAATCTTCAGAGAACTGTTATGTTTTTAGTGCATATGAATGGAATACAGCTAAAGGCATATGTACAGATGTAGCAGAGTTACCACACATGCTTAACTAGATGTGTTAACTAAACTAGTTGTGTTAAGCTGGCATATTCAATTGCTTTTCAATGACTTTTGTTTTAGGATATCACGATGAGTTAAGAAATTTGAGTTAAAGAGATTTATCGTATAGAGAAAGTTAATACAAGGCAACTACTAATGTATTGTGATTGTCCATATTGCTTCCTTTGCTATCTGGATTCATTTTTCCATCACATTATATACTGCTCGTCTCCATGGTTATGACCACCCTATAATCCAGCCGCAGTGACAGTGCTTGCACACTGTGGATAAAATTAATCAGCCTATGTGAGCCCCCATGGTCATGGCCACCAGTAAGGCCACATTATAGACATTTTTCTATAATGTGCAAGCACGGCCACCGCTGATGGATTACAGGCTGGTTGCAGCCATGGAAACCAGCAGGGTATAATGTGCTGAAAAAATTAATCCAGCCAGCAAAGGAGGAAAATGGACAATCACAATACATTAGTAAGTGGCTTGTATTAACTTTCTCTACATAATAAATGCTTTTTGCTGAAGTGACACAACCCCTTTATGAGATGCAGTGTTAATGCTGAACTTTTTTCACTTTAACTGGAATGCTGCCTCTTGTTTCCATTTTTTTTAATTGCTGGAACAAAGTCTGTGATCTAAAGAGGGATTGTATTTGGTATCTTCTCACAACTGCTGCTTATCTTCTACAGTACCCTGCCTCCTTGACAGAGATCTCCAGAGCACCCCGTCCCCTTAACTGTGACCTACCCAGTGCCCTGCCTCTGAACAGTGACCTGCACAAAGGCCCACCCTCTCACATGACCTCCACAGTGTCCAACCCCCTTAACTGTAACTTCCACAGCGGCACACCCCCTTAATAGTGACCTCCACAGTTCCCCACTCCCTTAAAATGTGACCTCCACAGCCCCTCTCTCCCTTAATCTATGACTTTCACAGCATACTGCCCCATTAACAGTGACCTCCCCAACACCCTGCCTTCTTAGCAGTAACATCTACAGTGGCCCACCCCTTAACTGTGATTTCCACAGCACCCTGCCCACTTAACTGTGACCTCTACAGCATCCCACACCCTTAACAGTGACCTCCACAGAGCCCTGCTGCCTTAACTGTGACCTCCACACTCCCTGTCCCATTAAAGGTGGCCTACAGCAGTAAAAAAATATATAGCTGAGTTGTTATGGAAACCTTTTGTAAAACTGTGTGTATGATATAACGGAAGGACCTGCAAGCTTCTATTGGCCAATAAGGGTCATGTGACTGTGTGCATTTTTTGGTACGTAGCATACCAAAACAGCATCCAAGTTATAACTTCATTTGTTGAGGTGAAGCTGCGGCGCCAACATAGCATAAACAACAAAATAATCTCCTGCCTGTCTGGGTCCTACCTAGATAGGTTGTCTTTAACTCATCGATACAGAGCAGGTCACACAGGGGGAATCGGGCTCAGACAGCTAATAGGTGAGCTAGCTTCCCAGGCTTTCTGACGCTGACTGAGAGCTTGAGGTCTCATTATATTCCCCAGTAATGATCCTCAGCAGCCACACCTGGGATCACCTCAGGCTAGGGAAAATAGTCGTGCTGAAAGGGTGATGACTGGTAGGTCCCTCTACCGAACCTACTCACCTCTCCAAATAAAATCGAGCCCAGAACAGAATCTAACCAAACCTATTTCAGCAAACAACACTTTGCCAAAACCACTGCAGCTTTGTGGATTTCATTTACCTCTCCCAGCAGAGGATTCTGGGTGAAATATATACCCATTCCAGCACCTTAATGTACACCTTACCGCAATATCTATCTATCTATCTATCTATATATACACTACGTGCAGAATTATTAGGCAAATGAGTATTTTGACCACATCATCCTCTTTATGCATGTTGTCTTACTCCAAGCTGTATAGGCTCGAAAGCTTCCTACCAATTAAGCATATTAGGTGATGTACATCTCTGTAATGAGAAGGGGTGTGGTCTAATGACATCAACACCCTATATCAGGTGTGCATAATTATTAGGCAACTTCCTTTCCTTTGGCAAAATGGGTCAAAAGAAGGACTTGACAGGCTCAGAAAAGTCAAAAATAGTGAGATATCTTGCAGAGGGATGCAGCACTCTTAAAATTGCAAAGCTTCTGAAGCGTGATCATCGAACAATCAAGCGTTTCATTCAAAATAGTCAACAGGGTCGCAAGAAGCGTGTGGAAAAACCAAGGCGCAAAATAACTGCCCATGAACAGAGAAAAGTCAAGCGTGTAGCTGCCAAGATGCCACTTGCCACCAGTTTGGCCATATTTCAGAGCTGCAACATCACTGGAGTGCCCAAAAGCACAAGGTGTGCAATACTCAGAGACATGGCCAAGGTAAGAAAGGCTGAAAGATGACCACCACTGAACAAGACACACAAGCTGAAACGTCAAGACTGGGCCAAGAAATATCTCAAGACTGATTTTTCTAAGGTTTTATGGACTGATGAAATGAGAGTGAGTCTTGATGGGCCAGATGGCTGGATTGGTAAAGGGCAGAGAGCTCCAGTCCGACTCAGACGCCAGCAAGGTGGAGGTGGAGTACTGGTTTGGGCTGGTATCATCAAAGATGAGCTTGTGGGGCCTTTTCGGGTTGAGGATGGAGTCAAGCTCAACTCCCAGTCCTACTGCCAGTTTCTGGAAGACACCTTCTTCAAGCAGTGGTACAGGAATAAGTCTGCAAGGTAAGAAAAACATGATTTTCATGCAGGACAATGCTCCATCACACGCGTCCAAGTACTCCACAGCGTGGCTGGCAAGAAAGGGTATAAAAGAAGAAAATCTAATGACATGGCCTCCTTGTTCACCTGATCTGAACCCCATTGAGAACCTGTGGTCCATCATCAAATGTGAGATTTACAAGGAGGGAAAACAGTACACCTCTCTGAACAGTGTCTGGGAGGCTGTGGTTGCTGCTGCACGCAATGTTGATGGTGAACAGATCAAAACACTGACAGAATCCATGGATGGCAGGCTTTTGAGTGTCCTTGCAAAGAAAGGTGGCTATATTGGTCACTGGTTTGTTTTTGTTTTGTTTTTGAATGTCAGAAATGTATATTTGTGAATGTTGAGATGTTATATTGGTTTCACTGGTAAAAATAAATAATTGAAATGGGTATATATTTGTTTTTTGTTAAGTTGCCTAATAATTATGTACAGTAATAGTCACCTGCACACACAGATATCCCCCTAAAATAGCTAAAACTAAAAACTACTTCCAAAAATATTCAGCTTTGATATTAATGAGTTTTTTGGGTTCATTGAGAACATGGTTGTTGTTCAATAATAAAATTAATTCTCAAAAATACAACTTGCCTAATAATTCTGCACTCCCTGTATATATATATATATATAATATATATATCCCAAACCTGATGACAGAGGAGAACACACATGAGCTGTTTTGTCTAATTACGAAATTTCTATCCTTGGAAAGGCAGTTCTTCCTTATGAAGTTGCCTTCACAGGAGGATGGGGGAGGGGGTGTCACATGCACATGAAAGTTGCATGCATCTCCCTAGGCCTCAGGTGAGCATTAATGTTCTTGGCCATAGGTAATTTAAGGTTCTTCAAGTAGTTGTAAGAATAAACTTTATCTTGGTAAGATCCAGAATTAACTGTTCTGCTGTGTATCCTTGGCATGTTGGCTTTTATCAAGCCTTGTCAGTACTGCACTTATAAAAAAGTAATGAAATAGGAGGGCTTGAGGTTTTTTTTTTTCTCAGCAAACAGAGGTGTTAGTAATTTTCTATCTATCCCCAGGGAATTGTGGAGTACAGGCTTTAGAATAATATAAAGGCTATTTATATGTTAATGAGAATTCCCCTTTAACCCTGTAAGGATTTAAAGTGGCGATAAACACCCAAAGTGTTTGAGACAATGTATACTATGAAAATTGGGAGAAAATAGAATTATTGATTTTATGGCATGTGCTCTAGACAGGTTAACCCATTGTTTGTGTGCAGAGAATACATTATTTCTGTCAGCATGTGATACATACATCATCTCATCGCTCTCAATAAACTAAATGCCATGAAGTTTACATTCATTTCAAGGTTGTAATTATTGTGAGAACAACTGAGTATTATTTCTATTCACATACTCTTACATATAGAGGATCCATGAGCTATCCTGACACGTCTGTTATAATAAAGACCTGTATTCAGCATGAAATAATAATTCTGGGGCATCTATTCTTAGTACTCTGTATTCTGCCTTTCCTATGGGATGTCTCCTAAAAATGTCCTACTTGCACTAATGTGTAATTACACACCCTCAACTTAGAAAACCCAGCTGTTAATGTATTAATACATTTCTTGGAGGAATAACAGAGGAACAACACAACATAGATGTAACTGTTATTTCATGCGGAATACAATTATTTTGTAAAACAGACATAACAGGAGATGTACAAGAAGAAATCTTAGCAAGCGTTTCAGCTTCAATTAGATGTGCTCTTTATTATATTAATTCAGATATATGCTTAGGACGCGTTTCGGCCCGTCACTAGCCTTCATTAACAAGTCTAGCTGATAAAGGCTGGAGGGGCCGAAAAGCATTCTAAGCATATATCTGAATTAAATTGGATATAAAAATGACTAAAGCTGAAAAACCCTTGAAATAGTCCATAATCCATTTTCTAGTTCTTGCATTTCCTGGTATCCCTGTATCTTATAACCAGGATATATTGCATAGCCTTACTATACTAAGTTGTATCATTCGGAACAGGCACAGCACATGGTTTGATTGGTATATAGTTTATGTACTGTGTGGTGAAAAATCAGAAAATCAATTTCAATTGCTCGACTTCATTGATCGAAACCAGAAGGAACTGAAATATACCGTATGAATATAGTAAACCATGGGAAAGACAAAGTAATCAAAGTAAATTCAGAAATATATTTTAGAGGAAATGATTTGTGAATACCAAACATCTGCCAAGTACATACATACGAACATACTGTGTGAAAAACAAAGCTAGATCCATATACATGGGTGGAACTACCAGGGAAAAACTAAGGGTTCCATCTCCAATATGTGCAGTTAGTGATGTACTGTATATAGACAATGGAAGAGTGCATTTGTTTTTGCATTATTTCTGTGCTGTGACATCACTGATTTATTATTGTACATTACCATGCATTTGATCATACTATTGTGACATCACTGTGAGCCTTATTGCTGTACTGTGACATCACTGTGGACATTGCTCCCACTATTGGGACATCTCTTTGTGCATTTCCCTGTGCAGTTGGAAACCAACATAATCATAAGATTCTCATGTTCTGAACTTTGCTTGGAGGTGGTCATGGTGAAGTGTGGCCCCATTCCAAGTTTTGTTATGGGGCTCCATGTGACCTAGTTACACCCATGTACCTATATACTCCAAATCAGCAGTTGACCCTGTAGAGAATTGCTAATTGTTCCACAAACATAGCTATAAAGTAGAATGGTTCTAAACGAGGAGCCAGAAGAGAAGAACTATGCAGTCGGCACTAGATAAGGTAACTCGTGTAGGTGTGATATATAGACCACCTAGCCAAGTCAAAGAATTTGATGATCTACTAGTTGAGGAAATAGCTAAAATGACATTGAAAGCGGAAGTTATCATTATGGGAGATTTTAATCTTCCTGATGTAAACTGGAAAACCAAAATAGCTAGTTCTTCCAGGAGTACAGATATTCTAAATTCCCTACTGGGATTATCTCTACAGCAAGTAGTGGAGGAGCCAACCCGGAAGGAAGCCATTTTAGATTTAGTATTCACAAATGGGAATTTGGTATCAGATATTATTGTAGGGGAAAGCTTGGGATCTAGTGATCACCAGTCAGAGTGGCTTACTATAAGTACAGTGACTGAGTCACACCACACAAAAACAAAAGTTTTAGATTTTAGAAAAACTTAATTTTCTAAAATTAGATTAGAGGTATCCTAGTCCCTATCAGATTGGAACAGTTTCAATGGAGTCCAGGAGAAATGGGACAACTTAAAATTGGCACTATTGAAGGCAACAGATAATTGCATTAGGCTTGTCAGTAAAAGCAAAAAAAAAAAAGGAAGAGACCACTGTGGTACAAAAAAGACAGGCAAATTTATAAGATTAGGCAGAGAGAGGCCAAACAAGTTATTTAGAAGAGCTTCTAAAGCACAGGCAGAAGAGAAATTAGCTCAGTCAGTGAAAAAAGGTGATAAGACATTCTTCAGATACATAAATGAAAAAAGGAAACTAAAACAAGGAATTAACAAATGAAAAACAAAAGAAGGAAGGTATATGGAAGAAGATAAAGAACTAGCTGACTGCCTCAATGAATACTTCTGTTCAGTTTTTACAAAGGAAAATGAAGGAAAAGGACCTCAGTTAGGAAGGAAGACTAATGAATCTTTTAATGCATGTGTCTGTTATCTGTCTAAAATTAATACAAATAAGTCACAGGGAGCTGATGGGGTACACCCAAAGCTATTAAAAGTACTGATGAGCGGCAGGGGTCATATTCGAATTTGAGATATTTCACAAATAATTTGTAGAATATTCGTAAAAATTTTTTACTTGAAAAATCGGCAAGGTAATGATCGTGTAATATGCAAATTTTTGTGATGCGAATTTATATTGCTAATTTTATTGCTAACTTACAACTATTAGACAAAGAAGAATATGGCACTATATTAGCTAAATTGCTCTATATTAGTTTTTTTTTTCCGAATATTTGCAATATTGCTATAACTTCATTTTTTCGAATATTCGTAATATTCTAAAACAAGAATATATATCAATATAGAGAATATTCGAAAAAAAGAAGAATATAGAGCAATTTAGCTAATATAGTGCTATACATTTTTTTTCTTATAGTTTTAATTTTTTTTCCAATCTGAACTTCAGATGATAAAAAAAATTGCACCTATTAGACAAAGAAGATTATAGCACTATATTAGCTAAATTGCTCTATATTCGTTTTTTTCGAATATTCGCTAAAGTGATATATATTCTTGTTTTAGAATATTACAAATATAGAGCAATTTAGCTAATATAGTGCTATAATCTTCTTTGTCTAATAGTTGTCATTTTTTTCATCTGAAGTTCAGATTGGAAAAAAATTAAACTATAAAAAAAAGATTATAGCGCTATATTAGCTAAATTGCTCTATATTAGTTTTATTTCGAATATTCGCTATATTACTATAACTTAGTTTTTTTGAATATTCGCAATATATTCTAAAACAAGAAATATAGCAATATAGCGAATATTTGGAAAAAAAATGAATATAGAGCAATTTAGCTAATATAGTGCTATAATATTTTTTTCTTATAGTTGTCATTTTTTTCCAATCTGAACTTCAGATGAGAAAAAAATTCCAACTATTAGACAAAGAAGATTATAGCACTATATTAGCTAAATTGCTCTACATTCATTTTTTTTTTCGAATATTCGCTAAATTGCTATATATTCTTGTTTTAGAATATTATGAATATTCGAAAAAACTAAGTTATAGCAATATAGTGAATATTCGGGGAAAAAAAACGAATATAGAGCAATTTAGCTAATATAGTGCTAATATTTTTTTTTATAGTTGTAATTTTTTTCCAATCTGAACTTCAGATGAGAAATAAATTCCAACTATTAGACAAAGAAGATTATAGCACTATATTAGCTAAATTGCTCTACATTCGTTTTCTTTTTTTCGAATATTCGCTAAATTGCTATATATTCTTGTTTTAGAATATTATGAATATTCGAAAAACGAAGTTATAGCAATATAGCGAATATTCGAAAAAAAACGAATATAGAGCAATTTAGCTAATATAGTGCTATAAACTTTGTCTAATAGTTGTAAGTTGAAAAATGTGCAATAAAATTTTGCATTACGAAAATTCGCATTGCGAATATTCGCAAACAACACTACTCCTAAAGTCAAATATACTGCAGCCTTCTCATTGGCCCACAAGTTAGAAGCAGGGAGGGATCATGTGTACTGATTAAAAAAAAAAAGAATATTCGAAATTACGAATATATATCACTATATTCAAAATATTTGCAAATTTTCGAAGTACCTATATTCGCGATAAAAATTCGAAATTCGAATATTCGAGATCAACACGAGAGCTTAGCAAAGAACTAGCAAAACCATTAACAGATTTATTTAACCAATCACTGGCAACAGGAGTCGTCCCAGAAGATTGGAAATTAGCAAATGTTGTGCACATTCACAAGAAAGGTAGTAGGGGGAAATCGGGCAACTATAGGCCAGTAAGCCTGACATCAATAGTGGGGAAATTAATGAAAACCATACTTAAGGAGAGGATTGTGGAACATCTAAAATCCCATGGATTGAAAGATGAAAAACAGCATGGTTTTACTTCAGGGAGATCATGTCAAACTAATCTTATTGAATTTTTTGATTGGGTGACTAAAATAAAAGATAGTGGAGGTGCAGTAGACATCGCTTATCTAGACTTTAGTAAGGCTTTTGATACTGTCCCACATAGAAGGCTTATCAATAAATTGCTGTCTTTGGGCTTGGACTCCCATATTGTTGAATGGATTAGGCAGTGGCTGAGGGGCAGATAACAGAGGGTTGTAGTCAATGGAGTATATTCAGACCATGGTCTTGTTACCAGTGGGGTACCTCAGGGATCTGTTCTGGGACAAATATTGTTTAATATCTTTATCAGCGAAATTGCAGAAGGCCTCGATGGTAAGGTGTGTCTTTTTGCTGATGACACAAAGATTTGTAACAGTGTTGATGTTCCTGGAGGGATACACCAAATGGAAAAGGATTTAGGAAAACTATAGGAATGGTCAACAAGCTGGCAACTAAAATTTAATGTTGATAAGTGCAAGATAATGCAAATTTAATGTTGATAAGTGCAAGATAATGGGGTGTAAAAACCCAAGAGCAGAATATAAAATCAGTGATACAGTCCTAACCTCAGTATCTGAGAAAAGGGATTTAGGGGTCATTATTTCAGAAGACTTAAGGTAGGCAGACAATGTCATAGAGCAGCAGGAAATGCTAGCAGAATGCTTGGGTGTATAGGGAGAGGCATTACCAGTAGAAAAGTGGGAAGCGCTCATGCCGCTCTACAGAGCACTAGTGAGACCTCATTTGAAGTATTGTGCTCAGTACTGGAGACCATATCTCCAGAAGGAAATTGATACTTTGGAGAGAGTTCAGAGAAGAGCTACTAAACTGGTACATGGATTGCAGGATAAAACTTACCAGGAAATATTAAAGGACCTTAACATGTATAGCTTGGAAGAAATACGAGACAGAGGGGATATGATAGAAACTTTTAATACATAAAGGGAATCAACAAGGTAAAAGAGGAGAGAATATTTAAAAGAAGAAAAACTGCTACAAGAGGACATAGTTTTAAATTAGAGGGGCAAAGGTTTAAAAGTAATATCAGGAAGTATTACTTTACTGAGAGAGTAGTGGATGCATGGAATAGCCTTCCTGCAGAAGTGGTAGCTGCAAATACAGTGGAGGAGTTTAAGCATGCATGGGATAGGCATAAGGCCATCCTTCATATAAGATAGGGACAGGGGCTATTCATAGTATTCGGTATATTGGGCAGAC